>NW_020448419.1:4223568-4255374 GCF_003343035.1 Apteryx rowi | reverse complement strand
AGGGCTAGACAGCTTTGCTAAACAAGCAGCAAGGTACAAGGCATGACCGCTGCGTGCGTGATCGGTGCAATGATTGGCTACCTGTGACATAATCTGTATGAACCACAAATCAAGGGCCAGAGCGCCGAATACCTGTACTTATAAAATGGGCGAATTGCTGAATAAAGATGGAATTGAACCTGCATTCTGTGAATGCGTATGATTCTTTCCCGTCACTCCCGCGGACCGTGACAACGGGCCATTATACAAGGAGTGGGCTCAGTACCATCTTTACCATGGCTTCTTACTGCAGCTGAATTTCTGACTGAAATTGCTGGTATTTGCTATGTTTATGCTGAAGACAACGGTGTTGGAAATTTTCTTGGGTATCGTCTGCATATGCTACTAAACTGGGCCCCTTAGGTACCAAGCATGAGATAAGTGATCAGCTCTGCTAGCTGGGGAGACCTGTAGCACATGGGGTTGGATGCTGCTTACAGGCATCTTGGAAATTTGTTAGAAGAGGTAGGCCAGGTTTTTGGATTTAGGAAGCTAGTAAGGATCTTGCTTTAGACCTCTTGCACCACGTGTAGGCAATATAATCCTACGCCAAGGCTCCTGAAGTACCACCTGGGCCAGAAACAGTGCAGCCCATCATGGCAGCATTACACACCAACCCCTTTGCCCACCGAGAGCTCATTCGTCCCTTGGAACGAGCCGACACTTTCCTGAATGCCTGAGACTGTTGCAAACTCTTGCTACAGGCATTCAGTATTTAACACACAGCCTTGCAATTGAGACGTTTAATGGGGATGGGTCAGGCAAGTCATGAGCAATTGTTTGTCTTCCCTGACTGCATAAGCATGCAAATATAGTCAGGTAAGCAAAACTCGCCAAAGCCCTCAGAATTATATTTTCTTGGTGAAAACTATTCCTGGAAATTCTGAAAAGTCTATTGGAACTGGGACAATGGAGATGGATTTTTTTTTTGCTTGTTTTTTTCTTTACAGCCCTCTTCAGGGCTTGAAGAAAGATGGGCAGTTTTGAAGTTTTGATGCAAACTTTGTCAATATTTTATTTAAGAGGGAAAAGTTTCAACGTTTTTCCAGTGTTTCCCCAGTAGGTCTAGCTGTGAATGCTCAAGACTCATTTTAAAATTGGTTTCTGTAAACAAAGCAACATGTTTTTCTGAAATTCATTTTCATGGAATATTTTTTATATTCAGGAAAAGTTCCCTCACAAAATTGTTCACAGAAAGCAAACTACAGAGGGTTAGAAGTCTAGCCTCAGTGAATTCATTAAAAAGAATGCAAATCAGTATTTTGAAAATGGTGCCTTTAAATATAAAGAAAGAGGCTTGATTGTCAGAAGGTGGATATTCCCTTTTTACCAAGAATCTGAAATCTATTCCACCAGGTAGGCTTTAAGAGCCACTGAGTGATTAAAAGAAACCCTGAAACTATCAGGCTGGTAAGGGAAAAACCCAGTGGTTTGCATTTAACAGTGATTTCAGAGGCAGCTGGGAGAGGGAAGGCTGTGCACCTTTATAAGTGAGATCCCCTCAGCTAGGATGGGGGCAGGTGGGTGAGGGTTGGTGCTGCAGAGGCAAGGCCTGATCCTAGGAGAAATAAGGTATTGTGAAGTGGGACTGAAGAGAAGAGGGGGGAGATGAAAGTAGTGATGAAATGATTCTTTAGCTGTTTAGGTAATGGTTGTATTTGATTTCTTTCTTTCCTTTTTCTAGTGGAGGCCAGGTCATTCTGGCCTATCAGGTAATAACTGTTGACAGATGAACTTGGAATTAATGGGTAATTTGGAGTTACTTTTGGTTTGTGTGAATGTTTCTGGTTCTCTTTCTGTAATGATTATGCAGCTTGAGCAACTCCCTGTAGCATGCTAGGCTTCCTCTGTCCTCTTCAGTCGCCAGGTAGAGTTGTATTACACAAAATAAGCATGCTCCCCCTTTGTAGTCTGTTCTTCATCTTTCTATAACTCTCATCTTTTCATTTTGAGACACCTGAACTCTAGCTCTCTTGCAAGTATCTGGTTATAGGCTGCAGTAGGTGGACATGCATAACTACTGAATAGTATTTAAGTTTCCTGCAGACATGGTGCTACAGAGCAGTAGCTCTTTGGTAGTGCAAGTACTCATGGTAGTAAGAGAGGATGTCCTCATTCTGTGCTTTCAGGAGGATCAGATTCAGTAATACTCTAGTATTTTAGTTTACCATTCAGTGGCTCTGATTTTGCTTCCAGAGGGTCCCCAAGGCTTAGAAGGACAGTGCAGCCTGACTTAGCCTTGCCCTAAACAAAACCTTTGGGGAAGGTGGGGAGAAGGGATATAACTCCTAACTTGAGGATGAGAAACCCCTCCTTTCTTTAGCCCTATAAAGCCAGTCCAATTCAATTCCTTTTGTTGGAAGTCTTTCTGATCTGCTCTTCCAAATGAGATGTTCCTTGGAGCTATAGAAAAGAGAGCTGTAGTAGCAGTAGTAGGGCTAAATAAATTCCCTGTGGTTCAATTTCAAACACTTTGCAAGCTGGGCTATTTAGGAGCCATTCAAAGGTCCTAAGTCATAAACATACTTATTACCTCCACTGTATTTACACAAGCTCAAGAATTCAACTTTGACTCCTGCTTTGTGTTAGCACAGGAGAATAGATTGCTGTGACTAGAACAAAACTTATGTTGCAAACTGTGCCTTCTAAAAAAGACTGTTGTGAATATTATGTATTATGATTGGGAAGCAGTGAGGAAAAGCACATGCTTACATCTCAGTTCTAAAGTATGTATATAATGAGATGATAGGGTAGACTGGAAATATAAAAAATACCTTCCTTGATGTAGGTAGGAAGCTTGTAAAATAATCTGTGGTCATCTGAGAGGACATCTTGTCAAATGTATCTTCTATCTGGTTATTACTGAAGCTGTATTAATGTCATCATCCCAAAGTTGTACTCTTTACTATATCACATAATTTAGAAGAAAGACATGTTGGTGTAAATATCTTAACTGTGATAGTGGGGGGCAAGCTGGCAAGCCCTGACTAATTTCATGTGTTTTGGAATTGAACTTAGAATAGTACAAAATCTCTTATTGGAAATCGGGGGATGAGAACTATAATTGTCTGTGTTATGGGATGGAGTGGCAAGTGAAGGACTTCATTTGGGTGTCAAATTAGGTTAGCTGCTATTGAAACAATTCTTGGACTTCTGAGGTGACTTGGGTTTTAAAGGCAAGTTGCAAAGAGTGACTAAAGCTGGATTATAGCCTGGCTGTGAGCCAGAACTATTATACCACTCAACTGGCCTTAGATTGTCTGAATATGTGAAGTCTATCTTTCCTTTTCCTCTCATTGCTCTTGTCCTCTGTCCACTTAACTTTCTGCCTTGGTTTTCCAATTTGATTTATTTTTATATTTTACTTGTTACCCCTGTTTCAGGAGATTGAATCACAGTCACCATCTGTTTGAACTCCCACCTGAGAGTTTCCTTGTTCTCAATATATTTTCTGAGTACCTTGATATCCTTTAACAAGGCCCATCAAATCATCCCTTGGCTTTTCTTGTCCATTAGCACCGATTTTTTTCCCCCACACACACTTGCTCCCAGCTCTTTGCCATCAGCAGAAGGAAGGCTACTGAGCAATTCTGAGCTCTGGCACTCTACCCTTGACTCCTCTCATGATGTCTGCTTTTCATACCTACCTTTCTCCATTGCTGTTACCATTTCACACAGCAGACCCTCCTAGCCTCCTTCTGGTGTACAATGAGGGTGGCTCTGAACCATACTCTGCAACATACTTGAGAACAGCATTGAAAGGTACTTCTCTACTCCAACCAAACTCCTCAGCTTGTTCTTCTAATACTGTATCTGCCTCTATCCAACTGTGTGACCTCAAGCTCACTGGAACTGAAAAGAATTCTTAATGTCCTTCCCAGACCCTTCTTTATTCATCTGGGTGTCCTACCTATTGCTTAGCCTTGTAAACCAGGAGTTGCTGATTCAGATTTGTGTCTTGGCCTGTGTCCAGGTTTCCTGAGGTCTTCTAATAATGGCATTGTCTGCTGAGGAAGTGCAGGTGACTCTCAAGTGACTTCTGAAGCAATAGTGTATGTTGTCAGGGTTCTTGCAAGGGAAAGGCAAGATGAATAACTAGGAAAATTGCTCCCAGGCAGGAAAACTGAAGGTGCACTCAGTTTATTGAATCTGGACACTGCAGGCTGAGCAGCAAGTTGAGGAAAAGATAACATTAGTGAGGAAGGCAAATATTGGGCCCTCACAACTTTGAGGAGTAAGTGTTCTTTAAAATTGTCATAAGGCAAACATGCTTCCAAATATAGGCTATTTCCTAAGCTGGCAGATGCTGGCTTTTCTGCCCCCTCCCCCCCCTTTTTTTTTAATCATGACAGTCTGGGTTCTTGCTTGACCTCAGGGACCATCCTAGCAGAAGAATAAGTTGTCTTGCAGAGACCATGAAAAACAAGGAAGTGTTTTCCTTTGAAGAGCAGGTTTGGGAGGAGAAATAATCACTTTATGCTGAATAATGTTAAGCAGAGGCATGAATAAATCTAATTATGTTGCAGGCAAAAGGAGACCTAAAGTCAAATGTCACCTTGAAGACAAATCAAAACTGAAGATTTACAATGGGCTGGGGCGGGGGGGAATGTTCATTATTATGCTCATACATGTTAGTTGAGCTTGGCATTTTAGAAAGTCAAAATGAAGAAATAGTGTGTATGTGCCTATGTATTGAGTCTTATAACACAAAGCTCTTCTGACTACTATCCTTGCCTAGACTTGGCTATTGAGAACAGTAGGGCTAAAGCATTAATGCTTATGTTCAGACAATTTCAAAATAAATGCTCTTGCTGAACTTGATTCAGAAATGTTGCCAGTGTGTTAAGAATGTGCACCTGCTTTTTGCTCAGTGCCTTTCCAATAGTCATTTTGTTTGACATGCAGACCAGTTGCATCCATGGCAGAGCTGAGTGAGATTATCTACACTTCTTCTGGATCTTCCTTGCTTTGTTTTTAATCTAAAATGTGGTCATTGTTTTCAGTGGGGTGATAGAGAATAGCTAGGTTTTGAGCAACACCTCAACTCATCTGTTCTATCAGCAATACATTTATTCTTCCTCTCCATTTGATTGTGCTTTGTACTGAGAAGAAGATGGTTTTGTGATTTAGATGACAGCTGTTAATCACTGCATGTCTTTCATGGTACCTGCATACTAGAAGTGCACACCTCTGTTAGTCATGCAACTCAGTAAACCACTACAAGAATCCAGTTATCTGTTCTCTCAACTGCTATAGCCAGACAATTTTTGGACCTGAAGTAAAGGCTGTAGAGAGAGAGATCCCCATGCACCTCTTGCAAAGCAAGGCAATGTGTCAGTGCTCCAGAATGAAGGGCCTTGTCTACTTTAATTCTTGGTCAGTCCGTAGTAAATGCTGCTGGCAGGGCAGCATTAAGGGGCGTTATGTCACAATCTGCAATTTAGTGGTAGGATTCTTAGCACAGCATTTGTTTGAGGATCTCTAAGTACTTTGCACAGTGTTCTTTCTGGTGGTATCCATTATTCACCCTGATAAATCAACACATTGCCTGGTGTAAGCAAAAGTCACTTTGGAAAAGAAACTGGCTACTCAATACCCATTCATCTTCCCTAGCTTATTCCTAAAATTCTCCATCAGAGTCACTTGGGTTACTGTGTCACTAAACTACCTCCAAAGCAGGTGGCATGAGTAAAATGCAGCTAAAGTTGTCTTGGCCCTGGGACTCCCTGCATTCATGAAGACATGGGGAAATTTGAGAGACTGCTTGAACAGACTTTCTGTAGAAATTCTGTAGCCTTGAAATCTTGCAACCCATCATGTGTCAGTCTTGATCATAGCAGAACTGATTGAGGACTTGGGAGTAATGGTGTGGGGGTGTTTTGTGTGTGGATTCTCACCTTCCTTCCCCCCCCCCCCAAAAAAAAAAAATCACACAAATATTTGGTGACTGATTCCTATTGAAGATCTATAGGAGTTGCACACAGAAAAATCTCTCCAAAGTGGAGCTACCTTCCCATCTCTAAGCATCTGACTGCTTTATCAAAACACAGGGGCCGGGTTCTTCTACTGGCACAGTCTCCTGATTGCAGTGAGGTTACCTGGTAGAAAACAAGGATGTCGGAGGGCCTAGTCACTGGCTTCCAAACCTGGGCTACCTGAATTGGTTGAGTATGCATGCAAGAATGTCTTTTCAGCATTGGATTTTTTCTGTTTAGGTGCTAGACATCAAAATACTCTTAAAGTTAGTAAATATTGTGTGCTTGTTCCATTCATCTTTCTGAAAAATGCCACAAGGCAGTTGCATGCTTATTTACTTACTTAAAAATAAGTCTGGGCTCTTTGTATCGCTGCCTCTTTAAAATGGGAATGCAGTAAATGTAGGGAAGGGTATAAGCATTTAGGTTCAGACATACAATAGTGACACCATTTGATACCCTCAGCAGACAGAACTGAGGCCACTTAGTTGATAAGATCCTAATGTTAAGGCGGACTTTGAAAGCTCTAAACAGTAACATAACCCTGTAACAGCTGCAAAAAGCATTAAACAAACTACCCTAAGAAAACAGCTGGGGGTAGGCTTAGTCCTGAGTCAGGAAGTCCTATATAATGTCCTTAATGTGTGTGTGTTTTTTTTTTTTTTTTTAATGCTGCTGGAGAGAATTTTACACAACTCTTCCTAAATGAGGAAAAGCTGCTTCCTGGTGCCTCAAGAGGGACAGTAGGCAGCTCTAGCCCTGCCAGGCTCAATTGCTATGAAGTGACATAAGGCAAACAATGCCTTAGGCAGAAAAGCCCTCTGTTATTGAGGCTTTAAAATAGTTGTAAATCACTGATGAAGTATAACTGCTGAGTAAAGCATGTATTTTTTTCTCTTGCACAACACCAGCTGTCTTCACAACTGCACGCAATCCTGAGTTGTTAACATTGTGTCACATGCAGTGATGCTTCGTCTTGCCTCTTCTGTCACTTTGCGCTCCTGCAGAAAGCCAGCGCTATGCTGAGGGTGCTGATGAGTTTAGCACTAAGAACCCACTGGGGAAGTCATGCTGTTATTTTTGCTTTAACTGGGATGCTTGCTTCTAGTAACAAATATTTTATTGGTTTCTTCTTATAATAAATCTTCTGCCCCTTCTCACATAGGGTTCTAGCTCCTTAAATTCTTACAGGGTTTAACACCACAGACTAATATTGAAGGCAAAACAAGCACAGCTATTTCTTACTGTATGCCATATTGACATACATACATGCCTTGCTTTAAGTGTATAAAGGCCATGTGATGTTTTCTTTCAGTTCTTTAAGGCTTGCATGAATTCCTAACCCCCTAAATGCTTAGCGTATAACTGGTCTTTAAGCATCTAAGTAGCTCATGTCAGTAGTCCAAGTTGGCACCTAATGACACTATTCCACACTGTAGCTTGCAAGGTGTGAAACAGCACACCAAGTTCCACCAGAACGTGTGGGTTCACCACTTCATGATGTTTGGGAAGGGGAGGGAAGCTGGATGGCTTCAAGCACAGCTGCCCTCCTGAGAAATGCACCATAACAACAAACTTTGAAGTTCATTTTACTTCTTCAGTGCTGCTGAGCACCAATACTCCATGAAGATATGTAGGGATGGCAGGGGTCACATGAAGAGGGTTGTGGGTTTTTTGTTTTGTGCTTTTTTTATTATTAAAAAAACTTCCCATCAGTGCCTAAATCTGGTGGCCTGAGGACTGAATCAGGCCCATGACTGAGCCTGTGATATTTTCCATGGCACATTGTTCACCTGAGTGCAATTCAGCTGCCATCTTAGGGCTGTGTTGCTCTGTGCACAGAAGAATATCCCAGTGTAAATCTGGCTTTGTCTTTTGTTTGCTTTTTGCCTAGCAGAGTCTTTTTTCTTTCCTAACAATTCCAGTAGCTTTTGATGATGGAACTGATCATAATTTATCTCCCTCTTTATTGGAAATATCTGACATAACATTGTAAAGTGCCTGAGAAACAGTAGATGGATGCGACTCCCTCACTCTTCCTCAAATAGCAGTCTGTCTCGGGCTGCTTTTTCTTCCTGGACCTCACTGCCTTCTGCCTGGCTTAATGTGCTGACACACTGAAGATATAGGCCTCCAGGCATCTCTAATTCCACATGTGTGGGTTGTTCCTGATGTGTAGGACCTAACACAACAAGGAGAGCCCCCAAAATTGCTCCCCAAACCTGGAACCATCTTATCTGCTTTGAGTCATGCCCATATAGATGCTTGTTCAAAGATGAGGTAGCAGCCTGTGGGACAACTCTGCCTTGGGCAGCCTGCTATGTAGAAGGATAATGCAGGCCAAGGGAGCACGCGTATATGTGTATATATAATTTTTTTTCTACTCAGCTGTTGGGTACAGCTGAGGACAACTCTTCTCCCCTCCCCTCCACCTTCTTTCTGTGGGACACATGAAGGCAGCATGCAAGTTTGTGGCCTGCTATAGCCAGGATGAAAAGGCACAAATGATGTTCGTAAGTGTTTCCCATGGGAACAGAAAATAGTTTCCCCCATGCTCTCTTTTCCCAATCGCATTTTCAAAGGCAACTTGCCAATGAGCTTAACCCTACTGATCCAAACTGATGTGAGACAGGCCCTTCTGCAGGCTAGGTAAGTGTGTTCTCTTTGCATTCAACTTCTTTTCCTTACAGCTATCCTGAGGAACACAGCCAGCAGGAAATGGTCCTGCCTTTAACACCACACTGCTTACCCAGGTGTGGAGTACTTACCCACTACTTGCACAGGGGAGAACTGAGCAGCTGGCTCTTGGTTAATCTCCACAACATGGCTCTGCCTGAAACAGTTTTGCCTTACAAAATGAGTTATGAGTCTCTGACTGTGCAGCTTGATTTATTTTTAATGGCTGTTGTTTAGCAAATTGACCCCATGCCTCTCCTGTTTTCAAAGATGGTGTTAAAGCTAGTCATAGAAGGCAGTACAGATGGGAAGCAGAATGCACATTAAAAAAAAGTTGTAAATAAAACTACTTTTGTTTTTTACAATCACCTGCAGCCAAACAGAAGTTTTATGCTGACAGATGAGAGTACAACACTGATGTTAAGAATACAAAGACAGCCAATACATTGAAATGGTATCCTATTTGCCTTTAAAGTCTTTTTTTTTATACTGGAATATTAAAATACTAAAAATACAACAAGGTGCGTGCTTTGAGGAAAATATCTCAATAAATTAATGATACACAACCACATTCATCCAAGTAATATGTTCAGCAGTTTGAAAATACAAATAGTATCCTACTGGACATATCCACTTCACATTTGTCTTGGATACCTGCTAAATACTGCATCTATACTTCTATGCGCAGCTTGAGTTAAAAAGAGGCCCCTGGATCTTTAAAGTTGCTTGCAGCATCATGCAGACAGCTTCTTTAAGAAGGTGAAGGGGCAATCTTTTCCCCAAGACCCTTCCACCAAGAGCGCTTCTGCTCTTATGCCTAGGAAATTCCAGAAATGGAAACGCTGTGTCACCCATCAACAAGGGCAACACTTGGCCTGTACAATCCTTACTACAGGTGGTGACGAACCAGAAGAAAGGAACTCAACTTGAAGCTCAGATTCTGCAGATGTAGACTTGCAATTTAAAAAAGAAAAAGTAATAATAACTTGAAAACAAATTTTCAAAGGTAGTTGCACTCTTGAACCAGACATTTGTTAATCTCGCAGCATAAAAATAAATTTAAAGAACATGTACTATCAAATCAAACACTGATCTAACTTGCAATGTTTGTCTACGCCAGTGCCTTTTCTCTAAGGGACACAAAACATCAATCAATGAACTGCACTGCTAGAAAACTTCTATCATGTGCAAGAAGTAATTAGCTGGGGTCCTGAAACACAAGGGATTTTATCCCTTATGTATTAGCTAACTAGATTCTTCTCACAATCTACAATTTAAAAAAAAATAATATGTTTCCAAGGATAATTGGGCAAAGAGTTCCACCGGCTACTTGTGCATTACATAATATTATTTAATATCTTTGTGTTGCTTTCACAGTTCTTCAGTAATGTGAATGTTTTCCTGTCCTAAGAAAGGATAGATTGAATGTTCAATTCACTTCTCTGTTCTTTGCTTCTTCAGATATCTCTTAGGCATTCCCTCCCATTTCTTTCCTCTAAGCTAAACATTCCCAGTATTTTCAGCCTTCTGCCTACCCAAAGCTTGTCACTTGTTATTCACTTTTTGAAGCTCCATTTCAAGCTCGCTTCTGTGCCATCGGTTATTTTGCAGACTCACTCAACAGAACTCAAGAGGGACTTGGTCCCTCAGCAGAACCCATACTGTTTTGTCCTGATCCTAATACACAAATCTTAGCATTTCATATTTCCTACAATGAAATTTTAGTGCCTTTTCTTCAGGCCAAATTAAGCCAGGCTTGTCAGTTCGCTTCCCAAGACCACAATTCCCTTCCCCTAAAGATGATCTTTTATAGATAGGAACAACATTCATTGACTTCATTCCTTTCAGAGGGCAAGTATTGATTTGGATTAGCTGTGATGTAGCTCTGACTGCATGAATGTGCATTCACAGAACCTGTGAGTGTTTTTCAAGGTTTAGGGTACAGTTTGCTGAAAACGTGTAGAGGTCCTGAGTAATCATTATGCTGCAGCAGTGCAAGTGGGTGATACATCAGCAGTGAATGAGGAGAAGGGTTTGCAAGTGTATAAGAATATGAAAACTGTTCACTGAACAGAAGTAGTCCTGGTAGTAATAAGATCTGAATCTTCTCTTGCCCCTGTTCCAAATAACCAAGAATATCTCTGTGTCTTATCAGATTTCTGAAATACTATGTTCATATTTTTATATTTTAATACCCTTTTGGCAGAAAAGGTGAAGGATAACACATCTTCTAGGGAGGAGTCTTATCTTGGGACCAAAAATAGCCTCATAAAGCTGTAGCTTTAAGAAGAAAAAGGATTTGTGTGCCACAGTAGTAGGCATTCCATAAAGTACACTGAGCCAGCACCAAGACTTCAGAATCTCAAGAGGATAAATCTTTTTCAGGGCTAAGCCTGAGGAAAAACTCGCTACAATTTTATATCATAATTGAAATGCCTTTACTAAAGGCTACGTGATTGCTTCCTTACAAAGGAGTAGCCCTTTTTGATCTTTGTACCCTCAAAGTACGTGCTGAAGTAGCTTCTTCTAGCTGGCGTGCTTTTTCCATAAAATTCCTCTTAAAGGGTGTCATGAAATTTTCTGGGTTTTCAGAGTCCCCATCAAAAGCCAAACGTTCACGGAGCAATTCTTGCTTTCTTATTGGCTCCTCTGTTGTGTCTTCAGGAGTCCAGCTCTAGAAAATAAAGATATTTGCAGTTAGTTAATTTGGATATAACTTCTGCAACTGAAGCCTTGAGAAAACATTAGTCATACAGAGCCACGTTTTAGAAGTCCTTCCTAGCCTGAGATATAGAAGAAAACTAGCAGAAGATATTACAACAATTTGCACACATAGGCAGTCTGTTCTCTTGTTGTCACTTCTGATCTATAATATACCGTCGGCTCAGTTCAGGGCTAATGTGGGAAAGAAGACCCAAAGTTAGTTCAGAATGACTGCTGAATCAGGCCCAAGATCCTCAGAGTGTAAATTACTAATTAACTGTAGAGTCACTGGCAGTGTAGGCTTGTTCCCCTAAGACTACAGCAGAAACCAACACAAGTAGGAGTTAGGGAAATGGTAAACAAACTCCAAACAAAGCTTCTCAGTCAGCAATGGCTTTTTTTTTCCTTTTTTTCTTTTTTTTAAGTACTTCTCTGCGATCTTCTGTTTCCTTTTCTCAGTTATGTGAGAATGAGTATTAATGAGTCCCTGATATGAGAATTCTACTTCCTAGATTTACAATACTGGAAGTATATATTTAGTATAGATCACAGTTGTGAACTGTCTATTTCAGCAACCGTCACTGACATAAGTAATCATGTGATAACTGACTCAGAAAGCAAGTCAGAACTTGGTGCAGGTCCCAAGCACCAGGGCTCCTATTCTTAAAGTGCACTGTATGACTGTAAAAATGAAAATGTAGTTGCATTTGTAATTTACTGTGGATTCATTTTAATCTAATCCTATTTTAAGTCTTGTTAAGAGCTTGATTTCAATGATGTTTTATTTGTGTGTGTGTATACATGTATTTATATATATATTATTTATACATATGAACACTTTGGTTTACTGTTGTTTTTTGTGGTGACCTCTCTAGCCTATGTCACATCATCTATTAGATAGTTAAATTGTGAGGTCACTTCATCAGTTTGTTTTGGTTTTTGATCTTCAGCAAGGTCTTATGCTTGTAGGTTATCATGCACAGAGGAAAACAAAATTAAAAAAAATTGTAACTAGCAAGAAAATTCTCTGCTTGTATATTGTTCCACCTTCACTCAATTAACTTTAGCCAAACTCCATACATTGACCTGCAGAGAATGTGATCTACTATCTATCTTTAAATTAATGTGAAACAGTGCTTATGTTTTTCTATTGCACATACTTTCTTGGGTTTGAATGTGATGTCAACTTTTTTAGTAGCACCACTGGTTATCAAAGAATGCAGATAAATAACACTGTCCTTAAGGGATTGTGTCTCCTCTTCAAAAATGGATTTTTCCACAGCTGTCAGAGATACCTGTGAAGGCTGAAAGAGGAGGAGGTATCGGTTATACAAATATGCTGCACTCGGAAACGAGGCACACATCTTGCATCCTCTGGAACTCATCTAACCATCTATTTGGAAAGTTGTGTGTGGATTTTCTGATAGAATCTGTTTATTCTTTTCAAAGTTGATAAATACTTATATCAGAAATTGTGAGGAAAGCACTTTAAAAAGTAGGAGTGTGGCTTTCCTTCTTGGACATTATACATACAAAACATTAACTGCTTTTTAAGACTCGCTAGACAATCACCTAGTGCCACTGATCCTACCGTGTGCAGGGTGATGGACAGATAAACACATAAGGTCATTTCTGCCCCCGTCCCCCTGCCAAAATCTGTGAAAATCCTAGACTACCCCTGATGAATTCAAAGAATCTTCAAAAGGGAGAAACCAGCATTTGGATACTGTGACATATTTACCACACCATCAAGGGCAAGATTACTTACAAAAAATCAGTTTTAGCTATGCAGACAAAATTGCATTTTCTCTCTATATAGTATCCTGCGTGTGATTAACAAATAGCACTGGTAAATCAAGAAGACCTCATTCACAGTAACAGAACCACAATGCAACCACTGAGGCTGATGTTAGCAATGGGAACTAGGGAAATGGTATGGTGTTCAAGGCTCAAGGAGGGCGCAGAAAATGTATCCAAAAGTAGAACAGCCAAACAGCATCCATGTAGGATTTGAGAAATAAGACTCAGGTCAACAATGGGGAGGAGGGAAGGATATGAGAGATACTGGGAAAAGAGAAGCCTGGTATTACCTCAATTAATTTAGCAAGCAGAAGAAAAAGAAAATCATTCTACTGACTTGAAGGGCCTTAGATTGGTCTTATCCTATGAAGAAACTGGTACTTCCTTTAAGAAGTTAGAGTTATTGGTAGTTCGGTGTTTACAACATCATAGTTGGGCGATTGTAAACTTCAGGAGAAAAGACAGGAGGAGAGGGAGAAGAAGAGGAAGGATTTTTCTGTGTCCTGTTAGTGCTATAGGAAAAAAATTCTTAAGTGGGAATGGGGAAGACACAAAATTCATATAATTACCAAGTCATTTTTTTAACTGATGAACAAGTACTAGGAGTGCCAAGAACAAGAAAAATACTGGCTTTTGAAAACACTACCTTCAATAAAAGTGTTTTACAGCTTTATAGAGACTTGGATGGCAGGTAAATGAAAGAAAAAAATAAATAAAAACACTAATAACTATTAGCAAATACAGTAGTCAGTCCCTTATCACCATCTCTCATACCTCTTTTTTCACAGTTTCTACCTCTACAGGCTTCAGGTTAGAAGGCGACTTTGGCTTGGCAACCTTCTTCCCTTTCTTTCCTTTCTCTGCTTTTTTTTCTGGTACTTTTGGCAAATGATCCAGTTTATTCTGAAGCAGATCAATTATTCTAGAATCTGCAAATGCTTTTGCAATATCAACAACATTTTCTCCTGCAGGTTAAAAATAAATACCTGTATAAGCCATGAAAATAAACCTTGACAGTTGTTATAACTGGATAATGACAATACTGTCAACTGAATTTAATTACAGCTCTATTTTGTTAACCATTCGGTGTGCCAGGAGCCTGGCTGACGTTGATGTGAGCCTGGGCAGTCATCAGCACTGCTTGCAGAAATAAGACCTTGCAGAAATGAGCCTTGAAACAATATATTGTGGGTATTCTTGGAATGGCCGCTTTGCTTTTCATGTCCTGGTATTTGCAGCTTAATATACTGGTCCAGCAGGTTGTAATTCTGATTTTTGAGAGCTGACAGAATTTAACACTAGAAAATGGCAAGCATATTACCAGATGAGGAATTTGGACCAATTTATTGTAGGTATCTACCTCTCCTAGTGCTTGCTCTGGCCGGCAAGGAGTGAAGGGAAAGCCACATGGTTTAAACGGGGCTGAACACCATCAGTGCCTAATAAAGGAAAAACCCTCTTGCATCTCATGAGATGAGGCCCCATGGCTGTAAAGTAGTTGTAAAATTAAATTGCTGCTATCAGATGTATAGAATTTTACATGGTAACAGAAATGCAGAATACACAGCCCTTCTACAAGCAGTGTTTCACCTACTGTGCATTTTGGGAAGGAATGTCTCATTATGTAGCAATGTTTAATACATTATAGCAAGGGCTTGAAATGTGATAAATGTTAACTATTTAAACTACTCTTAAAATAGTGGAAAGAACACTAAATGGTGTTCGAAATTTTCAAAATTGCATTGTGTGGAGTCTTCCCCACCACTGAAAAAGGCTTGAATTCTTCAGCTGTGGAGATATGATGTTGGATGACAAAGGTCTGGCCTTCCAAACTGCTTGGGAGTCAGGCACAGACACAGGAATCACTCTCAGCAGGTCTATGTAAGAAAAGGTCTTTTGAAAATCACCTACTTCAGGGCATCAGTGGGAAGGACTGAGTTGCTGAGCTTTTTTTGTGTGTTTGTTTGCTTGTTCGTTATAAAAACTGCCTTAAAGTGAAGTTCAAGATTAAGGCAACTTTATAACACCTATTAAACAAGACCTTAATCTTCTATTGTAATTTGGGCAGGCTGAAATGAGTGCAGTTTTTAGTCTACTACTTGGAACCAGCTCTGGGGCTGCAATTATTAACAACAGCCTGTATCTTAGAGCTAAATATTGTTCCTGAAGTCTCTCCTCTCATTCTTTCCATCCCTTCTGCTTTGGCTGAGGCCTATATACAAGCTTCTGCAGAGGAAACCATCCACTGGCTGGCCCTGATTGCCACTACAGCAGTGTGCTAAGCAAAGTGTGTGTGGGAAAGGATTGCCCCCATGTTTCCCCCCACCCCACCCCACTGAGCGTCCATTAAGAGGGAGCAGGATTGTATCAAATCTTTGGATACAAATTATGCTAACTGGCTGAAGTGCCAGGTCACTCTTCTTGTTTAATAAAATTCACTCTACTGAGAACAAATGTAAGGCATATCTTCTCCTTGACATGTCTGCAGACTGTAGCTAAAGAAAATTCCCCATACCATCACATATGAAAAGTTAGAAGGGGAAGAAAAAAAAAAAGATCCATGATGTACCTTTCCCTCTACTGCTGTAGGAAGGTAACACTTCTACAGCAATTCGGATTTTTTCCTGTTAAGACACTTTCATTCTCAGGAATAATATTTACATGCTAAGCAGAAAGAAAAATTTCTAACTGATGCTGCCTATGCATACAACAGAAGTGATTTAAATGGGTGGCAGAATGGACACTGGCCACAACTAAAATCTAATTTTCCATTAAATAATGTTAACAATTAGCTAGATTTTTTTTCATTAAAGCCATTTATAACTTTGTATATATCTTGTGAGGTACAACAGCTTTACCAGAGATCTTTTCAGCCACAGTCTTAGGGTATTTTATTTTTCATTCTGTGCAATTAATCACTGTTGCTTTATTTTCTAAAGGCACAAAGCTAAGTGAACTTAACTCTTAATCCCGATAGCAATCATAAATTCAGAACACTTCTCAAAGTGTTCCAAAGTGCTCCAAGAACTTAAACTTTCATTTTATGAAATATGTATACACATAAGTAAACAAGTCATTTTATGAGACATGGATATTTACCATTTCTGTTTGTCATTTGGACATTAGCACCTGCATCGATTAAAAACTGCACAATATCCAATCTACAGCTCTCAGTGGCTCTCATTAGTGGGGTTGAATTGCCAATTGCAGGTGCATCCACTGCTCCTCCAGCCTTCACTATCAGTTCAGCAATATCTAGTTGTCCTGCATGGCATGCATGATGGAGAGGAGTCCACATGAAATTGTCCTTTGCATTTACATCAGCCCTACAAAAGAAAAAGAGATGTTGACATGTGAACAGATTAAGCCGGCTACTAGACACAGTTAACTTCTGCAATTCTAAGTACAATCCAAGTTAATTGCATACTGTAATGACATACTCAATGTAAATGAGTATTTTCATACTGCTACTACTACTTTAAAACCGTTCTAGTATCTGACATAGCTTGTCATGGAATATCAATTGTAGCAGCTTGCACTGGTGGTGATCTTATACATCACTCTGTCCCTCTCTGAGCCCACATGGTGGCCCTCTGCAGGAGGTTTTCACAGGGACAGAGGAAAAACAGCTTTCCAAAGAACTTAGTCCTTCTCTAAAATGTTGCTAGTGTTTGTGCTTAAGCTTCATTTAGAATGAATGCAGCCCTTTGAGCTTCTACAACTGTCTTCTCTTCCTCAACAAATATCAAGGTTCTTAATCTTTAGGAAAACAAGCTAAGGGGATAAAGTAGATTGCTACTTACTTTCCACACTGTTGCCATTTATGTCCTTTTCTGAGATGGCTCAGTTGCCTTAAGGTCCACCGAGCCCAGCAACTGGCTTCCAGTTCTTGGCTTCATTTTACTGCCCTTTTTCTCCCAGTATGCCATGCAAATGAGGAGGGAACAGACCTACAGGAGTGTCTTTCATGAAATGGTAGAGCTCTACTCTCCTGTCACTCATCTGCCCTAGGGGTCACACTTTAATAAGAGCAGTTGCTTTTGATGGAGAAAGATGGGAGCTGAGAAGTGGAAGAGGAGCTTAAGTTGTAGACACAGATAGTAACAGGTGGGATGAGATGAAGCAGGTAACAGCAAAAGGCAGATTAAGGAATTCAAAAAAGAAAGGTTGTGGGCCAAGAACAGGTGCTGCTTTCTCTAAAACTCATGGCAAAATTGCCTGTCTAATTTAAAAAAAGGAGTTGGATTGGGGCCTAAAATAGACAAGATTTAAGAGAAAGATCACAGGAAATCTGAGGATTTGAATTTTTTTCAGGTATTATGTCACAAAATCAGGCTAAATTTGTTTCTACTGCCAAGCTAGTATTTTTATGTATGGCATGTTCTGCAAGGGATAGTCATGGTGTAACACTTGCAATATGCTGCCTTCAGCTGAAGTTCAGGGAAAAAGCAGTATCAACTTTTTAGCAAGTGGAAGCCCTGGGAACTTTTGGGCTGAGGGCATGCTAAAGCAAGGCTTAGGAAACAAGAGCCACTAGTATCTCTTAAAAGTAATATAAGTCTAGAAAGACATGGTTTCCCCATGTCTTTGAACAAACTATAGCCCATGACCATACCTAGGTCTGCCATCTTCGACATGTGCCATGCATGGTTCAGAAGAGGCTCCTCAAGAGGGGATTCCCCAATACTCAAGTACAATGAACTACTTTCTATTGTATCTAGGACTGCCTAGAAGTCCTGAAGTGAATTAGGGTCACTGGCTCATTTACCCTAGGGACAAAGGCTTGATGTCTGCCCAGAAAAAATGGAGCAAGGTGAAGGAAAAAATGTGAAATAACCTGCTGCCAGGGATAGCTTTTTTGCTCTTCCTATCAAATGGTTTATATTGAATGCTATATCAAAAGAATGGATTCATCTGCTCATCTTTTCTTGTTTACGTTTTTAATCTTTTTCAAAATCGTATCTTTGGTGAGATCTTATGGCAGAAATTCCACAGACTTACCAGTGTTTTTTTCATCTTTGTTGTCTTTCAGTTGCTTAGCTAGTATGATTTACTCATATGCAGTTTACATTCTGCTATATTTCTCCTCATTAAAATAAGCGGTTCCAGATATTTCACTGTTTTCTCTTCCACCCACCCTGCCCCATGCCTGTATTGATCCTCTCTGTCTGTCCCTGAATCCCTTTGGCTAACTTCATTCTGTTAGAAGCAAACTGATCAAAGGTAACAGGGAAAACACAGCATAGATTTAAAAATTCTTCAGCATTTTCTCCTGGTCAAACATTGGTTAATTTGCCTTTAGTCCAAATTTAATTTATTTCTGAGTCTTTCTAGAACAAGATAAAAAGTAGATACCGCCAATTTCTTTAAACTGCAGCATTTTTTATAGCTTTAAATAATTGTTGGTTTGTATTTGGTATGGATTTGTAATACTGGATGGAAAGACCATACTGGAAAAAGAATTTAGATTCCTATAGCAAACAGAATTCCTATATTTGTCCTATAGCAAACAGAAAATATCTGAAAGTCTACACTGCTGAAAGATGAAAAGCTAAACACTGTACTGATAACTTTCCATTTTCTGATTTCTGTCAATTTAAACTCTCAATTGATACTATTTTTAAACTAAGTTACCACATTGTGACTCCAGTGCAATCTGGGGAGGTTTGATGAACTCACTGGAGATTAATTTGCCAGACAACTCTTGTATCCTTATCTTCTGAAGACCTGAATACAGAAGTTTACACAACTTTACATCGTCACCATGAATGTCAGTGAAATTGCCAGGGTGCATAAAGTTCCATATGCTGTTGAGTCTCTGCAAGAACTGGAGCTAAGACTACAGCCACTGATACTTAGAAATGAACATTAAAATGAATTCTGGCTATAGGGAGAGAATATAGCTAACGTAAATATCATTGTTTTTGAAAAATGCTCATTTCAGCATTTATCTGAATGACTGTAGGACTACAGCAGTCTGATTATAAAAGAGAACACATTTCACTATTACACAAGTATGACTGAATTTTTCTTAAGCTGCTTTCATTTTTAAGGTATTAAGATTTTTTCACAAGTGTGTCTGTAGGGTACAAATGGTTGAAGTACTTCTAAAGTGGGGAATAGATTAAATAGCAGCATGCACTTCCAGTGTAAATCCTGCTGCCTCAGCCTGCTGAGCCGCAGAGGAAAGTGATTCTGCATGGCTTATCCCCTTAAAACACTCGCATGAAAAGGCCCTGGCATGTGAAACAGGGAAGTCTAGGATTACCTTGATGATTTCAGGCAAGTCACTTTAGCCAGATTTTCCAAAATCAATTAATTTTGAGAGTTCAGTTCTGAGGGTGCACTATTTGAGACACAGTGGATGTGAGCTAAGTGCAGTTCCAACAGACTGGATTTGTAGGTACTCTGCATCAAACTGAAGTATCAACAGCTGAGACACCAAAAATTTCAGACCTGGGGAAATTACCTGTTAGGTGCTTCTATTTCCTCATTACTAAAATGGGGAAAATAATAAGCAAGCCCTCTGTAATGAGGGATCATCTGCACTAACTTTAATAATTAAGCATTATGCAAATAAAAATGAATTTCTCCCAAACCTAGTCTGTTGCATCCAATTGGTTACTGGCAATTTACGCTTCTGAAAACCCTCTCAAAATAGCAATTAAAAAAACCTGGAACCCCTTACCCCTTTTCCAGAAGATACTTCACGACACCTATGTTCCCACTTGCACATGCAGCCATTAAAGGTGTTTTATAATATTTATCTCTTACATCTATTGGCACACCCTCCTCAAATGCCTTCTTGAGAGATCGAATGTCTCCTGCTCTGACAAGGTAGTTAATATTCATGTACATTTTCCTTGGCTCATCTGTATACCATGCACGGTCATCATGCACAGGATGGGCAGATGGGTGGTACTGGTTAAAACAGTCACTGTCAGTGATGTTCTGAAAAGCCTCAATCATGTACACAGGGAGGCCATCTTCTCTATGTGGACACGTGCTCTCTGGAATGATGCAAATCGGCATTGGGATTGTGACAGCTTTCTTGCCTTTTGCTTTCTTCCTTTTCTTCTTTTTGGGTCCAAAAGATGTTATGAGATAGGCTTTTTGCAAGTATTTGGAGCCTTTAAAAAATTCTTCAATGTTGATTTCTGCACCATAAGATATTTCATGCTTTTCAGCAACAGTTTGTATTTGTTCATCATCTACAAAGGCACACCGTTTCCGAATAACTGATATAAAATCCTCTTTAGTTACCGTTCCATCTCCCTGGTCGAATATGCCAAACACCTCATGAAGGGCAGCCTGATGTTCCAAGGACCAGTCATATAACTTCAGTGCCCAACAGGGACTGTCATCCTTTGCTTCAGGCTTGGAACGTTTAGCAAAGATTTTTTCAATTTTACGCAATTCTTTTGCTGCTGCTTTAAAACCACCTTCCTTGGCAATGACTCTTGGGGTCTTTGTTAATAAGTTCTTCCATGTAGGATCGCAGCCTAAACACATAGACACAATTCATTTAATGTAAGAGACTTTTACTATACAGGCAGCTAATTAGCACAGATCTACAACTTTATACTCTCTTAACAATAAAGATTGCTGGTATAGAACCACATCTGTAAACATAGACTGGCATGTTAGCCACATGTCCATATTTGTTTTGCAAAAAGAGATTTGTTGGGTAGCCCTCGCTCTGCTTCTCTGTCCACTTATGAATATGTTCGGCAAGACAGAAGTTCAATGAAAATTTTAAGGTTTTCTTAAAGTGGTTAGCAAGGTTAAGAAGAACTGAACTAAGATTAAAATGCCACTCACTGTTCTATAATCTTACAGTTTGCCTCTGGACTACTAGTTAAATGTCTGAACCACAAGAACAGAACATAGGATTTTGCATGGTCCTGTGGAAACAAAGCTTGAAGTGACATGACAGATTTGATGAAGTTAGAAAATGATCAGAACTTCTTTGGAGTATGTTTCATCACTCACAGAAACTAAGTTTTCCTCCTGATTACACTGAGATCAAGTTGTTTAAATGATCAGCAAACCAAAAATTAATTTTCTATTGGAAGTTTCAGTGCAATATTTCTAAAACAACTGTAAATACAAACACTTAATCCAGTCCAATTCTAAACTATACAAATCCATGATGTTTCTACTGCCTGCTCTGAGAAATGGTTTACCTTGTCTTAACCCCGTCAGTGGAAAAAATGTCATGATAGCTTATGTTAGGCACCTCTTAATGAGAATTAAATTTGCTACATGATACCCCAAAGGGTCAAATCCTTCATAGATGCCAAAATGAAATCTTTTCTTTAGCAGAGAGAGAGTAGATGATATTTGTAAAGTAACTTATTTTTAATGTACCTCTTTGTCCTATAAACTTGCAGCAATCTGCAAACCCTCCCTCTGCAGCATAATGAAGCGGTGTGTTCCCATTCATAGCAATCAGACCCAAGTCTCCATTATAAGCTGAAATTACCCTCAGAATCTGGAAAAAAGAAGACAGTACTATCAAAAATCTTGTTGGCATTTCTTAGGATGGGGGAAGGGAGCGAGTGTTTGCAAATAAATGCAATAGCACATATTCCCAGTTTACGCAGTGAACTTCTCTTGCATGCTCAGCTTATCAATCCACACACAACATTTGTTTGCTATAATGCTGTGTTTACTTAACTCAGGAACAGAAACCTTCTTTAGTTGTAGTGGTCAAGGACAATCTTCAGTCTTACCAGCCTATGGCAGGGCACTGTTTTTAAAGTAACCCTGACATTATATGCATAATCAAAGCTTCATAATTTACATACTTCAGAGACAGTATTTGGGGTGGGGGGAGGAGGAAGCTGCCTACCTGCAGGCATTTGCATGTGTTCTTCTTATAATGGAAAAGTCACATCCATGCTACACAATTGCTACATGCTATGCTTCGAGAGAAGCTAGCTCTCCAAAGGAATTGCCCACATCAGACAGCCAGACAAGCAAACGTACACTCATAGGTACCTTGGCAAAACATCTCAGCAATTTTTAGAGAAACGCTATTATTTCTGAATTTCCTTTGATACTTTAAAAGAAGCTGCTCTTGACTACTGATTATTATGTTTCAATCAGCTGAGATACTGGGCTCAGAGAAAGCCTGGTTTGGCTTTGCAGCAATGCTTTGCACTACTAATGACAATACCTCAAAAAAGCCTCCTTTGGCTGCAAAATGTGCAGCACTGTGTCTTTCAAGGTCAAATACGTTAACGTCTCCTCCTCTCTCAAGTATACCACGCACCACCTCAAGAACACCTTCTCTTGCTGCTTCCATTAAGGCTGTGCGACCAGTAGCCTGCAAGGTAGCAAGAAAATAATTTATAATTTGAATCATAAGCTAATTCAGGTTGGAAGGGACTTCTGGAACAATGTGATCCAAATGTTGCAAGTGGCTTAAAACTGGAGGCCTCCTTTTAGGCATTTTTGAAAAAAAGGAGATGAGTCTAATAGTTTCAAAGACATTTGCAGGCCAGTTTTAAGAACCTAGTCCTGTTGCTGCTGAAATGTGAGTGGTCAAACCCTAGTGACTAAAATACATAAGAAACCTGAGTCAATTCAATAGTCATGAGTATCGGCTCTTTGTTTGAAGGAACTCCTTATTCTGTGTGCATGCTTTCACGCATGTTTACAAGTTTTAACACAAAATATCACCTCTGTCATGAAAGTATATAAGTAACCATGGTAGGAGAAATGCTGTTGGGGAATTTCACTGCTGTTCTATCTGCGAGGAAAAGTTTGCACTCTAATACATCCATACTGTGTTTTTCTACATAACAGTGTATGTTTCTGATAGCAGTATATAGATATATGTGCTCTCTATATATACTCTCTCTATACACACACACACACACTATATATATATATACACTCTCTATATATACTATATATAGTATCTAGATATATATATTCTTTATAATGGCTGACTTTGGTAGATCTGGTGACCTTCCCAAGAACACAGTGCATCTCAGATGGGGGATAGACTAGTTATAACCTGATGGCCCCCAGCAATGTTTAGTATAGCTTATTCACTGCTGTACAAAGGGGCAAAGGGAGCCCACGAATGGGCAGGAAGCAGACAGCGGGCCATGGATATTGTACTGCTAGACCATATTTTGTTCCCTGGTGGTTCTTCTCTGGGCCTAGCAAACCATTCCTATTACATGGCCAGGCATGTGACTGTCATATTACAAAAAATGGAGGATACTCATCATACTGCAATAACACAAAGTGAATGAAGGGGGCATGTGCATCAAAGGATGTGACAAAGATGTCCATACTTTGGTCAGGTGAAACGTTTCAGTATAGTTACAAGGTAGGCAGGATACTGCAAATCTAGGACCAAAGCCATGGGTAGCCCGAATTACCACAAATCAGCACTGCTCCACTGAAATACAGTGAACTACAGCTCTTAAGGAGTTGGCCCAGTTGTTTTTATAAAATATATGCACTTTAACCTACAAAAATCTAAATCAGGATACATGATTCAAGCTGAATGCTTAACACCTTCCTTCTCCCTCCCCCCCAAAGATAAGGATGATAAAGAGGAAGGGAATAGACAGCCACTGAATTAAGCACTTGCTACTGCTGTTATTATTTTAATGTGAGGATTTACAGTCATATACTCTAGTGGTCTGATAACTATTCCACAATCCTGTATATACACTTTTAGAAACATAATATACATAGAAACATTCATACTGGGTTTATTGCATTGGGATCTGCTCCTCTTTCCAAAAAATTCAGGCATATTTCTTTAATACTGTGGGCTTGCTCACAGCCTTGTACAAATACAGGCTTCCCCTCAGTAGTGCTGTTGTTAACATCTGCACCATATTCCAAGGCAATCTGAGTGCAGCGGCAGTGCCGTCTTGTAGGTAAAATGCTGTAAAACAGAATACCTGCAAAGAAAACAGAAGGGATTACAGAGCAACATTAAATGGTAAGGAAGGTTATTTAGGCAGTAAGCTTCACATCTGAAAGGACAGACTCCTTCAATAGATGCCCATTTACTTCTCTTAGGGTAATACATGCAATGTGATTTCTGGTTTAGGGTCTCTTAACCCAGGGAGCAAACCAGTATTCAATATTAGCGACAGTTCATGGAAGGAACATGATTCTCAATCACAAGGTACCTGTTCAGCTACGCACTCGAGTGAGCTAAGATTCAAAGGCCCACACTGTTTAGGGAGAATAAATGTCATTTCCACCAAAGCTCTTATGGCAAATAGCTTGTATTGAGCTGTAAGGATTACCCCCAACCACGGTTTCTCACTAGAGACTGAGCCCTAAGGTCATCAGTATCAAGGCACAAGTCAGCCACTGGAACCAAAGAAATACTACTGTAATAACAGCCCTTTATCCTTTATAAAAACTATCTAAAGTTACTAGAACTGAACATAACATACATAGTAAGTATGTGGCACAGTAAGAAATAAGGTATCATTTAATGGTACTTCTGGTCTGATAGGGTTCCCTTTTACTTACTTCTTCCTTCATTATCAACAACAGTCATGTCTGCTTGAGCTTTTACTAATAAGTCCAAAACCAAGTCATGTCCTAGCTCAGCTGCCTTCATCGCTGGAGTACATCCCATTTTGTCTTGGACATCTGGATGAGCTCCATGTTCTAGCAGGAAGCTGCACATGTTGGTGTCATTTTTAATGCAGGCCAAGTGAAGGGCACTGTATCCATCCACAGGCTCTGTGAAATTAATGAGATCTGGAATTCCAAGCTTGATCAGCTTTTCTATTTGCTTCCTGTCTTTCTGGTGAACACACTGGAGAAGTTTGTAGATCTGCAAGTTTTGAAGTCTTTTATCTACCAATAACATCCTGAAATAACAAAATTGGCTTCTTCCAAGGAATTAATTTCTGCATTGAAAAAAAAACGTAAACACTGAGGTGAGATTATTCTTACATGTCAGTAAGAATTGGAATGAAACTATGTTTGAGGCCATGAAAATATGCACTTTCACTTGACGAACAACTGAGCTTTTTGAGTGAATTTTTCTCATTTAATACATATCGAACATATAGAGAATATACAGCAGCACCCTGCAAATTGTTCTTTCTCATCATCTAACTGTTCCGAAGAAGTTTCATCCAAGGTGAAAACAAAGTTAAGAAGCTAGAGGGTAACTTTTCTATTCAAGGAACTGCTATAACGTACAGTTACTTGGAAGCCTAAGGGGAGCTTGATCATCTGCCATTTTAGTACTTCAAATGAAAAAAAAAGTCAACGGTCACAGTGTCATTCGCACTTGCTAAAGTATCAAATTGATTCTTGCATCACTTCTTCAATATATCTGTGCACCTTCTTTGATAGTAGCTGGTGCATGAACTTTCTGCTGGGCTATCTATATAAAAGGTAAATTATGTTTTTCTGCAACAAGTCTCTTGGGGGCAAACGATGCAGCAAGTGGGGCACTGGCACAGGAGAAGGTTCCTCCAGGTGACACAACAGTTGCTTTTAAAGGAAAACACGGTGCAAGATATCAGCTTGCATTTGCTTCAGTTATGATTACACTAGGCTTTTTTATCCTCCTTTACCTATTCCCATTTATAACAAGAGCTGCAATTAAACTGAAGGTGATAAGAAGTCCAGCTTGATCATCCTTTATAGGCTTCACTCACAGAAGGATCAGGAAACCATTCTTCTCCCCTAACACATTGTATTAGTAAATCCAAGAGACCAGGGAGGGAAGGGACCCTCCCTCATTTAATAAATGCTACAACATGACTGATATTAAAAAAGGAGTTGCAGTCCTTCTCCGTAAAGAAGATTCATACAGTGTGATACAAATATGTTATCTGGACTGCATATGTGGCTAAAGGGCCAAGCAAGGGTCACACATTATAAGGACCATTTCTGAGCTAGGTTAAGTGGACGGAAAGCTTCCTATTAGCTTCAGCAAGCCTTTGATCAGTCTGTGCTCCAAACACTGCATTTACAGAACACAAGACAGAAATCGTGGAGAAACATGGTCCTGATGGGGCAACATGATGGTTTTTTTTTTTTGACTGGCAACATAGACTGCAAATGGGGTAATTTAGCAATCTGACTGGCTACTGTTGAGTGTTTTGTAGATGTCCAAGTAGAGGTGAGGTTTTAAGAGAGATATGCAAAGGATGAACAATTCTAACAGACTTTTACAGGCAATACTTTCCATTCTGAAAAGGAAGCACGGAAGAAAACTGCAGGAAAAATACAGAAAACAAAGACTAAGCATGTCTGGAATGGTCCGAGAACTGTGATTTTTGTACCACAGGTACAACACGTCAGTTGCTGTTCCTGCAACTACTATCTTTTATTTTTTTGAAATTCTGTGGCCAGCCTATTTTTAGAGCAACAGAGACAGTGGTCAGGTTTACTGCTCACAGACTTCTGAAAACTGCCTGTGTTTTTCCTGCTAAACAAGCTGCTTAGCACCTTCCCCATGTAGTCTGTCCATGCTGCCTAAAGGTGTCTGCAGTCCTCTGAGTCAGGTTGTATTTGCAAAACAACTCTATTACGCCACCTGACACATCTGACTGCAGCTCACAGCTCCTCCCCAAAAACAGAGTTAAAATAGCAGAGATGTTTCAGAGTAGGAAAATGGAAAGGGTAGGAACAGCTGTACAATGCCTGGAGCTACTTAAAAGGTGGCCTTTTGGCTTTGCAAAATATTGTGAAATGTTCATGTTCAGAAAAACTTTTTTATTGTAACAGTTTTGACCAGCTTAAGGCCGTGTTTTATTTGAATGACATTATTATTAGAAGTTGTTCACATTTACGAGTGTTGCAGTGGGCACTAAAATGCAAAGGCTTTCTATTTGTGATGTAAACTGCTCAAAATATGTCAGCTGTTCCCATGGTTAGGTGACTTTCTCTTATTTAAGTATGACTGCTTAAATGCTAAATTCTTTTCTACGTAGGTCTTATGCAATCCTCACTCTGATTATAAATAAAGTATATTCTTACAATACATGACTAAATCATTAAGCAATAATGACTTATATCTGTCACCTGTGGCTTGCTTACTCTCATTCCTAACATGTTGTGTGTCTTGTGGTACATTATCCTATGAAAGAGAATAAATGCAGAGACTTTTCTATTGACAGAAGTTACAACTATAATAGCATTCTAGCCCTCACCTTGAGACTTCTGAAATAAGGCTATTTCTGGGTAGTGCTCTGGTAGCAGGGAAACCAGAGCACCCGATGGCGTCTAGCTTTTAGAGCCTGAAACAGTAGGAAGTGAACAGAGCTTCAATACAAGACGTTATCCTGGGCTCTGAGCAGTGTCAGAAGTGGTGTAAACTCCGTAGGGTCTGCGGCTTAGAGCAGCAAGAAGGTACTACAAGGAAGGCTCTTAAACTACTCATGCCACTGAAATTCAGGAGGAGAGAGGTTTTTAAGATACTTGGATGTCTGAGCTGTCAAGCTTAAACTGTTCTCGCATGCTCTTGTTCTCTATTTCCCACCACCCCGCAGCAGTAAGGAATTTGGGTTCATTTCCAAAAATGGGATCCTTTCTTCCCACTGTTAATCATTATTTGCATGCAAGTGGCACGCAGAGATCGCAGGGTCCCATAGTAAGAGCTAGTTAAAACATCAGGACAGCACCTAATAGTTTCTACCTAGCATATTCGGTGTCTGCCCAACATGAGTCCTTCCTGCAAATCAGGAGCTTCACTCCTTAAGGAGGACTGGGCATAATCACAGTTCTGGTCCATCCTTTCCGAAATGGAGAAGCAGGGACATGCCTCTGCTCCACCTCTGCCCTGGCCAACATCACTGGTTCAACAGCAGGAGAGGAGCCTGCCCCGCTGTGCCAGTGGCACCCTAAAGAGCTCTGGGGGGCTCTCTCATAGTGTGGCTTGCTGCTTCTGAGACTGCCTCGGAGAACATAAGCCAGATCCTCATATGGCCAGCACAACCCGCAGAGCTCCAAGGAAATCAATACTCATTTATTTACACTGGCTGAAATCTGTCAAGTTGTTATGTTTGAGGATTTTTCTGGTATTTCTTAATACTTTCTGTACACACCTAGATTTTGTGCATCTTTCGGGGACCTATGTAGGATCAAAACTTGCCTTTTCCTCCTTTCTTTCTCCCACATGAAGCTGCAAACACTGAAGAAACTACATTCTTCATGGTAATAGGTTAGTAAAGCTACAGCAGCATTGCAGCTGAGAAAAATTTGTTAGTAACACTCAATGCAGATAAAAATGGAAATAATATTCAGTGCATGTGGATTTGGATTTATTTTATGGATTATCCTCGGGATTCAAAACAGTGTTAGTGCTACATCTCACACAAACATTACCCTCAAACTCTGAAGTATCCAGAATTAGCATGTTCCAGAGTGCTGTGTTTTCCAGTGCGTGACCTCCCCCACAAAGGAAGTCTGAAACTAAAGTGCATCTTATACACTGAAGCAACTAGTAGTTGTAAGCAAACACCCACCATCACCGATGCTCCTGTTATTGTCAGTGTCCGTAGCAGTGACATAGCAAAGAGGCAGGAGCACAAGGGACACAGGCAGTTGCAGGAACAGCAGCGGCTTTGAGAGGCAGTAGGAGAATCAGCAGCAGTGGCAGAAAAGGCAGGTGTGTGCTGCACATGTTAGAAGCCACACAATACAGTTAAGAAACAACAAACGATGCAACATTCATGCAATGCTCCTGCATATATGTCTAATGATCATTTTTTAAGTATATGATCAGGTATTATTTGTTCCCTAGAACCTTTGCCTCTCTCAGGACACGGGATTCACAGCACACCTTTAAGGAGCAGATGGTCATTATTCTCCATTTTCCTTTTTGCTCACAGGGTAATGTATTACACTCCATTCCAATTTTAGTCCTAATTCAGAATGAATGTTTTCTGTTTGAGAGGGTTATCATGGTATTATTTGAATACTTCACACACAATAACAAAATTACCTCCGCAAACAGAAGTGAAATTATTTTCATCACACAATGGTGAAGACTGTTGTTATCCCATTTTACCCACCAGTGAGACCCCCTACCAAGTTTAAATTCTTTGCTTCAAAGCATTAAGAACAACAATTTACATGAAAATCGCTGTAACATTTTGTAGTATTTCTTGAAAGTCACCGGACTGCGTTTTATTAGAAGTTTCTGCAGAATCTGAATCAAAGTAAGACAACTGATGTAGAAAATTCTACCCAGAGTCAGGTAAAGTTACAAGCAAGTGAAACAGGCTTCCATAAATAAAAATATAATTACAGCATCTTGCTGATCTTCATTAAGTAAATACTATCAACTATATGTACTTCATAGAGTTTTTATCACTTCACCTGTAACATATCTTTTAATGGAAAATGAGTCATTGTTAACATAGTTTTGAAACAGGCATACTCTGGGGAGGACTTCACGAAGCTACAGCCATAAACCCTAAGCCTGTAACATCTGCTTAGCAACGATTTTGTTTATCTGCTGACAAACACCAACAGAGTCACTACCTTCATTCTGCCAGCTTGTGTCACAGTTTTGGTTGAGAGCATAAAACTCATTTTAATTTCAAATTAATCCTTTTTCCAGTATACCCAGTATTAGGAAAATCCTTTTAATCAGATTCTTCTTTTCTCACAAAGCTTTCCAAGCTGTGGTGGAGCTACTTTGATAGAGGGGGGAGGTCAGGTGGCCAGCTCTCTCACCCACTGACTTTCTGTGGAGGCCTGGTGCCTGACCACTGCTGGAAGGCTCTCCCAGTCTTCCTCAGAAGGTCAATATCAGTGTTTTTCTTTTTTTTTTTTTAAGAGTTGATCGCTGTCAGAAAAAATTTTCTTCCTTCTAATACAGTTAACATACAACCCTACAGCCACCAGTATAAGTCCTTCATCAGCGTCAGAGATGGACTGTCATAGACTTCCATGGGAAAGAAGCAGATGCTAATATAAATACAGACAATAGGAGATGATGATATATGACAATGATATATGACAATAGAGGAAAACTTGCTTTTCCTTTACTCAGTTTTTTTCATGTTGTGGATGTGTTTCCCCTCTAAAGTCAGAATGCTTTCTGTTGTTTTTATTGGCTCTTGTAGAACAAAAGAAAAAATGTATAAATGGAAAATGAAACCATAAAAAGAGAAAATCATCAGAAAAATTCAAGTATTCCCATGGAAAACACTTGTGACTCCTTTTTTAAGAAGTTTTCAACATTTAAAGCTGAAAATGTCCCTTTAATTATCACTATTCACACACTCATAAACAAAATTTTCATGTTTTATCTTTCGTGAGAGAGAATAGCTTAGCACTTTCTAATTTTAATCCATTTGCATACTGGCCATAGAGCATGAGCCCTATATTCTGGTATAAAGGAAACCAGTATGGTAACAGTACCACACTGTTTTTATAGCTTTATAAAAATAATTGCACTGGATATTTTGGCTGCCAATTCCCTGTGGCTAATGTCTAAAGGGAGTGAGGCAGCAAAATCCTCCTAAACTGTATAACGAACAGTCAGTGATGCTGGGTTTTCTCTTCGTGGCCCTTGGTGTTTTGTTAATTCTCAGGAAATGGGCAGGCCTTGGGCTGAGCCATAGTGCAGTGCTGAGGGATGGCCACTTTCGTGGCCCACTTGTGTTACCCCCTCTATGAAGTTCAATCTCACGTGGAGGTTTCCTCCCAGACACAGCCCTCTGGGAAACCGGGCCCACTCCTGAGTGCTGTAAAGAGTCCTGAGGCTAAGGCAGAATTTGAACAGATGTGCCTTCTTTTCGCAATTCACTTTGCAACTTCCAGTTGCTTTAACGTTCATCCAAAACCAAATGCGCTAGAGCCCATGGTGGCCGCTGTGCCTCAGGGAGGGCTGGCAGCCCTGCAGGCCAGCCAGCACCTTCCAGTCAGGTGTATGAGCAACACCTGCCAGGCACCGGGGCTGGGAGAGGCTGCGCAGGCCCCAGGAGGTTGCTCCCCGGCTTGCAGGGGGGCACAGGCTCCCTGCAAGCCCCTGTGGGGTGCCACCGCAGCCCTGGCCTGCCTAGGAGCTGGCAAGGAGGTGCCACGTGCAAAGGAAAGGATGTGCACTAGGTTTCACAGAGTTTAAAGTGCTGAGGGCCCTGAGAAGCCAGGCAGGGAATAAAGCTGATGGCAGCCGACCTTTCTCGGGTTGCAACTCAGCGGAGCGGGTGGCCGATAGAGGAGACTGGCTCCAACAGCAGAGAAACTGCTCCAAAAGGAACAGGATGCAGAGCCGGTGCCGAACCGCGCCAGGGCTCTGCTCAGGCGGTAAGGACTCGGCTGTCCGGCAACGCAGAAGGACAAACAGGTAATTTCCAGTCTGTCCTCAACCGAGACAGGGGCCGAGGGTTGCGGCGATGCCGAGTATGGCTTTTAAAAATCCGAGTCGAGCACAGCCTACGCAGTGCCACAGTGCTGCTCCCCCCGCATTGCCCCCTCCCTCACAAGAGCTGGCGTCTCCAGGGGCGCCGAGAGGCCGAGTTCAGCGTCAGGGCGGCTCTGCCACCAGCGCACCCGGGGCAGCCCCCCGGTGCCCGGCCCCTCCCGCCGCGCCAAACGCGGCGGCTGCCCCGCCGAGCAGCCCCGGGGCCGCCACGGCCGCAGC
>NW_020448419.1:4164171-4223319 GCF_003343035.1 Apteryx rowi | reverse complement strand
GCGGCGGCGGGCTGCCCTCTGCCTGGGCGGGGGGGGAGGCGCGGGTGGCCTCTCACGGCGTGCGGGAGGCCCGCGGGGCCCCGGCTTCTGCACTGGCCCGGGGAGGAGGCAGGGAGGGACCTCGACGTCGTGGCCTTCGGCTTTCTCTCACCGGTGACTTGCTTTCTTGCCGGCTCCCCTTCCCATTGAGAGCATTTTGCGCCTGAATTTTATTAGAATTCCCTGGCCACAGAAATGGAGTTAGGAGGTTTGCATGTAACCCAACTTTCTAGCTATTCCCAGCGGCTTTGTGTAGCAGCCCCTGTGTTATTTGCGTAAATAAGGCATGCTACAGACTTGTGTTGAAACATGATTGCCCATAGACCTGACAGGAAGGAGAACCCTACATGTTAACAGGAAAAAAAAAATGCTCAAAGCTAAGTGAGTTGAAGCAGAAATCCTTTTAAAAATCATGCGTTCAGAAGACACGCAGCAAAAACTGGCGCTTCCCAAGCTGTCTGTACCTCTTCCCGTTTTGTTAAGCACCTCATTCCAATCTCTGCTAGCCAACTGGCGCGCAGTGCTCCTGCTGGGCTCAGCCATCCCTTGCAGGAGGGTGGCAGGGCGGCAGGCTATTGCAGCGAGACTGTTTGTCTTGTACCTTGCCAAGACAGGCTGTTGAGTTGTTTGCAAAGCACCACTAGCATTAAGAAGTTCAAGGGCCACGTCTTTTCTGTACATGAAACACCTCTTGCCAGAGAAGTGGTGATGCGCAGCTGGATGCGTGTCCGATAGCAAAGGAAGCCTGCTGATCCAAGGCAGGAGACTGTATGGTGAGTCACAACACTAGATAACATCATTTGGCATAAAGCACTTCATGATTTTTCCTGCAAGGAGTGCCTTTTATACAGTAGCTATTTCATGCTAGCACTTCATAATGTGAGCTGGCTGGATTGTTAGTCTTGTACTGCGTTACCTTGGCCGATCACTTTGCTTTCTGGAAAATATAGTGTCCATGCCCTTCTCTGTCTCCCCTGTCACACTTAACATGCTGCAGACATTGCACAGCAGAAGATGTTTCCTTGCCTATTTTGCGTAATATTTCAGACTTTTTGGTTTTGCTGTCGGCACAAGCAAGGGGACACAAGTGTCTCAGCCTAAGACCCAGGTGAATGCTCCTTTATTTCACTTCATAGATTAGCACAAATTAAACACACGTTAGAAAGGCTAGCCCGTGTATTTTGAGATTTTGGTCCAATGCTAAAATAACAACCTGCCTGAAGCAGCTGCATCACTTGACTCTAAATTATGGCAATTCTGGGATCAGACTGTAGGAAGTGTGGGGACCTGGTGTTTCACCCCAAGTGCAGATGTTGTACAAGTGTGTTTGAGGGAGATGCCTAGATTCTTACATTTGGTTTATTTCTCACAGTGCTCTTCTTTCTGTGAGCTTTTTGAGGGTGATGATGAGGACTCATGCTTCAAGACAAAACATCCTTTCTTTTTCACCAGCAGGACATCATACTTGGTATTTCAGAGCACTGTAGCTTCAGGAGCAGAGGGTTTCTGCCTTGCCAGCTGCTGCTCTGGTATTAGGGTACTGCAACAGCTCTAAAAGAAATAAAATCAAAATTCCATTGGAAAAACTCATAGTATTCCCTGCCTTTAGAAATAAATAAAATTCACCAGAGAAAATTACTCAAAGACCTGTAGCTTCAAGCTGTTGGGCTCTTTTTGGCAGACAATTCAGTTCTGGAGGAGTACCAAGCTAATGAGGGAATACAAGGAGGAGGGGTGTGTTAAGAAAAAAAAAAACAACACACACAAAAAAACCCTGACTGCACTAAGAAAAAAAAGTGCAAACTACCCAGTACCTTGAATATATCATAGAGCCTTGTAGCTGGGGATTACAGCTCCCAGAACTGAGGAGTACAGCCCCTGGAAAAAATGTCACAGGACAAATCAAGACACAACTGCTCACAGGTGCAGACAAAGCTGTCTGGATGCTGCCTGTGTCTTAATCTGAGGGGTAGTGCTGTCCTGAGTTTGTCTAATTCACGGTATAAATTTGGATGGCCTTGAGACAGCTTTTTCTTGGATGCTCTAAGCATGTAGCCTCTCTTCCCACACACGGACATCTCTAGTGCCCCACAGTCAGGAAGCGACAATGTCTGCTCCTGGGACAAACCGAGAGGTGCTCCACTGGTTTCATGGTTACCTGGATGAATACAGTCCACGGAGCCCGTAGCAGATAATTATGTTTTACCACCATATCTGAGCTTAATAAGATAATCAGGAGTAATTTTCTAACCAGGACTAGTCAACAGAATGTTGATTAATGAGGAGGATATTTGTTTCCCGCCTTGTTTTACAGATTCTTAAACATTAACCTCAATTGCTACTACAATGTATGCCTCATCTCACTACGGTGGGCAAAGCCTCCATTACTGATATGCTCGTCTTATGGCACCAGGCTGATCTAATTACACATGAAAAGATTTCACTGTGTAACAGCTGCTTCGGAGCGTTTGAAATATAAATATAAAGGTTGTTAAGTGTTTTGTTTGGTGCTAGCATAAGGCACCAGACTGACAGCACTAGACAGTTCCTGTATGGAAAAAGTGAAAAATACAGCTATCATTCTCAGTATAACTTGCTGTATTTGTATGGTGCTGCCTTATCTGTTGATGTAAAAGCACAAGGATGCTAAAAAAGCCCCACAGCCCACCTCTGGAAGGAGTCCATGTACTGTAAGGACTCCTGTGCTTACTGTTACTTGAGAGTCCTGCTGACCTCAGTGGGAGCTGGATTAGATGATAGCATGACTTCATCTGGAAAGTGTGCTTGGGGATTGCACTGTGTCTTTTTACTTAAGCTTTTTGCTGCCAAAGTAATTATTATTATTACTCATCTCTTTGGATTCTGATGCGACTGCAAAAATTCCGCTGTATGGTGCATTACACCAAAATCTCTCTTCATTCAGATTTGCCAGCATGGAGGAATGATACAAGCATACATATTTGGCTAATTCTGAAAGTCATCCGGACTGTTACAGTGAGTTACACTGAAGCTTGAGATCACGTCCAGGCAGCAAGTATTAATATTACTAAGTTTCAATAAAACTCTGACTAGCCCATCCGTAACACTACAGCAGGGGATGAAGCGCTTCCGCAGCTGCTCAGAGGGCGTATGCAGAACTGCCGCTGAAGCCCGAGGGAACGCTGCCCGTGAGCGTGGAGGTATAGCTCTCCTACCTCTGTAGCCAGCTGGCAACGCAGGCTGGGGAATTGTCATGAAGGCATTTCTCAAACTGCTGCTTTTTGATTTAAAAGAAACATCTTGTCCTGGAAAGAACAATGAACTTCTGGAGTTGAACTTTGCCTTATGCGGCAGCACAACCACCTCAAAATACTGTTGATAGATAATACCCTGCTTCTCCTTGTGCTATATTTATATTTCCTGGGCTCCCCTGTGTTTCTTTTTTTGATGACACCGTATGAAGCCATTAACATATCTCGGATGGATGCACAACTGACTAAACTTTTAACTAAACTTCTTTTAGTTCTTCTTTATACTCTATTTTTGTAGTTACTTACTGTCAAAAGCAAAACAAAAAAGACCCCAAGCCCTGCTTATTCTTTCTGCTGATTAATATGGGCACTTAAGAATAAGGCCTTGCACAGAAGAGCAAGTCCATGAAATAACTGATGTAAGTGCTTAGTAAGAAAACCCTACAATGGCTGGAATTTAACTCCTAACAGCTCTGTAAAATCCATGTGTATACATGTGCGTGTGCATGACCATACTCCTGGTAGAGTGCTCTGTAACCCGCAGTGGTTCCCTGATATTGTGTCCGTAGAGAAGAGACTTGCAAGGAGAGCTCTGTCTCTTTTGTGGTTGTTGTTTTCAAGGGAAAGATTAGTTTTTTCCAAACTTTCAGGAGGGCTTAATAAAAGAAGACTAAGCTAATATATCTACAAGGAGTTCACTCTTGGTTGCAATCTGAGATTAATGTTGCATAGAAAAGTACAGTCCCTGCTTAGGTGGGTGCAGAAAAGCATCTACAGCAGGTTAGCTGGATATTGAGGAGTGTTTCAGATTTAATCGTACTGTTGATAATTTTTTTTCCTTTCATTCTTGTCACCTAAGTCTTTCATAAAACACTGTAACTGTTGCTTATTTGGGATATTTTTAAATACAAACTTCTTGTAAGTGTCTGTACTTTAACTTGACTGGAGGTAAAGCTGATTTCAGGGTTACTGGGTAAGGAAGAGGCATCCCTTACCCAAAAGCGTGGCAGATACGCAAAGGACTGCGGGGCAGTTCAGCGGTTGCTAACCTCCCAGCATGCACCCCAAGGATGGCTCCCTAGACGCTGCATGGCCCAGGATGAGAGTTGGGAGCGCTAGAGTTGGATGAATTTTCCAGTGATAAATAGGAGGACAGGAGTTCAGCAGATGAGTAGACAGCTGAGGGGGACCTCAGGGAGTTTGTCACAACTTAGCGTGCTTAGCAACATTTGTCCAAAAAAAGCTCTTGTTACTAATTCTGTAACTTCTGTACCCTACAAGATCCATGGAGGAGGGAGTGCACCACCCCTTTCATCACCATTGCTTATGAGGGTCTCTTTTCTTTTAAGCTCAGGGACAGTCATTCCCTCTCCTTTCTTAGGTGTCCATGTTTGCTTGTCTAAGTTTGCTTGTATGCCTTGGAGCGCATATGACACAATGGAAGGATTTTGGGTGACTTTCAGTGGGAGTGCGTCAGGCCTGTTAATAACTGAAGCTCTGACTCTTCTGATGAGTTATCTGCCGATCACAATATTAAATGGGAGAGGAAGAGGAAAGATATTCTTCTTGTAGCTATTTTGCAGTTAGCTTCCACACTGACAGGCTGGATGGCAATGACAATATAAACTGCCTTCATTTGTCCAGTCTGTTCTCATTCTGCCTGCTACTGTAACCCTATGAGTGCTAACAGGCACTGCAAGCTCTTAGTTTTCAAGACAGAGGAATAAATGTTCTGGAGTGTTGCTCATTTGATGTTACATGAGGCTAATGAAATATTGATCACATGCTTAACCACGTAAGGCAGAAATAAAGGAGAAATTTTAAGTTGAAAATATTTCATGTCACCTGTAGCTAGAAGGCAGCTCTTCTGAAAGAGCTGGCTCTCAGCAACACTGAGTTGTTGGTGTAGCTTTTAGAAATGCAAAGGGCAGGAGGAACATATAATGGAAAGCAACATTATTCCTGAGGCAGAGATTGGAAAGATCACATGTAGCCTGGGCCTGATGGAGAAACATCTGGATTTCAAAGCCGCTTGTTGAGTTAGGTGCTATTTACTGCACAGAAGGCCAATCTGCACAAAGAATGTGTTAAAAGCATGAAACCAACTCTTCCAAAGCAACGTAAGGACTGCTGAAATCCCTAAGGTCAAGTAGGGGGAGTTCCTATACACAAAATCAATTGGTTCAATTAAAATAAGCCTTGCTCCTCTTTCCTTGCTTGGCCTTGCTCATTTGTGGTTAAATGAGGAGAGCAGACGATAATCATCTGATAATCCTGCTGTTTACTGGTAGCGAAATGGGATGGAGGCCTTGCTCGTCCTCTAAGCAATGCCAGGTACAGGGATGGGCCCAGCATTTGGGAAAGGAAGTAAAATGTTCCACAAGCTAGAAAAGGTACAGTAAAAAGGTTGTTCCACTGCAAAGTGCTATCAGGAGAGGAACTGGAATAGTCAGTCCACGCATCTCGCCAATGTTGCTGACTGAGGCTGTCAAATTAACCACCAGGATAAACAGAATTTTTTCTCAGTCACATAGATTTTATTGGAAAGTACTGCATCATCAAAACTGAAATACTTCATTAAAAAAAAAACTGAAAATTGTACAAATCTCAGTAATTAAATACATCAGGAAAGACTTCCCAGGGATAGGATGTAATTTCTGGTTCAGACCAAAAAGTTAACTAGGTCAACTTATACCAGAGCTTTTGATTTGATGCAGGAGGCCTGGCACAGGGAAGCTAGTGGTTCACGCTGCTGCCCTGTATCCACAAGTCTCCCCAGTGGAACTGCCAGCTGTTCTAGGATCTCCAGCTCCCGGAGTTCTTGGATTTTGTGCCATGCAACAACCAAGCGAGATTTAAAACTGTGTATGTATAAACCAGAAATCTTTTCCACAATAGTTAATAAGAGACTTCTAATGAAGCCAGTGCACTCAATTACTCTCATAGGCGTATGTTACCAAAGGTTTCCCATTTGTGCTAATAGATATTTTGTCCCATCAGACCCTAAGTCCTATAATATCAGGAAAAACAGAGCTCCAGGCTGAATATGCTCTTTTTAAACTACAGGTTGTTACTGCATAGTACTGATTATCTGTCACCTTGGTGTTTGTTTCTTTGACTACCTTTTAGGTTAATGCATTGATTAATCCAGACATTAGATTTAGGATTGAATATTCATTTGTAAATGGAACGTGCTACTTATTTTTCAAAGTCCACGACACGTTGGCTTTGTTACAGATATATGCCTAACATCAGAAAAAGTAAAGTACTACTACTGAATGTAGTTAGCCAAGCCACTGTTTCCATTGGTAAGAATACTACAATTGGTAAGAATACTACGACATTTGACGCTTCCTAACTTTCTGCAGATGCTTGACTTCATTCAAAGTATTTCAAGGTCTGTTGCTCATTCCTAACTTTTCCATTAACCTCTTTCTCTCACCCCTAATAAATCACTGTTCAGGTTCCTAAAAATAGGGTATTTTCAACTCTGCCCTAATGAATTCAGGTGGGCAGTTTCCCTGCAGGTTATGCTCCATTTTGTCTCTAACATGGTAACTTGGTATTGCAGTAGAAAAAGCTGCATTACATTTTCTAGGCAATACCCAAAAGCAGCATAAGGGTCCCTATTTTTTTCCACATGGGAGAAATACAGTTACCTAGACAAATGTATTAGTTTTACATGAGGTCTTAGATGTGTTTCCCTACCAAAAAGTCACAGTTCTGACTAGGATACCCTCCGACGTTTGTGTGAGTTAGCTGGTGTCATTATACTGATTTTGGGGGGGGCAATAAGTCAAGCCCTGACTCTTATAGTTTAAAAAGTGACCCAGCCTGAGTCACTGAACAGTACCAATGTCGGCTATGCGAGTTTTACGTTACTCAGTGCATAAGATAAAACGGAATCCATCACAGCAGTAGGAAACAAAGCACATACAAACACCAGTAGTTTTTCCTTTAGCTCTGCAACCATATAACATGCCTTGGGTGCAGGAGATGTTAAAGCATGTACCATAGCATCTACAGCTTCATTGCCATTAGTGCTTCCTTCGTTGAGAATGTTGTTGAAAAAGTTTGCCGCCTCTTGAACATACTCTTTATTGTAAACTTCCTTTTCCTCTTTGCTGAGTTCATTCCAAATCTCTTCTGCACTGACTGGTGGCTGGATTTTTGTAGAATGTGCGTAATTTCCTGGCTGAATAATACAGACCTAAAAGCAAAATGTAAAACTTACCAAATGCAATCAGTCATTCTGAATTCAATTAAATAATATAAACAGTGAAACAGGTCAAAAACTTTCCATAGATAGGCTTCTCTCAGAAAATGCTGTTTCATTGAAATTTTAACCTTGAGAACTTCACTGAAATCAAATATATTCCAATTAAACATTTAAGATTTCAGAGGTGCTTCATTCTGCCTTCCCCATTTCAATCTGATGCTAATGTTGTTGTTTTAACTACTCAGCATACCTTCACAGAATGTGATATTGTGTCTTTGATTTTATAGCATGCTCAATAGTATAAATGTTTTGACAATACTAGGACAAAGTATTTCAATATGACTGTGAGGTCTCCAAAGTGGAACATTTTGGATTTTTCACTTGGTGTCAAATCTTGCAATTGGTAATATTTTGCCCCAATTTTGGACAAAAGAAGATGTCAAAATATTGGAAATTCCTGGGAAACAGAAGTGCCATTTTCCCTAGCTAGGTGTATTTAAAAAGAAATAGGTAGGAGCAACTAGGTACAGAGAGGGCCAAAGGTCCTGTTCCAGATCCCGCTGAAATCATTAGCAAATATCCACAGATTTCTGTGCGTGTAGATTTAAATCCAAAGTATACAAATCCTTTGTTGCTCAGCTTAGGTGTTCTTTGTGTGCATTGTTGCTGCTGTTCTGTTAACCTCTGAGATTTCTGGAGATTTTCAGAGCAGGCTTAGCAGTTGCAGTATGTGTGTGTTTCCTGGAATATCTGAGTTAACAGCATGTTGACTGTTTGCTTATACACTGCATAAAAACTCCATGGCATTTAACTGCTGTCTGCAGTTAAGATTAAGGACTACAACACAAGATGAAGGAAAATGGTGCTTAGCTGTGTGAGAGACTTGGGGATCTGACAGACATCCTCTGGAAAGTCTGTAGCAAACCTTAGTGCCCCTAATCTACCATCCAGTCCATCTACCAGAGGCTACCACCCATGTGTCAACACTGGGCGTGTGCCGGCCTCTCCACCTTCATAGCAATCAGGGGCTTGGGCTAATCTGCTGAATCGCATGCTGAAGTGGTTGAGGTGCAGGCATTATATGCAGAGAGTGGGAATGGATACGGGTAACCTCCAGCTGAGACACATGGTGCATAGCCAGGTACGTGTTATGCTGCCTTAGCTAGATTTGTCACAGTGTTTATTTTTTATCAAACTAATGCCAAGGTTAAACTTAACACAGATATATTCTAAACAAAGGGCTTTTGAAAACTTCATGTTTCGGAGTTTTTTGGAGTCAGCTGGCAGAGATGGAGAGATTGTGCTTTTTCCCCTTCCTCTACTTACTGTAGTCTTTTAATGGAAAGCACACACTTAGCTTCCTGTGGGCAGCCAGTTTGCCTGGCTGGAGTTCAGGGGGATAGAGTCATTGCTCCATCTGTTCCTTGCCACCTCTGGGCGACTATCTCCTCAAAGGAGAAAGGGAACGTCAGAGCAGAGGAGGGGAGCATGGAGAAGAGGGAACATGTATTCTGCTGGCTCTCTGCAGGGTAGGGTCTGAGGCAAATGCCAGCCAGAGTCTAGCACACTGTCAAAGACAGAAAAGGAATTATTGTGACTATTTTGGAAATGTTCGTCAGTTTGGCTCACTAAATTGTGTGCAAGGGTTATTCTGGGGGTGGGAGAACAGTAAGAATCCTAAGACGACCAGAGTAGTTAACCTGTTAAACTAAGCTCTTCCATGCATTTGAGATTATCCTCTGCTAATCAGTTCAAATCCTCATCATGCTGTGTGGCATTATGATGTGTAGAATCACTTGCATTTCATAGCATTTTATATTTCTCCAAAAGAGGCAGTTAAGAGATGCATAGCTGTAATTTCTTCCAATGCAAAGCTCATGAACAGTGCTGTAAATCTGCATATGTAGATAGTATACCAATGTAAATCCTCTAGGGAAAAAAAATAGTGTTTCAAGAGCATTTCAGCAGTGGAGTGACTCCCAAGAAAAAAGCCTAGTGAAGCTACTTAGTGATCTAAGCCTCAGGCTTGACTATCAGTTTTGCTTAGTTAGAGCACTAAGAGCACTCTTAGAATTTCTTAGGTTAAGAGAGTAAAAACATAATTACTCTACATGAATACTGTCTCTTGCAATGTAGCTGTTCCCAACAAAAGGAAGGAGCCTTTAACTGCTGGTGTGATGAGATGAGAGACAGAACTCCTTCTCGCTACACAGCACTCACACCTGGGCTTTTTGCTCCCAGCAGCTACCCCAGAGAAAGGAAGTTTCGGTTAGTTTGTGCTGTTACAAGCTCTTCTCAGAGCACGGTATTGCACAGTTGGGCCTGCCTCACAAAGCTTGGTCCATGTAGAGGATGTGGAGAAAGGGTGGAAGTTGCAGTGGCTGGCACAAAGAGGAGAAAGCATGCTATCCCACAGCTTCTCAGATCTGCAAGCGCTACCCAAGCCCTCTGTCTCCCATGATTTTCAAACCACTGAATAGCACACAGAGAAACCACCACTTTCCAAGGGGAGGCTGCATCCACAGATTCAGGCAAGCAGCTCTGCTCTTCATCTTTTTTAATTGGATAAATGGAGTTTATTTGCACAAGATTAGATACCATTTTCCATGAGCTTGCTCTTGTTCCCTTGGCCAAAATTTCCATCCCCGCACCATTGTCCAGTATTTGTACAAGCTGCTTACTTCCTTCCCCAAAAGAAGAAGATGCATTTCAGCTCTGTGGGAAGTTTCAGGAGTGAAACTTACCTCTTTCTCCTAGAAAAATGTTTGAAATACCAGGAAGTTTCACACAATAGCTACTTATTACATCACTTACCAGGACACCAAACTTCTTCATTTCCAGTCTTAGAGCATCACAAAATTTTTCAATAGCTGCCTTGGTCACAGAATAAATGCCATTTCCCAGAGTAAAATAGGCAATAATGCTGGACATAAAAACAATGCATCCTGGAAAGAAAACAGTGCAAATACCATAACTTTTCACTCTCGGTCTTTACTTTAACATAGAATTGATTTACCTGAGTCTTCTGAACTGCTAATAATGTGTCAGCTAGCATGATGCTGTTTTACTGTGTAATGTGCCAAAGCTGGGCTGTGTAAGTGTAAAGTCACAGCACAATAGTACACTCAGCTTGGTAAGGCAGGGATAAAAGAACTTCCTGCAAAAAGCTTCCTTCCTTCTGTTGGCAGATGCTGGACAGGACAAAATGTAACACATTCCCAGCTTCCTTCTTACTCCTTCTGAGGCAATCCACGCAGGTGACAGAGGATGAAAGAGATAGAAACAAACAGTCCCCTAAAACCTTTGGCTTGAAAAATAACACTACACTATGCTAGTAATAGTAGATGAGAAGGCAGGGGAGAGAAGCATGAGATGATTTTCCTTGTGACGGGTATATGACTACTAATACCATTTTTTCTGCCCTAATGATGTCTCTGCACTGAGTTCTGGCTTAAAACTGTGCATATAAAGTCAAAAACAGTCATTACAGTTATAAGCCTCACCAGAGAAAGGTAGGTGACTTGACAAAAGGGGTGCAGTTTTACACTGTCTTGCTGTGATTTCCCTGATCTTTGCTGCTATTTTTCCTTTATAACTTTTGCCAAGTGCATGCGTGCATTGAATATCGGTGATTTCTGATTTGAGGCACTGGGCTCTGGTCCATTCTGTTTACTCGTAAACCTTCCATCAAATAATCATACCATAGAATAAGAAACCTATGAATGTGGATATATAATTACTAGAGGGGAGAGAGAGGAAGCCTCGCAAGTAATAATTCTGAGAACATGGTTCCATTGCTATTGCCTGAGCCCAAATCTGTCCAAATTGTATAAACTTTTGGGATATCAAAAAGGTATCATGGCAATGCAGTAAAATCTGTCATTCTGAATTAGGTTCCCTGCCTTCTTATACAGTGTAGGGGATAAGTCAGATATATAAAAATGGGAATGCAACTACCAGCTTGCTGATCAAGTTATTATCTCAGCTGGCCAGCTGGAAAAGTTATGAGAAAATGTTACTCTTCTCAGGGAGCTGGATGCTTAATTCTAGGCTGGAGGGAAATACCGCCCTTTACATGTATTAATAATCTTGAAGCTTTTCTTGGAACAGGTGCTCATCCTAAAATGGTAGTAAGCCTTCAGGACACAGCTATTGGATAAGTGATGGTAGGATGACCTCTTCCTCCTTTATCCAGTAGTTAACTTATTTAGGATATGCAACCAGGATGTGGGACACATCATTTAATTTCTCTCTTGGCCTAAAGTAATTGAAACCCAGCTTTCCCAGGAGAATGCTCAACATCCACAATTCTAGCTTTTCATTTGAGGAGGTCTCTGGCCCCAGAAGCATGGGCTTTAGCTGTTCCTGCAGGGACAATGTGAAGGACACGAGACAACCTAGAATTCTTCCTAGAAGGGCCCTGGCCTCCTCTCCCACAAAGATAGGTGGGATTTGAAGACGGAGTGTGGGCCGCTAAAAAGGCAGTATAGACAGCCAGTGCTGCATCTCAGGACTGAGATGAAGAGTGCTCCTTGGAGGTAAGAAACTATGTAGATGCAGCCATTCAGACCCAAATCTTCCAAGGGTATACACATGTGCTTAACATCATACACATGATCAGTCCCTTTGGCTTCAGAGTAACTCCTTGCAATTCATAAAGTGCAACAGATGCCTCTGGTGGATCAACATTGTAGGGTAGCAGGTAGGTCATCACAAAAGAAAAGTGATGTCTCCCATGTAATAGCCACATATCACATCCGTCGTTTTTCACTGAGTGTATACAATAGCATGCTTCTTTCAGAGAAACACATCCATCTGAGAGTATTTAAAAGCTTCTTTTTTTCTTGCACCAAAAATCAATTGAAGGCAACCAAGCAGAGTAGCCAAAAAGAGGATGCCTTCATCTTACCAACATTTTGTATAACAGTGACATCTGGAGATTCCACATGAAACCTAGATCTTACTGTTCTTGATGCTGTATATACAACAGTAGAACAAATCCTTGCCTTAAAGAGATTACTACCTAAATAGACAAGTTAAGCAAAGGGGAGAGAAAGGAAAATGGACAAATCTAGATGGACACAGGTAGGGAACAAACTGCAAAGCAATTAAGAGACATTGCAATGCTAGAGAGAACTGTCTGAACCATTTCTTCTCATCAAGATAAAGCCCATGCTATGGAGCTCCATGCAAATGCATTTATTCTGTTTCATACCCATGCAACTCTGTATGACACTTTTACATACTTGAAGTTGCCTGCCCAAGGTCATAGGATCTTTCTAGGTCTGGAACTGGAAGCTGGATGTCTCTCATTTCCCTCTTCAGGATCATCCTTCCCTTTCCAATTCCTGAACAGTAAAATAGTAAAGCCTAAATAATGAAATTAAGCAGGAGTTTATCAGATCTTTTTGTTTCCTGGTTGTCAGGGCTTACGCAGTCTTGTCTGGGGTTAATAACCTACTGTATTTTTCCTCTCTTTTTCAAGTCAAAAACTGAGATAATTTATTGTTTCTAAACACAGTACCTTTGGGAGGGGGAAAGTAAGGACAGAATCTTTCTTTTCTTTTTTTGCTTATGACTTTGCCCTCTTTTCAGGATCAAGTTGCTCTTTCAGGCCACACAGGAGGAAGCTGTCATTTCAGTTCAATGAGAGACAATTAAGGCTTCTTTCATAGATGCCACATTACCCTGATTATAGTAAGCTAATTATTCTACAGCTCTAAATAACAGTGGATTAGCATTACCCTTGTATTTCCTTAGAAGAGGAAGAAATGCCAGGGTTGTTCTGATGCTCCCAAGGAGATTCACTTCTGCAAATTTTTCATATTTCTCCATAGACAGCCACCCTGTCTCGCCAAATGTTGATATTGCTGCATTGTTCACAAGCCCCCCAAAACCTAAAGGAGAAACATAACAGGCATCTTTCACTGAAAAAATAACCACCATCAGGCAACCAAACAACACTAGTGATTGGAACCTTTAGAAACAACTTTTTAGTTGCATTATCTTTTTGTCTTTTCTACTTATAAGCACAGGCATATTTTGCTTAATGAAGAAATGTAATTGTGGCCATTATCTAGACTATACAAGTCTCAGTGCTACTTAATAATCACTCACTTTATAGTCGTATTAAATTATTTATGAATAACATGATCTGGGAGACTAATTCTTACTGCCAATGTGGTGTACCATGATATTTTAATGACATTAATCCCACTGTGTGCTATGAGCAGCTTTGTGAAAATTATATTAAGCAGGCTAAAGGCTAAGGGTAATATTTTCAAAGTGCCTGACCAATTTAGGAACCTAAGTCTTGGCTCTTTTTCCAGGATTTAGAGTTTCAGTTCCTTCTGAAATCTGCCAGAATCAGGTATCTGGGGACAACACTGAATCCAGGTACCATGCAGTAGGTCCCACTGACTAAGTAAGGTCAGCATCTACCGTATTCTCTGGGTTTTGTACTCATAGCCAGGTTTACTCCTCATACAACAAAGCGACCTGGCACTAAGGAGCCCAGCCCCCTGAAATTCAGTAAGATTTCAGTGTGTGCAAGCAGATCTTTATGGACAGGTAAACTTAGTCTCACACAACTCGAAGCCAGCAAGTGCAAGCCCTTTAGCCCAAAGCCATAGATATATACATTACTTGTACTATGTAATGAAAGTGGGGTTTAAATAGCCAAAAAGAAACAAAGTGCTTTCACTGGATGTCTCATTTGCATAGCAAAGCATTCAAACCCAGAAGTTGACCCATCTGGAATTTAAATAACTCTACCTTCCAAAGCGAATAAATCATCATTCAGTATTCTGTCATAGAGCATTCCTAGTTGCTGGACCTTTCTTTTAACTTTAGATACGCACTGACTGCTCTCCTAGTAATATTGCATTGTTTCCTGTGTACTTATCTTTTTTTTCCACAGCCCCAAATGCTAGTAGACATAGGAAGGGAAGATTTAAGAGTTTTCCTGTATTTCCTTCTTCCCCCTGCCATTGCCCTGTTGTTCCAGGCCATACCATCGTTCTACAGCTTTATTTCCCCTTCTTAAAATGGGACTAACAATATAAGACCTCCTTGTAAAATGTTTCAGGATCAATGGATAAAAAATCATCTGTAAGAGCTAATTACCTATATTTTTGTACTTACACATGATCTGATATACAGGTGGACTGAGTAGCTGCATATCCCATCTGCTTCTACTTAAGGCTGGAGGTCTTTGTATTCAGATTTATTTTTTATTTTTTATTTATTTTAAATAACCTAACCCTAATACAACACAAACCAAAGCCCGGCATCACTGCTAAAGCTGTTCCCTGCTATTCTGAGCCGTACACTTTCTAATAAAAAAAAGTCATTTTGCTTCTGCAACTGCATCCTGCACAGCATAGCAAGAACAGTTGCTCTAGATACCACTGACTTCATTAGGACATCTGAAATATGGCCATTAGGACTTCTGAAATACAGCCATTCAACTGTTCAGGCAATTGATTATTTTCTTCCTCTTTCTCTAAACTATATAATGGAGAATTTAGCTTGCAAGACATGTTTTCTTTTCAGTGACTTGCCAGCTTTCCCTGGTGCACTTCAAAGACTCAAGGTGGTGAAACTAGGATGTGTTTGTAAACAGGCAGAGTTCACAGAATAATGGCTCCTCCTTTTTGTTCCGTAGTCAAACCAAAAAGTCAAGAGGAAAAAAATGGCTTGAGTTAAAATGGAACTCTTCTCTTCTGAGGAGAGTCTTCTGAGGAGAAGATTAAATAAAACATAAAAAGAGATTTTGCTCAGGGTCAGCTCAGAACACTGTATTTGCCCATATTGTTTCTCAGCAGAACATTTTGGCATATCCAAACATGAAATGTTCTGACATTTTTCACAAGCTTTCCTGCCACTTCTTTCAGCTGAAACAATTTGCAAAACTCTACCCAAATAATGAACAATTCATTATTCCCAAATACCACTTTTTCAGAAAATGTACTACCTCCTGAGAAACAACCTGCCCAGCTATGCACTTGGGGTACTTGAATCAGCTTTGGTCTTCCTTTCCTGAAACGTATGCAGTAAAAAAGTTAATACTATAAACCTGCACACAAAATAGATTGTGTATTTGTTTGTACAAATGCAGTTAAGGCAGCACAAACCTGAGAAATTTAGTCCTCGGTAGACAGAAATCTAATAGGAACCCTACAGTGTAATGGGTGACTGGCCTCCTCTTACCTGTCCCCTGGGTGCCTGATTCTGTACTGGAATTCACAAGCACTAGACATATATACATAATGCTTTGCTGAATCCTGCAGAGGGGAAGGGAGTTTTCAGTGTAGAACCAGGCACGATTTCAAAACTGGGGTCCCGCTAAATGCAGGAGTATTTCCTGTGTTCATCTTGACAACAGGATCCCTGAGGGAAATCCAGGGAAGTCTGCAATATTTCTGCAATATAGAAATATAATGGTCATAAAAAGCTGAAGGAAGATCCATGTATCTAGTGAAGGGCTTCTGGTCTTGGTGTCATGACACTGTCCTTGCTAGAGCTTGATGTGAATATGATGTCCTATCCAGAGTGAGTTAATTCACTGCCCCACAGAAGGACAAGGCCCATGTTAGAATTGAACTGCTGGAGAAAAGAGTTATCACAGTTCCTCAGAGTGTCCCTATACAGACACATTAGGAAAAAGCAGCTGATGTTTCATCTGGAAGGGAAAAATAACTCAGGTTGTCAGAACTCACTCCAAGCAGTTTAGGAGGAGGGGTGTTTGACTACATACAGGGTAGACACAGAATTAATAAACTGGAAAGCAGAACTGGATGTCAAAGAGATTTTCACTAATGTCTCTGTTGGGAAAACGGATTCTGAGGACAAAGATTAAGAGATACAGCAGGGGATCTAAAGAATCACTTTAGGAAACCTAACTTAAGATTAGTGAGGCTTTCAGAAGAAGAAAACTGCCTCTCACATACTGTCCCAGATGATAATTTCTACTCCAGGACATGTTGGCCAAAAGATACAAAGATAAAAAATCAGATTTCAAAATCTATATTTAGGTCCTAAAGATGCCAGGACAAGTTGGAGCTTGCCTTCATTATCTAATGGTTATGGAACAGTGGGAAGGTGTGGGGAGTGCTGTGTTTCATCCATGAGATTGTTTTGTACAATTTATATTGAATAGTCTGCTTAAAGCAGAAATGGTCCTGGGCACACGGAAGTATCAGAGCACAATATTCCTCCATCCTAGATGAGTTTCCTAGCCACCAGGCAACTGCTGAGTGAGGCTTCTTGGATTCATTCTCCCAAGCACCAGGAACTTCTCATGTCTCTCTGTGCAGTGAGTTAAGTTGGTGGGAGAAGGAGAGCCTGGCTCTTGCATCCATCTGAGTCCACAAGTCAGTGGTTTGGTTTTCTCATTGGGACTTCAGGAAAAAACTGTAGGCTTTACTGTGTAGAACTGCAGCCTGTTCAATTTGGGTCTAGGTCAAAGCAACTACAGTCCACCAAAGAACAAGATTCAGGAGGAATGTAATCTCTCTGAGCCTCTGTTCATGGTCAGCTTCTTGTTTGGAGAACCTTCCATTACAGATTGTACACTCTTCTGGACAGAGACTCTTACTTTGTCCATTTATCATGTTCAGAACAAGAGAGTAGGTGATGCTATGTCAATAGGCTATATGGAAATAAAAGTAGAAACAAGAGCATTCCACAGAAGGTTTGAGAGGAGGAAAATAGTGTACAGAGACAATAAATTCTTGTGAGAAAATATGTATTTTCATCAACTATAAAAAAAGAGTTAAGATAAAAGAAAAAGGACAAAATATTGGCTTCTCATTAGATAACACAACTTTGAAGAAAGCATATCTGCCAATGTTTGACATTCAAAAAGTAATACTTATGTTAGATGCACAGTCCATGGGAAAGATGATACTGTAATTATAAAGAACAAATACTTAATCTTTACAAGGATTTACTTGGAGCTATTTAAATATGGAGTGCAAAAAGCGAGTGTTGTTTAACTGCTTTCTCACTGTTTAGGTACATCTTCCAAGGTTTTAGTTTGGAATGTATTGCTTTAGCACACTTACCATTAAACCCTGAGATTGCTGAAGGTGTTTCTTTTTAACTATTTTTGGGAAGATAACAGGGTGTTTTAGTGATCTGAATTTAGAGATCCAGCATGCTGACATGACACACTTGAAATCTTTAGTATCTGAGTAAAACTGAAAATAGTAAAAATGGGACAAAGAGAAGAGCAATCCCTAAAGCAAATGCCTACTGATTCCAAATGATATGATGCCTCTTTCTCAATTTCTATAGGAACTCACTGAATAGAACTACCTTACATTGAGAGAGCAAGGGAGGTGAAGGGGAGAGGGGAGAGAGACAGAGATAGAGCTGTTCAACAATACTTATAGCTAAAAAGGAAATACAGGATACTTCTAATAAGTATTTTAAAGGTGGATGTTTTCATAGCTTTTTAAGTGAGATAATCTATGAACTACTACTCTGATCTTTCAACATGACCCACTGAATTCCTACATCAATTTGAATTGTTTATGCACAAACAAAAGCAAATTTTCTAGATATCCAATGTTTATTTAAAACACAGGGGAAAAAAAGGACAATCTACTGGACTCATCAGCTGCTCTTTGTTCTCCCTATTACAAATGTCCAACATCTACCTGATTTTCAGTTTGGTTAGCCTCATGTTGTAGGCACTGGGTGTTGCACTTTTATGATCCGCTAGCACAAATGTCCTAAAGTTTCACTATGTAGAGTTCCTTAACAGGGGGAATATCAAGCCACATTCTCCACTGCCCATCCCTTGAGAAGCTTTAGGCAGCAGATAAGATGTTTTTTACAGTCACGTACCTTTCTGTCTTTCTAGGTACTGGCAGAATATAAATGCAATTACAGATGGTTCAGATTTTTCTTTCCTCATGAAAAAGTTTTATTAAAAACAATATTAAAAAATTAATTACAATTACTATCTTTAACGAATAAAAGGGTTAATTTGACAGTTAAACTTAAGCTGAATTTTTAAATTGAAACTATGAAGTTAAAATACCAAAGAAAATAACACATCTATTTTCAGAGGTGCCAAGAGCCTGCACCTCCTACAGAAGTCTTTTGCTTAAGGATGCCACATAAGTAGAGTATCCTCCCAGTTTTGTTACATTTGCAATAAAAATATTTATGCCCCTATATTTTGCAAATTATGAAGAATGGTTGCAGCTTTCACTCCATTAAAATCTGGTATTAAAGTAACTCATTTCCTCCTTTTTGTTTAATAAACTTAGGAGGAAGATTACTTGACAATTGGAATTTTTCCCAAATAACTACTTTTTCTTTTCTGTCTTTGCAGTCTTCCCTCCAAATGCTGTAGCTGAGCTGAACGACAATATGAAAAGGTCTCATAAATCGTGTGCTCAACACACATCCAATGTTGTGTTATGGGTGTTTGGGCCTGATTTAAAACCCAGGAAAACAAATAACTGGCTGTGCATACAGCAGGTATGGGGTCTGCATTTTAACACCAGCTGTAATCGAGTGTCTTCCCTGGCCCCTGCCAGCAAACCTTGATGTTTTTCACTTGATTTGCCTGGATCTGAAGGCATGTCCACATGACTATGGAAAAGTTTGTGCTGAACTGTGGATTCACAGTCTAAATGATAGTATGAACACAACCACTACATAAGCTACCAGCATCTACAGGATAAAATAATTTATCTGTAACCCAGTGTTCCAGGTGACTCAGTCCCTGTGCCCTGTCTGGCCTGTAAGGGGTCTTGTGAGTCATCTATGTTGTCTCTACAGCTTGGGAGCGAACCTAAGAGATGAAGGCACTGCCTCTTAATCAGCTGAGGTCAAGATCAACCATAAATACATGCACTTAATGAGCGGCATGTAGGCTTTTGCTTACTTCATTTCTTCTTGTTTCACCCCCCTCCCAATGTGTTAATGAACCAGGCAGGCGAAGGCCTTGTGTTTTATTCTCATTCTGCATGCTTTATGTTCCGCTTATATTCTCTGTGTGACCAGGAACTGTTTATCCATAATTCTCAAGGAATCTGACTTCTGATAGAGAGTAAATTTGGCTCTGAGCCAAATGTATGCCTCAGTATTGCCATAGCCTGCAGGCTGAAGGATGAAAGCATGTAAACAGCATATATTTGGCCCTATTTACCCACAACATGCTTCATGTTCTGAGGTGATAACCCACGATTTAGGCTGCCTACAATTATTTTGCATGGTAAATTCTATCCCAAGCTTACAGAAGAGGTGGAGGCTGGCAGGTGCTTTCATCCCCTTCCCACCTGCCTGTCTAGCGGCTGGTGGTGCTCCATGAGCCACTCCGTGAGCCTGTCACCATGCCTCAATGAGCACAAAACCAAGGATGCAGAGTGCTCCAGAGAGGACTGGGCTGAATCACGCACTAGAAAATACCGTGCCCTATGGCTGGGGCGAGGAGGGGACTCAGGGAACTCATCCATCCCAGCTCCCAGGACAGGACTGCTGCTGGCACACTGTAGCTTGAGGAAATTTGCCTTGTTTTCCAGTATCACATCTGGTATGCCAATGAGGACAGCAAAGGCTCCACTCCATTCTCCTGAGTGTACGCTCCGGATAGGGTGTATAATTGACAGATTTCCTTGTATACAACCCTTCTGCAGACCAGCTTAAAAAAACCCAAGTTGTACTGAGAAGCAACCGGTGGTAGGCTGTGGCACGGGAGCTGCCCTCTCCCCACTTCCTGCCCATACTCACTTTCACAAATCGTGCCTAGAAGTACATCATCTTCCTCACCACCTCCTGCGCACGCACGTTTCTTCCTCTTGGTTTCCCCGCTCCTTCCTTCCGTCAGACACCTGCAGAGGGCTTCCAAGGGAATCCTTACGATCATGGATTACCTTTTCTGATAGAAACGTGACACTCACCCATGACTTAGTGGTGCGCAAATGCGCTTTCCATTGCTATCACTTTTGGATACCGCCTCCCCCCTTTTGCTTACCACTTAGCCAAGCACCAATGCATCTTTTAATATAAAGTATTATTCTTGTTATTATTACTGGTAGTAGTAATTAGCAGCACGAGTAACAGCGCTCCCCGAAAACAGGCAAGAGCCGTGGCGGCTGACAGCCCCGAAGGGGTGCCGTGGGCAGCCGCGGCTCAGCGGCCCAGCGCTGTGAGGCGAGCTCAGCCTGCCCGCCCGGCCCTGCCCCGTGGCCCGGCACGGGCAGTGCCCGCCGGCGCCCCAACGGCTCCCCAACGGAAGAGAGGGGCCACGGCCCACATGCTGCCCGCACCGCCATGCTGTGTGGGGGCGGCCGGGCGGTGGTGCGTGCCCTGCCCCGGCCGCCGCCTCCTCCCCAGGCAGGGGGGCCAGCAGGCGCCATCCTGGCCCTGGCGCGGCCCGGCCGCCTTTGCCCACCTGGGAGGAGTGACCTGCCTTCGCCCCCTGCTTTTCATTGCCTGTTCTGGCTGAAAGCTCTCCAGGTAACTGGAGCGCTGGGCACGGATCCGTGGATCCTCGTAGCACCAGGGTGGCACGTTTACCGTGAAGGAATGCAGGTGGTAGACAGGAGGGTCCCATCTGTGACGCACCATGGCCTTTCCAGCTGTACTGGTGCGGCTCCAAAGTGAGCTGAATTGGGCCAAAATTCAGTCAGTGCTTACGGTACCTTGGACAGTCCAGCCTTTCCTCTAACTGTTTTTTGTGTAGCCCCGTCAGTGCAAAAGACTTTGCATATACAGCACTATAGGAAAGCATCATGAGTATTTCTACATCCATGAATAAGGCTTTCTAACGCAGCTTCATTATTATGTTGTAGCTGGCCTGTTAAATTGATGTGGTTTGCTATGGCCGGAGCAAGTTCTGTGTTCAGTTATATCTAGGGTACCTGCAGACACTCCTTGGTGGAGGAAAATATCTCTGTTCCTTGTAGGCTAAAATGACAATTATACCTCACTGAACAAAGATCCCTGAGTGCTAGGATTTCAGGAGATATTTGATTAGGCAGAGTTTTCTCTGGCCTTTCTTTCATCTGAGAAACTCTCCAAGCGGCTATTGGAAGGGAAAGTATGTCATATCTGCTTCCTCTGAGTGAAATGAAATGTTTGAATGAACCAGATGCCTTTATTAATTGTGTTTTAAAAATGGCCTGTGAAAAATACAAAGGGGCCAGATTCATTCATTGACATACGCAGCAACAGAGGAAGCAGCAGAACTTATGAGCACAGGGATGTTCTTAAGTATCTGCCTAATTTGTATCACTGTAGCTCCACAGTGTGCCCTTTTCACATTTAGTAGTTTGTCCTAAATATCCCCTGTATCTGACTGTGGCAGAGGTGTTTTAGAATTGGTGGCGCCCCACTGTATAAGAGTTCCCTTGAATGGCATTTGTCTGAGGGATGAGCTGTGCTTTATGTTTGTCTTGGGGTCCCTTTGCAACAACATAGAGTGTTGAATGAAGTTTGAAGGAGGAAGGGAATAATTATTGTTTAAATATCTTTTCCATGGGCCTAAGCATTCATGTGCCTTTACTTTTGTCAGCCACCCATCTGCCTAGATTTACTTTGGCTTTAAATTGTTCAGTGTTCTCTCTTACGCACTGCTCAGGTTTCTTGTAGGCATAGGACTTAAAGTCTCAAGTGGCTTGGAAAAGAAGGTTATGCTTCACTGGTGGGAGACGAAGTAGGAAGTTAAATCCAACGAAAGACATCCAGATACCTGTCCTCAATGGAATTTATTTGATTATTCTCCATCATACTGGGAGATGCTGCCCTGTTTGGCCTTGAAAAGATCACTGAGAATCTACTGCATCCATGAGTCACAAAGCATTGTCTTTACATTTTAAAAATATTATGCAACCCTCAAAACTATGAGAGATGATAACAGTCTGTCTTCCAGCCAACTTCCCTGTTTGGTTCCCTCCAGCATAAAAAGATGGGGAGGTATTCCAGACTCACCTCCTCCGTGCCTCCTACCCAGCTCTCCTCTGCGTCTGCCAGAGTCTCTACTCTCTCAGCTTTCTTGTCCCATTAATAACACAAAGATCGCAGGCAGTGCCAAAACCATCCTCCCTAAGAATGAAAGGTGACCTAACTAACCTCTGAATCCTATGCTGTCTCTATTCCAAATAAACTTCAAAAGATATTAAAAATGTGGCACACAAATGCGGCACACTCCCATCTGAGAACAGAAGCAGTATGTTGTCAGAGCAACAGAATAATTTAGCCTGAAAGTTATGGATTGGAACTGTAAAAATTTACCCTTCATAGTTAGAAACAACTTCATATTAGCTAGTCCAGTATATAAGGCCACTTAGGTCTGCAGTGCAGATTATTTGCAGTAGAATTTCTGTATTCGTTGGAACATTTTTGTTCTGGATTTGTATTATCCTGTTCCTAAGTCAGCATACATACATGTATGTACACAAACAGATGTGCAAACAAGTTTATGTATACACATGCACACACACACACACACACACATATATATATACGTATATTCAGATTGAATTATGGCTCTATGTTTTGCCCAGTATCTGAAATTACGTTTTCTTCTGCAGAACTAATATTAGATAAAAACTCTATGTTTTTATCTCCAATTTATATCTACCTCATATGTAATTCAAGTCAGTTGTGGTTTTTGTGTAGCAAGTTTAAGCAAAGATCTGGATTTCAAAGAAGAAAGAGAGGAAATGGAAGATGCATGGAGGCTGATAGTGATGAGGATCTGAAGAAGTCTGCATCTAGCACATGCCCAGATATCTTCTACTCTTCCTGAGAGTTTTTCTGGGAACAGGAACCTGTGAAGCTTATGCTGAAGACTTTCCTATAGGCCACACAATGTATTTCATAGTGTGAAATAACAAGTCACTGCAGTTAAAAAACTGAAGAACAAGATTTTCAGAGGTGTCAAAATCTCTTCTTAGGTGTGTTTAGATAAACGGCTAGATATTCAAAAGTGCTGCATTCCTGATGATCATGTTGGCTGCAGTTCTTCTGCACCTTGGAAAATAAGACCGCTTCCACAAGTGCTGCGCTATGGATTAAGGCATATAAGATTAGGCCCCTTTCTGGAAAATATTGGTCAATTCTTATTGGTTCTGTTAGTTATTGCACCGTAGCAAACTAGATGGCAAACAATGATGCTATAACCTTTTTTGTTGAGCAGGGAAGTGTTGCCATGTTGTCCTCACCCTCAAAACGTGTTTCGAACAGACTTGCAATTTGTTCTCAAGCTGTGGCTAGAAAGGAACACGAATGAAGGAGAACTGGGATGGACTGTGCTCCTCCAGTGTGCCCCAGGTTTGACCTTCAGGGGAGAAAGATCTGCTCTTTACCTAGTTCCTGAGAAAAGGACCAGTGGCTGTGGGGACCTGAGATTGCTACAAGGAATGTTAATAATATTATCAGATCTCTATCCAACATAGCTCTGGTAGAAATCAAGGTGCAAGAGAGGGGAGGGAGGGTTGTAGCTTTTCCCTGCCCTTAATGCTCTTAGCATTTTGTCTGTTCATATGTGAACTCACCTGTGTTTGTTTAACCCATTCCCTTGTGCTCTTCCCTCAGCCCTTCATCTCTCTACCCCTCCTCTCAGTCTCATTGCAAATTGGAGCTGTCTCAAGATTTGCCATCTGTCATACTCAGTGGTACCCACTTTCAGAGGTGGTAGGAGGAGTAATGAACTATATCTGATGACTTTCTTACAGCCTCAACTCTCCAGTGTTGTGTGTAAGTCATTATTATTTTTACTTTCTGAAGCAGAGGTGAAACTTCTATCCCCTTTAGGTAACTGAAAAGCCAGTTTTGGTTTCACAGGAATCACATTTGATGTGAAGTGTCTATTTTTCACAGTTTCAGAAAATGCTCAGAATGTGACTGACTGCCTCCTAAAAGCTCCAAATAAGCAAGCAAATCTAGAAGACAAAAAATGGAGATCCCCTTATTGCTCTTTAGTTTAACATTGTTATGCTTTTGAAGCCCGTTCATGATTTCGGGGGTGTGGGGGTCCTGATTTCTGAACAGTAGGATCTGGCTGTGTAAAACTCACTTCACCATGAATGTGGGTCTTCTCTTTGCTCTGCATTGTGTCTTATCTGCTCAGACTCCAGACCTTTCAGCCTGTCCCTTTGCTATTGTACAGTGAATATCATAGAATGCTGCTGACCTTAACAGGAACCTTTTTTATACTGTTACAGTAAAAATAATGCTTATCTAACATAAAGAAACCAGCCCACGTAGGTAGAAGTTTAGCAAAATGCATTCCTGCCTTCTAATGCTAAAACATAAATGACACTGCTTGCTACAACTATGTAAAAAGCTGAAATTGAGTCTGCCTCTGCAAGCAAGCATTTCAGGATTGGGAAAACTAGCTTTTCAGGAAGAAAATTAATAATGTATTCTTGGTGCAGTTAGACAGCCAAAGACATTCTGAACAGAAATGCTTGCAGTTTTTAGAGCTGGCAAGCTGTGCGTCCTAGTTCAAGACTCAGCCAGTGAATGCTCGGCTGTAGTGTGAAAGGAAGAGAGCCAACTGAAGGCTCTTGTTGCACGTAATTAGATAGGAGCAGTTGCATATGGGCTGTGCATGGGGAATATCAAGTCTCTGAAGACTGAGCAGGATGTCTGGTTCTGTATAATGTGATGAGCTGTATTAAAATCTCATTGCACATTTTAAAAAACCCTGGAATCGGTTGACAAAATAGATTTAGGATGCCACATGTGTTGCTCAGTGTGACATAAAAGGGAGATGACTTCCTTTTTAAAGGGCAAGACAGGAATATCTCTACGTGTGAAAAATTTATCAAATCCCTGTCACTGGGTACAATGTCCAGTCTATTCTAGAGATGAAGCCTTTCATTTGTCAGAAGTTACTTTATTAAGTCCCTAGGATTAAGTCCTTTCTGACAGGATTGGAGTAGTAGCAAACAAAGAAAGGGAGACAGGAGGGAAATTCTGTTATAAGCAGGGAAATCTGACTTCTCCTCTAACCTGAAGTGACTGATCCTTTTTACACTGAAACAGCCCCGGCTCAGGGGTGGATGTGTCGTGATTCAGCTGGTGTACAGTTGTGTCTGGACATTGTGCGAAGTGAACAGACCACCTACAGCATTCCCATTATGTTCCAGGAACAAACATTTTTTAGATACTGTTTTGTCTCATTTCTAATCTGCAAGACAAATGTTTGATGATCCTGACTTGAAAATACTACCACAAAATGACCTGAAGGCAGTAAACATGTTTAGAGTACTTCTCCAAACAGACTAATGCCCATTTCCATCATGGAAGGATTACTGTAGTGTAGCAAATTGAGAGTTTTAAATGGAGGTGGGGGATAAGGATGAGGGGAGAACAAATTTCCTTCTATTCCTGATGACCAGAGTTAGAGGCTGAAATCAAAGTGTTTTTCTCCAGCACACCTTTTCATCTTAACTGCATGAAGTGCACATAGTTAGATTCATTGAACAGTTCCAAGCCTGAGGATTACTGAAAAGGAGGAATAATGTTATGAGATTAGGGTTTATCTATGGGTGAAAGTTAATTCAACTGGAGATAGAGTATGGACTTGAACACAGTAGCTCTTCCAGAATATCTCCATCTGATGAAAAGGCTTTACATTGTTGTATTGCTAAGAAATTCCAGTGGTATCAGAGCAGGCACAAAATCAGTTCAATGGTAATAGATGTATCCAGCACAGATTTTAAAAGAATTTCACCCATACCCAAAATATCCCACTCCAGATTTGCCCAGAATGAACCTCTGGTAATTTTGGTTACTATTACATTATAAGGGTCTGAAAAAGCAGAGGACATTTTTACATTGATTTGACATATGCAAAGCCTCACAGTGCAAGAGGCAGGAAAGTGAAGTCTGATTCAAGCTACAGTATACTACAAGGAGATAGCTAAGAAATGCCAGAGCCCTTTCCTCCTTTCCAAGGGTGTAGCACACCTCCCACAAGGACACAGCATTCCTGAAGGCTCCAGGGCCCAGTGGCCCATTAGCATTTTTTAAGTTAACTCTAATTTTATCACGTCTAAACTGGAGCCAAAACTTTCTGAAGTCAATACAAAGATTTCCATTATCTTTGAATGCCTGATTGCACTCTATCAATGCAGTGAAAGAATAGGAATAGCCTATAGGTTATACAATGACATAAGCAACAGGGTTTTACCTTTGGTGTAAGTATGTTGAGCTTGTGCTTTCTGACCTTAGTATTCCATTGCCTCAATGGCACCTATAGATTTGCTTATTAAGCTGTTATTTTTAAGGAAAATCTATCCCACCAACCTTGTTACAAGGTGAATAATTTCATCATCTCTGTTCCTTTATAAACTTCCAAAGCCAGGGATCTGAAGTTTTGCAGTTACTTTGGATCAGCAGAGCAGAATATCGACAGTACTGTTATTTGTATTTGGGAATAACATCCAGGAAAATGCATGTGCCAGACATTGCCCACGAGATGGCAGCCTGTGCAGTAGAAAAATAGGGCCTGTTTATACCTGCAGGAAATGAGGATTAACCTGTAAATGTGCCACCTTCACTCTGCAGGCAAAAGTGGCATCTACTCTGCAGCCCTGGATAGAGGTGGCTGAGGGTACTGAAGGTGCATTCTGCACAGAGTTTAAGTATTCAGATAATGCCATGCTGTTGTTCCAGTCCTCCCTTACACCACAGGATCAGGCAGGTGGGAAGGAGGAGAGACAAGCTGAGAAGCATGAAAATGCCATGGAAAAATCAGACAAGCTGTGATATTTTAGAGGTATGGCAAGAAAGTAACATCCCTGAAAACACAGAATCTGGAGGTGGGATGCAATGAAAGGGACCTAAGAGGCAGACGGCAAGAAAATTACTTTGTGCTGATGGCAGTGGAAGAGCTCTGAGCTTGCAGTGCAATAAATACATATGAGCACAGGGAGGTGCTGCTCTTTTTCTGACTTTGCATGAACAATATCTGTTCTCTGCACCTTGGTGCCACTGACTTATAAGCTTCAGGACACGTGTTTGTTCATTCTGGAACAAAGGTCTAGGTGAGGCTACCAACTGAATAGCCAGAGATGGCTACATCTTTCTAGATGGAAGTTAAAAAAAAAAAAGACTTACTTACAGAGCAGATTGTGCTTTTAGGTGATGACCAGCCACAACCATCAGTCCTCTGGATAAGCACTCATTCAGCAGGTCTGTCAACCTGCAAAATGGTGTCCTAAGGATTTAACTCTGGTGCAGGTGAGGTCGTGGATAATTTTACTGTCATCTCTCACCAGTTAAGGGTATAAGGCAGTAGGATGACAACATGAGGGCTCATTGCCCTCGTGCTTGATTGTTCAAGGCCAAACCAGAATATGGCACATAATTTGCCAGTTGGTCCAAAATGAAGGAATCTAGACACCTACTTCTACTAGAAAAAACCCTGTGGGCATTGCTCTGCAACCCTGTATTGAGTATCATTTGCCTCTCCTTAGTAAAGTGCCACTTAGTAGTGAGGGCACAAAAATCCTTCTGAGAATAGTTCCTACAGGGCTATGCAACATCCTTAATTTGCAGGGTGGCAGAATATGGCTACCCATAACTTGTCCTAAAGTGATGCTCAGAAACATGCAGAAATCAAGGCTGCTGCTTCCAGCACAAAGGATGGGAAAACCCCTGAAGTGCATGTGAACAAACGGTAAAGAAGCTGGAGCCAGTGAAGAGAACTAACTGAATTCAGTGTACTACAAGGCTGGAAATCTAGTTGTTGGTATTAGAATAATGTTTTTGGCCGTGGCCAGGATTGAGATGTCATTGTTATGGGCATGTGTGACACAGAGCAGGAGATGGTCTCTATTCTGAAGAGCTAATGAGGCAAGATGGGTAATGCATGGGTAAGGAAATGAAGAAGTGGCCTACGGCCACACAGCAAGTCAGAGGCAGAGTCTGACAGGAAAGCCCACTCTACTTGCTCACAAGTCTGGGTTGCCCCATGTGCAGGACAAGCTCATTACCTTTCCAAAAAAAGATGGAATTAAGGAAAGGTTAGCTTTTTTTTTTAAAATTGAAGTCAACTCCATGGTAGAGTTGGAGGTGTGCAACAGAAGGAGAAGTGTCATAGACAGTGGAGGGGGCTTGTAATAGACAAAACAGAGATACCAACGTTTGTGCAGAGAATGGTCCAGGAGTTACCAGCTGCTGCTCATCCGCCTGCATGTGGTCCCACACCTTACTGATGCCATGCAGAAAGAATTGATAGGTCTGCTTTTCTCCTAGAAAGTAAAAGCCCTTGAAAATAAGGCTTGACTTTTCTGATATAGTTCAGTCTCCAGCTGCCAAGGACACTATCAAACATGCAGTTCATGGGTCTCTAAGCAACTGCATGGGGTTACCTTCTGGCCCTTCAGTAAGTGAAACAGCATGTCAGGCCAATTTCTGGGCTCACAAGGGGGGACATGGTTGGCAGGATCGGGTCTTAGTATAAAATAGGATCTTAAATGTTATGCTTCAGGGCAGTTTCTAACCCTTTCTCCTTCCTCCCTCATTTAGTCCTACTTTTATGAGAAAATGCAGGACCCATTTTTCAGAAGACTGTGTCTACCCATAACCCTCAGCTGAGCAGTTTCCCTCACTCACTGATCTTTGCCTCTTGTAACTGTTGCATCACTGGTAAGAAATTGTAGCTACACTGGTATAAAAATATGGGGGTTCATTTTTCCAGCCTGCATAAAGTGGAAATCACTGGGACTGGCATCTTCCCAAGCATAATATACTGAAATGTCAGTCTGCTCCTGGGTGAAGCTCAGATTCTTCCCAGCCTGCCTTCTCCTCTGGCTTGCAGCATCTGCATGTCTTGTCCTCATCTCTTGGCATGCAGGTGCCTGAAGCTGTAGAGGGAAGGGCTCTTTTTAATGCTGCAAAACTGAAAATCGATGTATTTTAAAATGTAAAAGGCTGTTTTGCTTAGGTCTTTCTGCTTTGCTCTTGCCATCATGCAAAGGCCTACTTTTTGAGTGGACCTCAAATGAAAGGGAGATGCTTTGGAGCAGTGCAGTGAATGTTCACGGCTTACCGACAGCAATTCAGTTTTCAGCTCCTGCTCAGAGCTGCTCTAAACCAGGACAGTTTTAATGCAACACCTCATACAGAGGTAAGAGCATAACTTTAAGCACTTGGATTTGGAACTGCTGAGCTCTGTGATGATGTTTCTACCTCTGAACCCAACTTCCTTTATACTAGACTCCATTCACATTGCTCTGACAGCGCAAGTGGTTGTCCGCATGGTCTCGTGCTTTAAGGTCAGTGAGAATCAAAGTGTTGCAATGTGCTCAGTTAGCAGTGGTAACATTTCAAAGCTGAGTTCTCATTCTGCTTTCTAAAGAATGTCTTGTTTCTAAAAGCTGCATGTCACGTGGAGGCTGCTTAATAAAATGCCAGGATGCATAGCTAAGTGTCAACATACCAGAGAAGCTGTCTTCCAAGCACCAACTTCTTTGCCTCACAGCAGCAGTGTGACAAGAGTTTACCTGAATTTGTTTGTCTACTTCTTTTTAGTCAGTAATAGGGTTTTTCTCTTCTTTCATGAAATAGCTTCTGATAAGAATTTATTTTCCTAAGAGAAACAGGAAGGACCATATTTGAAAACTTCTGAAAAATGTTAGAAAAAACCTGCCATGAATTATAACTGTATGTTCTATCTACTTTCCAAAGCATTTCATTTCCTCTCTTGAACTGACATTTAACATCAAAGGGAAAGAGGCTGGCAAAACCTGATTAAACCAGACTCAAGTTTGGGGAGTACAGCCTCAGAACCAACATTAGTCCCTAATCCTGCAAACATTTAATCCTAGTGCCTGCACAGAGTTTGGGAACAGCAATGACTTGGCAGAGGCCAACAGAGACCCATATATGGCTTCTTGAACTGCCTTTGTGCAGCTTCGTGCCTCATGTATTTTAAAACACCCAGGGAGTGGTTTTGAATTACATCACAGAGTTTTGTCAGCATGGACGTGAGCAAAGTGGTGTCACTGTATGCCCAACCTGCTTTCTGTGTTCTCTTCTAACAAACCCTTTTCTTTCTTGTAACAAACGTGGTTCTGGCCCCTTTGGAGACTGTCTGTCTCTCACTAGGGATTCACTAGGCAGAATCAACGGATAATTCAAAGGTGCACCTAAGTGGGCTGGATCTTATAGCAAACACAGAAGAATTAAGCATGAACATAAAAGCCAGCATCTGCATAAATAATGTCCGGAATAAAGGTTTAAGGATGCTAACTTTCTGAAGTCAAAAGGCATTCCTAGGGTTCATGAAGTTAATCCTGCACCTAAGTGCTTTGTTAGACTGGGAGCTAAGAAAAAAAAAGGCTTAATATTGCACAACAGGGTGTTTAGATACTTTGCTGGTCTCCATTCACATTCCATAAAATCATGCATTAGCAATAGGATTTATAGTATGCCTGTACCTTGGAATTTCTTTTTGCCAACTCCTTTTCTCTTTTTAACAGATGAATTTATATACAAATGTAGCATGGAATCATTTGTAAGCAACCAATATATACAATAACATTTCTTTCTCTGGCACAATTGTGATAGAAATCCAGAAATGAGAAACTCTGCAATGCCAGAGTTCTTAGAATGCTTTCTCCATTTGGTTTCCTTCTAGCCTGAATTTTCATAACAGTTACATTCAGTTTTCAGTAATACAGTGGCTGATGAATATTAAATAAAGTCTACATACATTTCTTGGTTTTGCTCTACAGACTCTGTTTGTAGAGAGAGACTTTTTTTACAGTGCCCTTCTCCGTGCCCTCTGTTCCATTTTTTTATTGTTCCCAGATTGTTCTGAGGGAGAAGTGACAGTATGAGACAGGAGCAGAATGATTACATTTTGCAAGGAATTTGTATGGAGTAAAAAATCAATAGGTGGATGCTCCCTAGGACTGCTTAAAACTTCTCTGAAGAATAATTAGCTTGCAGGAAAGCTGTGGCAGCTGAATTTCCTACCCAGTTGTGAATGCATAAGATAAATGTAGTCCAGGATAAACGGCATGCTTTGAGTTCTTTTTGCTGGTCTGGAGAAATGGTTTGTGGGGAGAGAATGGGGAAGTTAGCTGGAGGAGGTGTGGAAAGCTAGCCCAACTGGTGAAGTCCATCCAGGGCTCGGAAGCAAGCAACAAGCAGTGACAGAAACAGGGAAATCCCCTCTGAGCAGAGTGAAGCATGAATGGGAATTAGGTGCTGGGGCAGGCAGCTGGTCATTCAGATGACTGTATTCAAATGACAGATTAGTAATTTGACTGGCAGCCAAGTGGAGTAGAGGTGAGTGACTACCAGTGTGGAGAATGAAGCCCCAAATGGCCTGTCTTGGCCAGCTGTGTTCAGCAAGCAGGCACCTACTGAGGGAAGGGGCCCCATTTGCTGCAGCAGCTCAACGGGTGTAAATAGTCCATATGATAAAGTGGCATCAGTCAGCATCAACTAGAGGGTTGTGTTTAGGCTAAATGCCTGAGTTGGAGCTTGGCAAGGATTTCCTGATATTGGAGGAGAGGTTGGAGAAAACATCAGGAGAGGATCTGCCATCAATGGAAAAGACAGTCTGCTCCAGCCCTTTGGGAGAGGATGGCTCCCCTTGAGCTGCACCTCTATGGGGTTATTACCTCTGTGCGTCACACCCCATCATGCCGGTGATCTTTATCAATAACCCTGCTTCCTCTTAGGGTATTACTACAGGTAATCTTAAAGTCGAGTGATGAAATACAGGGTTTAATGGTTTGTACTGATCTGAATAGAGTTAGCACAGGAGTGAGTTTAGTCTAGGTTTCCAGAGCTGTCAGTACTCTGACTTTCAGAAGTATGAAAATAAAATGCAAAGTGGCTAAAAGAGATAGATCAATAGCAGTCCATAGTAGACTAGGTGGTATCTCGTCAATTCATTATCTCTCTGAAAGAAAGGAATAACAAGGCTGAAAATTTTGCTGGAAGCATTATGTTACTGATATTAATCATGATAATGGACATTTGAGAAAGATCTAACAAAACCAGGTAATAAAGCATCACAATAGCAAAAGATACAGGAGATGTACATGGGTAACAAAAAATGATTTATGCTTTTCACTCATACATGAGAATCAACATTTAGTGTTTCTTGGCATTTACATGCTTAAAACATTGTGTGAAAACTTGCCCTTGTCTTGCTTGGTTTTGTTTTTTGTGATGTATCTGTACTCGGGAACTAGCAAAGCATTTAAGCACATGCGTAACATTAGGCGTGTGACTCATCCCCTCTATATCCGCAGATGTCTCTCACTCTTGCAATTAAATATGTGCTAAAGTGGTCTGTTGGAGCAGAGCCCAGGAGTACGATGTGCAGGTTTGAGCTCATCAGTACAAAAGTGGTGCTAACAAGCAGGCCTAGAATTATAGACCTGTCAGCTTAGCTTCAGTTCCTGGAAAAATACTGGAACAAATAACCAAACTATTTGTGAGCACCTAGAAGAAAATAAAGAGGTGAGTAACAGGCAGCATGGGTTTGTTGAGACATAAGAGTTTCAAGCAATCTAATTTCCTTCTAGGTAAGGTAACAGACCTTGACATTGGCTGACTTTTGGAACTGTTTCGCTTACACTCCTACAAGCATAGCAGAGATGAAAATGCTCCCTCTTGGGTCCAAAGCTGGTCAGAAACTGACAGCAGGTTGCTTTCAAGATAGAAGGATGTATTTGAGGGATGTTCTGACAGGTTTGTTATGCGTCTTCCATTTCCATGTGTGATCTGGCTGATGAAGAGAGGGTATGCGATTCAAATTTGTAGCTGACACCATGTTGGAAGAGGCTGTGAATACTTTGGAATTCAGTATAACTTTAACAAGCTAGATATGTGGTTTTAAAAAAAAGGTTGCAATTTAGCTGGGACAGTGTGTGGTTTCTTCACTGAATATAGAATTATATACTGCAATAAACACAATATAATTATTATATAGGAAAAAAACAGTGATTACAGGATGAGGGAATAACTGCATGGGTAGCTGATCTATCAATAAGAATCAAAGATCTTGATGGCTCACAAGCTGATCATGAGTAAGCAATGCCATGCTGTTGCAGAAAAGGTATAGTAAAGGTCTTAGCAGGACTATTATCCTTGCAGTTTATTCTGTGCTAGTCAGTGAGAGCACAGCATTGACTTTTGGCCACTGTACTTCAAGACTGAGATGGACAGTGGATGAGAATAGAAGAGAAAGCAGCAAGACTGATCACAGGTCTAGAAGGTGTGATCTGTGAGAAAAGACTGAGTGGGTTAAACAAATATCCTCAGGAGAGGGAGCCTGAGGGGAAGATGAAATCTCTTCCAAAAACATTGTCAGCTATTGTAAAGGAAAAACGGAATGATTTGGTCTTCATGACCTTGGCAATTAAGACAAGAAGCAGTGGATTAAATTGCTTCAAGGGAATGTTGGGACACTTTGTTTAATACCTAATCTATTTGTAATGGAGTGTGAAGGACTGGAACAGATTCCCTGGGAGAGACGCATCTCTGACACTTTGAACGCTATATCCAGCAGGAATAACTATGTAGAGTGGTCCTTACTTACACAGATGGATGGACTAAATGACCTCTTGAAATCCCTTCTAGACTTCTGGTTCCACTGGGGTTAATTTACACTAATCTGCCCACATAAATCCATGTTAATTTAACAAGGTCAGTGCCAATAATCTGGTATTGGTGGAAGGAGAATCTGTCTCCTCAACAACACATCTAGAGATATCTATCAGTTTGGGACTGAACGGCATTAAATGGAAAGGCGTTGGGAGGAGTACAGTAGGGGAGAGTACAAGGCAACTAGTAAATCAGATGGTCTAACTTGAAACTCATTTGTTAATGTATGTTAACTAAAAGTTGCTGGTTGCTTTCATCCTGTTTTGCCTCAGCCTCTAAACATTGCTGGTTTCAGGGGCTGATAATGGAAAGTAATCCAGAGTGGGGTTTTCACAGCTCTCCTAAACAGTAGGAGAGGATAGCTTTACACAATGCAGAGTTGTTGATGACTGGGCAGGTGTTTTCAGCATCTAATGGTCCACTGAATGCTAATAGTTTTGAATGATGTTATCTTTATAAATTGTGTTGCTAGCATTTTGACTCTCCTTTCCTTTCATCTATGCTTCTTCCCTAGAGTCTGCTTAATGTTTTGCATCATCTTTTTTCTCCTGTAGTTAATTTCTGGATTTTCAAGCTTCCTTTTTATTTTTACTTAAAGGTAATTTCTGGCTCTCAGCTGTCTGCATGTAACAGCTCCATTACATGTGGAAGTGGGAAACTGAGTACTGTACGCAGTGTTTCACTTCACATGTGATAGTGTAATCATTTTGATTGTGTTCTCTTTGAAAGCTCTATTCCTGTTACCTGCAGGAATCGGGAACTCTCTTCATCTAGTCACTTATTTATTTTTAACAGAAGAGAAGAGATATTTAAATCTACAAGGATATTTTAAGTCAGCTACTTCTTGCTTCATTTATTTATCTATCATAGAGCACTTCCTACTCTTCCAGCTAAGAAAAATGTGTTCTTATATTAAGGAAGAAGAGTATCACAAATAATGGAAGAACCAAGATAATGAACTCTTTGCTCAGCTTCTGCACTCACTTTATGGACAAATTTCCAAGCGAACCATTCCCTCAAAGTCTGCTCACAAGGAGAACTGATTAAGTGACGGAATAACCCACATCTGATGAGCCTGACCTCAGTTTTCCGAAATCCAAACACAGCCGGACTTTTGACAAGGTTCAGGTCTGTATGTAAGCATTGAGTGAGATGTTCGATTTCAGACATTGCAGGGTGATGGGTCAGCAGTTACCCAAAGTCTTTCTGGAACATAAATGGCTCTTAGGACACTGGGTTACAATTCCAAACCCCTCAGCTTTCTTTGTCCCTGTGTCAAACTCCATTAGACTCCTACCAGTTTAACTACATTGTCTGTACAGAGGGTCAAATTTTAACATCAGTTGCTCCTTTTACCATTGAAAAGAGCCTGCTGAAGTTAACAGCACAGTCCACACAGGATCAGAGCCTTAATGTCTTTATTATTATTATTATTATTAGCCCCCGCCTACTCTTCAGTTAGAAAAGAAGAAAAGGACTTCCTCAGAGACCTCTAGTCTTGACACAAAGAACCAGCCATAGCAGTGGATATTTAAGACTTTGATCCACGTTTGATGTTTGCTACTCCAGTGTGATCCATGATAGTATCATTGTTATGCAAATTCTAGTAGCTGTGAAGAAGCATATAACATTTCTTTAATATTGCTGAATTATTTTAGAACAGAAGCAAACACTGATACTTCTGTGGTGAGAAGCTCCAATGAGAAGCAGTATTTTGGGCCCTGCCCTGGGTATAAGTTGACCTGTGATACTGTGCAGTGCAAAGTGCGTCTAAATGGCGCAATGGAAAGAGAGGGTTTTTTTCTTATTTAAAAACAAATCAACCAACCAACTAAAACCCAAGAACAGAAACAATGCATTTCTTGCAGTTGTATTTTTCCATGCTACTCAGAGCTGATACAACAGCATTGCCTGTAGTTGTGTTTTGCTGTTTCGTTTCCCTAGGAAATGCACTAATAAATAAATTAGACACGTTATAGCAAACTAATCTCGTGACTGTATGTTTCAGAGTTCCTGTGTTCTGGAACATGGTATCTGGGTTCCTCGGACAGATGCTGCCTGTGGCACTTGCTGTTACAGCAGTGTGTGTCTGCTCAGAGATGGGAATCTATAAATGGCACAACCTCCCTTGGTGCTGAGGTCCTGGGGACAGGCCTTCAGAGGGGGGGAAATAGCCTACCTCCTTGAGCTCTGCAGCAGAGAGGGCCATTCTGCAAGGAGTGCTGTCTTTAGTAGTACTGTCATCAATTTAGAGATTCTCTCAGCTTATTTCAAAGCCAATGTTAAGTCTTTTAAATTAGCTTTATACTGATACACCTACAGGATTTTTTTTTTTTAACATGCTTTTAGCACTCTACTTTTAGAGAGATGAAAGCAAAACTTAAAGCAATCTTTCTCTCTCTACCTAAAATCATGCTGAACAGTAATGGGTTGTAAGAAGGGCATGTGGCTCCCTAGAACATAAGTTATGTCCTGTGACATGATGCTAACTATCATAAATGACATGGTATGAAATAGCATATAGAACTACTCTATGGCAAACACCAGCAAAGCTACTGTGGCACCACTGACCTTACTCCTGTGAGCTCTGTGGAGCTGGTACTGTTCCACCCTGTTACCAGTTGTGCCTTGTCTCTCCTTCTCTGGCTGCTTTTATATCTTTCATGTATTCTTCAGCATCTAGTTAATGAATTCTCAAAGCAGGGGCTGATAGTAAGTCATTTGTTAAAGGAAATGCTGTGTGGGAAGTGCAAGATCCAACTGTGTGATCTGCGAAGCTTTAGAAAGGGGCTGTCTCCAGTGCAGGTGAGAACATGTGTGGCTCCATTTGTAGGCCTAGTGCAAGTGGTACCTTGGAGCAAGGCGCCTGTGCAGTTACTTTGCACATATTGAACCGGTCCCACATGTCCTGAGACCTGTCCTCTCCATATTATGTGTCTGGTGAATCCAGCACAACCAGGACATACCACTGCACATGGCCAAGGGAGTCACTTGTGGAAGTGGCTGGGTTTCTAGGCATTGGGAAATCCGGTAGATAGCTGCCCCAAGCATTGGCATGGCTACCCACTGTTAAGAACAGGGCTAATAACTCTGCAGAGCTGGCAACCTGACTGCAGCTGGGGAAACAGAACTGGTTTTTGCTTGCTGAGGATCTGGTCTGCTCTCTGAGTGCCACATGGACAGTCAGCTACAGGCATGAGCAAACAGCTCAGGGGAGGAAGAGTCAATGAATGTGGAGGCAAGAGAGGTTCCCTGTTATTTCAGGGGACCAGAGGGCTTGGATACACCTAAAGATTTCATTCTTATATATATATTCTTTAAAAGAATGCAACTCTAAAATGGCATATACATCTAAAATTTAATAACTAGGTATCTGAGCAAGGTCTTGAGCAAAAGTCCCTTCCTGTTCTAAACCGCAGGCAAATTTGGTGCACTAGCCTAAATGCAAAGTCCTTAAGCATTAACTGCTGCACCTCAGGCCAAGCAGAAGGGCAAGCAGGAAAGCATCTCCCATGAACGTGCATCCTGCACCCTGGGCAGCGGCTGAGTGCTCAGATGGCACCGCTGCACATGAGGAGGTCCAGAACACATAAGAGGGTGGCCAGAGAGGATAACAAGGCGCTGGTGTGCAAGTGGGCTTGTCTCATGAGCCTGGGCCACTGAGTGTGCTGTGGTAGCTGACTCTAGGAGCGTGGTGGTTAGTATTACTGCAAATAGTCCAGATCCTGGCATAGTGCTTTTTTGTTGTAGTTGTAGGGTAGTAGAGATGCAGACAACGTTAACCAGGGCTTATGAGTTTTAAGCTAAATATAAAGTGACTTGATCATGGCAAGCATATAAGAGGGTTCAATAAATGTTTATGTTGATTAAACAATTAACAAGAATTGCAAATCCCATTATACTAATTCTTATATTGTTTTCCTGCTCTCTCCTCCCTCATTCTCCTCCCCGAATGCTTTTCCTCAAATGCAGTAAAGACACAGTGAGATTTCTGACCTCAGGGTCCTAGTCACCTGAAACGCTTCCCAGGCATTCACTGTGGAGGTAAATTAATACCTGCACACTAGGATCTGGCTTTGGTGGAGCTACCCATGTGACTAACCACTGCTCAGGAGAGCAAAGTCCCTAGAAAACAGCCTGAAAAAATGGAGAGAGATGGCTAGTGTGAAAATGATTACTGTGAGGAGCGTTTAACCTAGTGGGATGCTGTCTTATACCATATTTTTTAACAGGCACACAGACACCTTAGGCATCTAGGAAGGAATATGATTAATTTTTAGATTACTTAATGAAATATTTTGGAGTAGTGAAAAAATGTGGGGGTTTTTTGGGGGGGAGTGTTTATTTGGGGGTTTTGTTGTTGTTCATGTGACCAGGACCCCTCTGTTTCTCCACCACCACTGACATTTTAGTTCTGTTGGGAAATAATCTTAATATGTTGGCCACCAGAAACTGTTACATTTAAAGGCCTGTTCTGTGCTCTCTTAAAAAGGCAAGCAAGGAGAAGCTTTATAGTGGGGTCATGGGAGAAAGTGCAGGTCTTGGGTAAGCAGTTGTTTTTGTTTTAAGTTGTAGAACAGAGGGTTTGGTTGCTATAGGTTTATAGCCCAACTACAATTTTCAGATGTTTCAGAAAGTGGTCTATTTTGAAGAGTATTGTTTGGATTTTTTTTCCTGAAAAAATTTCATGCCAATTTAATATTTTCATGGATTTTTTTTGAAAATCTCTGATTTTCATGGCAAAATGTTTGGAGTGGGGGCTTCCAAAAAGATAAAGGCAAAATGTTTTGGATAAGGTTTGTGGGCTGTAAGATCAAGTTACTTTGATTTTTGTTATACATTATTGATGAAATATTCAAGACTGTTTAACAGATTTGAGTCCCTGGTTCCTACTAAAATTAAAAGCAACCAGGCATTCAGATCCCCTAGTCAGCTTTAGAAATCTCAGTCTGTAACTTCAGTGTTAGTTTGATGTAGCTAATTTGGGTTAAACACATTTCTAAGAGCAGTTATACTATAATTTATCTCAGGGTAGTATTGCCTTACAGTCATAATTTTATGCTTGTATGCAGCAGTTCTGTGTATCTCAATGGACCTGAAAGCTTTACAAACAAATGTAGGCTATCTTAAAGTCTTCAGGCAAGCAAAACTTCCTTTGGAGTCTTTGGGAGCTTTGGTCACAGAAAGTCTCTAGAATCAGACCATGAATATTATTGCATGTACAAACAGGTGTTGTCCTTTGAGTGAAGCTCACTTTGGGGGCAAAGCAATAGCCACTCAACAGCCCACACAACTCCCACACAGTAGTTTGGAGGATAAAATGATGAAGGTTATCAACTGAAATGGCATGCAGAGGTTATGTGGCAGAATGTGATTACTCGCCAAGCGAGTTGAGAACTTTCTCTCAAAGCAGATTTTCAGCTCAAAATTGGGTTCTGACTTTCCTGGAAAATTCTGCAGAATATGCAGTATTGTCATGATTAATGTAACGGATTACTTGCCAAATACGTAAAGGCTGAAACCCCAGACTTTTCATTCAGGAACGAATGAATGACTTTAGCATGTTTTCTCCTGATGCTTTGGCATTCTGTAATTAAAATGTTTGCTTTCAATCTCGCTTGATATTAAGCTGATTTAATGTCTCATAGAAACGGTTTTGAAAGCTTTCATTTTTCTCTTCTCTGGACCCAGCTCCCTGGGTGGGTGACATCTCATATCACTTGGACAGTTCTGAGTTGTGGCTTTAGATAATGAAAAGCAAGTCCTAGCATTTTTCTCCTCAGCAGAGTTCTTCCTTTATTTCATTTCACCTCAGATGATTTTTTCCTCTGTACATTCATATCCCAGTGTGTACAGCACAGCCTTGTACTGTACAACCCAGAAATTCAGTGTCCTCTTCCTTACAGATTAGACTTGCAAGTTGGAGACCTGTCTCACAGTTCAGGGGGTGCTTTCAGTCTTCATCCACAGAGTTTTTCATTGTCCTGCAATTGAAGTCACTGTTCGTAATTGTCCCCTGCCAGGAACTTGTCACTGTTGATCCCGGCTATTTTCCTTCCTGTAGCTTCTTTTGATAGTGGCATTACAGTATTAACAAGTATTGCTCTATGGGTTTCCTTTCCTGCAGAAACACATTTGGACAGCTTTAGCTTTTCAGTACTATTGAATCATTTCATCTGACTTCATTCAGATTATCATTTTATTGCATTACCTCCCTTATCATATCTGCAGTACATCACTGCTACTACAACAGCCATTGTAGGCTGGGGCAGAATAGACTTACGTGATTTTTATTTCCACTCACACCTTCAACGCAGCATCTACAGCAAGCTTTATGGCCCCAGTGCAAAACTCATGAACATCAGTCTAAAGATGATACTGAGACCTAGACACTTGAAGGTAGAGTTTTAGGTGGAGAACTGGAATCCCTCTGCTTGAGCAAGAAAAGATCAGATCAACCGGTGGGGACACCTGGGGATTCATCTTATTTCATCTTATTCATTATCTTCCCACCCAGCCCCCCCCCAAGCCTGGATCAATAAATAGGGCGAACCACATCAAGCCCTGGGTGCTTTGACTTGGGCAGGGATGTCAGGAAATATATCACTTCAGTAGTTTTTGTAGCTATGTGCTGGAGGAAATGTAACGCAAGAGCCATCAGAGCCTGAAGCAGAGATAATACAGGAATGGGAGAGATGAGCCAGCAACAAACAGCCTGCAGGATATTTGGGGGTTTTATACTTCAAAAAAGCAACTACCATGCCTTTTAAATTCCAGTGGGATGCCGGAGAGCAGCTAATACTCTGCCTCAACATTGGAGGCTGGGCTGGCCAGTCTCATATTTGCTACCAATCTAAATCTGCTCTGACTGCAGAGCTTGGAGGAAGACTTGCTCATCTATCCTTACCCCACCTGGCAGGAGGCTCTAAAGCACTGGCTGTGCCCTGTTGCAAGGAGAGCCCCTTCCCTTTGCTCTCCCAGGGAAGTCGGCAGCCATGCTCGCAGGGCAGAACTGAGCTCCAAGTAGATACAGACAGTGACAGAGTCCCAAAAGTTTTCTGTCAGTACTTGTGTTACTTATTTAATGTACACCTGGGTCACATCATTTATCTGACATGAGACTCACATATACATGAATATGCTCCACTATTGACATCTGTGGTTTTACAGCTGTTTAGGATGGTGTTTACCACATAAGGGAAAACAAGCCAAATTTGGTGGCCTGCTGCATGTGGCTGTGCCTCAGGACTGGCTCTGCAGGGCCAGATCAGTGTAGAAAGGAGGCAGCCGTGAGGCATCGGCATGCTGGAGTGGGCAAGAGGCTGCTCCCAGGCCCCTTCCTACCGCTGAGCCACTGTTTCTTACCCTAAGAGATAGGAGGGCTGGTGTTGCAGGGGATGCTGGTGAGCTGTTAGGGGCCTGTAGCTAAGTCATGAGCATGCTGTCTCACCTCTCAATTTTTGGACTTCACCAGGCACGCGAGTAACTGCAGACCTGTCATCTTCAGAAAAGTCAGTGCGCGGTTCAGAGGGCAAAAGAGGACTGCAACACAGAAGGCTGCAAACAGAAAAGTGCTGCTATTTAACCACTGGCCCCATAACACAAGGAAACATTAATCTGCCTAGGAGAGCAAATGTCTCTAGTGCTGCCTTTATGGGCTTGGGATTCCCAGAGCAAAGAAAGGACAGAGGTGCTGCTGCCCCTCTTGCTCCTGCCCCAGCCCCCTGGCCCAGGCACTCGGAGGCACACCAGGACCGAGAGAAGGGCAGCTCACTGCCTTGAGACTCAGCCTTCTCCAGATGGTTTGAGTGAGCTCTGTACCCTTCAAATGGGAGGTAGGTAATGACAACCAGCAGTGGGAAGGTAGCAGGGTGGCTACGAAAGCCCCCCACACTGGTTGTCTGGGGACCTGAAGCAATATAGAGCAGTGGGGTATGGAGGGTAATGGTAAAGGAGATGGTGATTCAGGGAGCTGGGAGACAGGTTTCTTGCTTATTTACCCCACCTGCCATATCAAATGCACTTCACCTAGGAAAGGTGGAGAAGATGCCCACTTTTTCCCCATTTCATGAAGGAGAGCTTAGCTGCCTGCTCTTACATCTTTGAATGGCACTCTTCACTCAGAAAGGAAAGCGTGTGGGAGCTCTACAGCCAGAGAAGTCCCTTTTCTGAGTCCGAAGTCTGCCTCTTGTATCAAGGCTCTTATAAGCCCTAAGAACAATCTCAGATGGTGGTAGATCTTATATAGGAGATTTATCATGCAAATAAATATCATCTGTAATGTGAAAATTTGTAATGTAAATAACCATAGGTGAATGGGACAAGTAAATAAATAGGTTAAAGTCCCACTGTAATTAGCAGGTTATTTATATTCAGGAAATCCTTCTTTCTACAAACAGCACTGACAACAAACCTCTTACTTCTGCTGTAGCATTTGTTGAATCAGTTGTGTTGACAACTAGCCAGGAGGAGGATTCCTCCTTTTGGATAAAGGGCCAGTGTTGCCAGCCACTGAGGGGCAGTTTGGTGACAGGAGCTGTGGGTTTTTTCCATTCCAGGAGGAGAGAGCTTGGATGGACCCCAGGACAGCAAGGGCTTTGCAGAACTGATTCTGCCCATGTTGGCTCTGGGGCTACCCAAGTATTCCTAAGTATGGGAAGGTCCTGTCTAGCCTAGAACAAATGTTTACAATATGTTAGTTAACACTTTGAACATGTTTTAAGCTGGCTATGGCCAACCCTAGTGAGGAGTGAGCCACAAAGTTTTCAAAGGTATTCAGCCCTCTGAGATGTTAAAAACAGTTTTTAAAACCATGTTAATGAAAAGGCTTGTTGGCTAAGGCATTTTCCCCAATCATCTAGATGATGTCTAAGAAATGCAACATATTCAATTGCACTTGACTGCTACTAGCTGCTTCCTACCTGGAGCCTTGAAAAGTTTCTTCCATTTGTAAGAGGCTTTTCTTTCAGGTAACCTGTTTGTGTGCGATTCCTGTTCTTCCCGTATCAGGATTGACGGCTTCTTCATCATCCCGTACGTGCCTGCCAAATTAACAGGATATGCTGTGTTATACTATGTTAGCTTCAACAGTTCATTTTTGAATTACATTTCTCTGAGGACATAATGGGTACAGACGAAATATCACTACTTGCAACTACTTTTTAATTAAAACCGGAATGTACTGCGCTATATAGCAGCCTCCTAGTGTGACAAAGAATTAAAAGGGGAGGCCATATTTTGCAAGAGTTGTAGCATTATAGATAGAGCTGATTGAAATACAGTTATTCCTTCCTCCATTCTTTGAAATTTGTTATTACAATGTTCCATTTTCTATTGGAATTTTGAATCTTTATTTTTTTCTTACTAGTTGTTTGAAGCTATTTTTATGAAAGCTTTGGAAATGTTTTTTTCAGTTATACAAAGAAGCCACACAGAATAAGTAAGAGAAAACCCTACTGTATGAACAATCTAATGCACTTCAAAAGGCTCAGCAACACACAGTGATGTCAGATTACTTGTAGAAGGTCAAATCAATTTTATGATCAGGCAAACATTAGCAAATTACTTTTCTTAGAATCAAAGCAAACAAAACACTTTCCAAGAAATACTTTTCAAGAAAAATCAAATGGCAGTTATTAGAAAATCATGGAAATCAATTCCATAGGACTTGTTCTATTTAAGGCATTTACTCCCTTCGTAATGGTAAGCTGTTACATCCGAACATTATGCAGGGACAAATTCAGCTATGGTTTAAAAGTATTCTACTCTGTAGGGCAAATGAATCATAACTGGGGCCTGTTTGTCTGTGAAATAATGTATAATCTTTGAGAGGTGGTTTTTATCTGCTTGCTTGCCTGCCTTTAAAATAAGGTGTCAAAGGGCTCTGGCCCATAAGAAGGCAGCATCTGCTCAATGGGTCATATTTCCTTTAAAGCTGGTGGCTGCTCAAAGTTGTCTCCAGACAGATGGAGAAAGGGAAAAGGGTGACTGCTGCCTAGAGAGTTGAGAAAGAAGACATCTGCCTTGCTTTAGGGACAGAGAGAGCTGGAATAAGATATTGAGGAAAATATTTCCGTAGTGTCCTAGTGAGAGCCCAAGGAGAGTGCCAGGTGAATTTTCCAGGCTAAGAATCAGCCTTCTTTGTGTTGTGTTTGGCGAAAGCTGTAAACACCTCTGCAGGCTGGTGCTGGAGGTGCTCTGCTCCCCTTGTCAGTCCAGGCTTTGTGAAAAGTGACTCAGACTGAACTGCTTTGCTTCACGTCTATGCTGCAGTTTAAGTCTTGATGTCATTCTCATATATCAGCATTTTCCATTAATAGAAGTGCAGTGCCAGATGTATCGTAACTATGCCAGAGCTAAACACGGTCCATGACGCATCCCTCCGGGAGCTGGCTGAAAGGACTCTTGTCCTCTCTTGCTTGAGCGCTCTGCCTCCCTGCTTCTCAGAAAACTGAGATAAGACTTGAAGTCTTACTTTACCTGCTTCCATGTTTTAGCTGCAGAGTCAGTTGCAGCGTGTTGTTCTGCATCACACAGTGTGACCCTGTGTGACTGACACAGGTGGACACAACCTGTGCTCCAGAGCTGGTGGCCTGAATAAAAATATCTGCTAGAGAGATCTAAAGAGAAACACAGAGCACATGAAGGAAGGAAGCCTTCCCCTTGTCGCTCCAGCACACAGTTTTGGGGACTTTACTTTTGTTGCACTATGATAATAGTCACTTTTAAAAAGGATGTCATTTATTTTCATATTTCTGCCTGTATTTTTTTTTCCTGGACCTTATATAAGTAACACTGAAATTTGCTGTTCTTGAATGAAACTGGGATGGGGAAGAAGCAAATGCTTCCTGCCTTTACAGTTTGCCTACTTGGTAAGTAAGTCAACACTGTGTGTATAGTTACTGGAACTGGAATTTTCCATCAGTGTTTACTCATTGGAAAATGTGGTCTCCATAAATTGAAAGCAGGATGGAAATTTGAATTTCTGATGAGGTCTAATAGCTTTCCCAATTCATGCAAGTCTCACGTAGCAAGAGAAGAGAGAAAATGCTGTTTTAATATATGTAAATATGAAACCACAAAGGTGACCGGAGGCAAAGAGTGGAAGGCACGTAACCTCTGAAAAGACTTTTAGCTTGATGACATCTCAATTAATTTGACCACTTAAAATGGGTGGGGGGGGTAAAAAGGCTATAATGGAGGATAGGCACCTGGGTTTTTACAATAAAAGGGTGGTTCAAATACAAAATGGCCTTTGGGGCTAAAAAAAATCAAAACTTTCAGGGCTGTTATTTTTATGGCATGAGTCCAAGGCTTAAACAGACTTGAGTGGTGCATACGTTGTATTTTCACCTTTAGGACAGGGGAGAGTTTTGCCTTTAATGATTACATCAGGCAAAAAATGGAACTTAAATGTGAAAATTAAGAAATATGGTGGAAAGCCTCGTGTTCTAACTCCCCTTCTTCTATATTAAGAGCCTTCAGAAGTGCATAAGCACCAGCTGGATATTGCGTGGTTAGTCATACAGACATAAATGAGACTTTTAGCTGCTGGGGATAGCCCTCTGGCATGACGTGCTTTTGCACAGGAGGAAATGAATTATTAGTCATTATTGAAAATAAGCATTCATTATTCATCAGTTCATTGTTTTAAAGGGTTTACCCCATCTAGTTTGGGGTTAAACACAAATGCCACCTCACCTAGCTATTCAGCAGGATAATTTCACATATTGAACAACAACCAATCAAAATGAAGAGACTTCAGACAGCTCATAGGTTTCAACCAGTTTGACCAAACCAGGGCAGTGAATGTTTCTGAATAATAAACGCAGTCCCAGAAACCAGGGCAAACACTAGAGAACAGAAGGAAGGCTCTGGTGTTTGGACAATTTCTTCATAACAAAGAGTTTGGCTAGCTGTAACAAAGCATCAAGTCTAGGTTTTCTCCACGAGCACGTATGATTCAAAAAACTTCAAAAGGGGTTGATTTATACCTCTGGTGAAAGGGGCTGATTTAAACCTCTGGTGAAAGGGGCTGATTTAAACCTCTGGTGATAAACTGTTGCCTGGTCTAAATTGGTGCAATTCTGTTGAAGACAATGTTACTAAGCCATCTTACCCAGGCTGAAAATTTGGCTCGGTACCATGTATGATGCCTTTTGGGTATTTCCTCCCAGAACCTCACCAGGAAACTAGAGGAACAATTTAATGCTGCTGGTGGCTCGTGGGCTGAGCTGACTGCAGGCCAGGCCACCCCACCATGCTGCAGCAAGACTTTGGAAAAACAGTGTGGTCATGCTCGTCTTTTCTTAGTAAAAATGCCACAGCACTTCCTCTGTGTTACCTGGGAGTTTGCAGTACACTAAGTGTCAGGAAAACAATTTACCAGCTGGGCAGAGAAATTTCAAGGGAGTAGATTTAAAAAAAAAAAAAAAAAGTTAAAAAAAATCTACTTGGAAGTTCTGTAACAGAATATATATATATATTTAACTTTATGCATAAGGAAGTATTTAATTAACATAAAAAGTACTGAATTTTTATGTACCATTCAATCTTGCTGCATATGATATCTGATAGCCTTCTATGATGGAATGACTGGCTGGGTAGATGAGGGGAGAGCAGTGGATGTTGTCTACCTAGACTTCAGCAAGGCTTTTGACACTGTCTCCCATAGCATCCTCATAGACAAGCTCAGGAAGTGTGGGTTAGATGAGTGGACAGTGAGGTGGATTGAGAACTGGCTGAATGGCAGAGCTCAGAGAGTTGTGCTCAGTGGCACAGAGTCTAGTTGGAGGCCTGTAGCTAGCGGTGTCCCCCAGGGGTCAGTCCTGGGTCCAGTCTTGTTCAACTTCTTCATCAATGACCTGGATGAAGGCACAGAGTGCACCCTCAGCAAGTTTGCTGACGATACAAAACTGGGAGGAGTGGCCGATACGCCAGAGGGCTGTGCTGCCATTCAAAGAGACTTGGACAGGCTGGAGAGGTGGGCAGAGAGGAACCTCATGAAATTCAACAAAGGGAAGTGCAGGGTCCTGCACCTGGGGAGGAATAACCCCATGCACCAGTACAGGTTGGGGGTTGACCTGCTGGAAAGCAGCTCTGCTGAGAAGGACCTGGGAGTGCTGGTGGACACCAAGTTAAGTATGAGGCAGCAATGTGCCCTTGTGGCCAAGAAGGCCAATGGTATCCTGGGCTGCATCAGAAAGAGTGTTGCCAGCAGGTCGAGGGAGGTGATTCTCCCCCTCTACTCAGCCCTGGTGAGGCCACATCTGGAGTACTGCGTCCAGTTCTGGGCTCCCCAGTACAAGAGGGATGTGGCACTACTGGAGCAAGTCCAGCGAAGGGCCACAAAGATGATTAGGGGACTGGAGCATCTCTCTTATGAGGAAAGGCTGAGAGAGCTGGGCCTGTTTAGCTTGGAGAAGAGAAGGCTGAGAGGAGATCTTATCAATGTGTACAAGTATCTGAAGGGAGGGTGTCGAGAGGATGGGGCCAGACTCTTTTCAGTGGTGCCGAGCGACAGGACGCGAGGCAATGGGCACAAACTGAAACACAGACACTTCCATCTTAACATGAGGAAAAACTTTTTCACTGTGAGGGTGACAGAGCACTGGAACAGGTTGCCCCGAGAGGTGGTGGAGTCTCCTTCTCTAGAGATATTCAAAATGCGCCTGGATGCAATCCTGTGCAATGTGCTCTAGGTGACCCTGCTTGAGCAGGGGGGTTGGACTAGATGATCTCCAGAGGTCCCTTTCAACCTCAGTGATTCTGTGATTCTGTGATTATTTAAATTAAATCTGTAACCATATTTCTTAGAAATGTTTAGAAGGTTTCCATCTCAAGACACTGTAATGTGGAAAGCTGGAGTTCCACGTAGCTTTTTTTTTCTGTTGGTTTCCTCTCCCTATCAAGGTTGTCCTCTGGCACATTTTCCTGGAGGGTTGGGATGAGGGGTGGAGAAAAAGAGTACACACGCACTCCTGCATGCACTCCAGATACTCTTTCTGACAAACTATTATTTATAAGGGAAAAGTAAAACTATAGAACTCATTTGGCTCTAATCTTAATATCTTTCCAAAATATTTGTCTAGTAGGGAACTGTCCAACTCTAGCTAACGAGAGATCACAGAATCACAGAATGGTTGAGGTTGGAAGGGACCTCTGGAGATCGTCTAAGTCCAACCCCCCTGCTCAAGCAGGGTCACCTAGAGCACATTGCACAGGATCGCGTCCAGGAGGGTTTTGAATATCTCTAGAGAAGGAGACTCCACAACCTCTCTGGGCAACCTGTTCCAGTGCCCTGTCACCCTCACAGGAAAGAAGTTTTTCCTCATATTCAGATGGAACTTCCTGTATTTGAGTTTGTGCCCGTTGCCTCGCGTCCTGTCACTGGTCACCACTGAAAAGAGTCTGGCCCCATCCTCGTGACACCCTCCCTTCAGATATTAGTACACATTAATAAGATCCCCTCTCAGCCTTCTCTTCTCCAGGCTGAAAAGGCCCAGCTCTCTCAGCCTTTCCTCATAAGAGAGATGTTACAGTCCCCCAATCACCTTTGTAACCCTTCACTGGACTTGCTCCAGTAGTGCCACATCCCTTCTGTACTGGGGAGCCCAGAACTGGACACAGTACTGCAGATGTGGCCTCACCAGGGCTGAGTAGAGGGGGAGAATCACCTCCCTTGACCTGCTGGCACCACTCTTCCTAATGCGCCCCAGGATACCGTTGGCCTTCTTGGCCACAAGGGCACATTGCTGCCTCATGGGAGAGATGATGCTCTGTTTCTAAACTGGTGCAAGGTTGAGCCCTAGTTTTGGACATTTTTACATTGGCAAAAAGGTTATGTTACATCTGTGAATATTTCTAAAGACTTACAGAATCAGAGATTAGTTTAGCATCATGTGAGAGCAATGAATAAATAGTTTCCCGAATCATTTTGTTTTTATTTTATCTTGCACCTCTAACCCTACCACCACCACTGGGAATGGCAAGGAAAAGCAAGTCCCTTACAAGAGTACACGTGCTAAGAGTATAAGGTTAAGCAATTGCATGAAAATGTATGGATCATTTGTTTTATTCACTATGTCATAAATATCGATATCTCTCTGGTGATCTCTAAAAATATATTCATTAGTCTTGTGTGGTTTAATGATTGATGAAGCTTGGAAATGAAACCTTTGTCTGGGTTTTGTTGTAAAATCAGCTTACACGGTGGGAATGAAATTCATGGAAGCGAAGCTGAGGCCGAATGAGGAGGGTATTGCTTCAGAATACTGGAGGGAGCTTGTGGAAGAACTTAGGCACTGATATAACATGAGTAACCAAAAACCTATGAGTGGGGAGGGGGTTGTTTGTTTGTTTGAAGAAATGATCCACTTTTGTTCCTGCCATGTGCAAACTTAAGATTCAGAAGAAAGCAAAAAAAGGCCAGGGCAGTGTATGGCTCTTGTACTTCCTTCTCTTTCAGTAATATATACACATGGCTGGTATCAGTTGTGAACATGTTTGAATGTTCTGCATGCAAACAAATAAAATACCTACTTTTAAAATATAGCAGACCAATATGCATTTTTAATTATTGTTTAAAGGTCCTGGTTTGCAAACAGAATTCTTCAGTCCAACAGTGATAAAATAATAAAGAAGTAGCTGATGTGCACAGCAGGATTCCCAGGTACCTGCTGAATTTTACAACAAACTGAGCTTGCTCTTCATGGCTCAGCTCCCATTTCCGCATGGCTGCTTTGCTGTTTTGTTCTTTTGAAATCTTGATAAAGTTCTCCAGCCTGTAAAATACAGGTCGGACTCGCTGACAGTACTGATCCCTGCTGGGACTGGAACCTGTGGCCGCGTGGAGCTGCGAGGGCTCTACCTGCACTGGCATGCCCAGCACCCTGCAGCAGGCAGGAGCAAGGCCGGATAAGGGACCTGCCGGAGGGCTTGGTGTTTTGGAGGTGCACCCAGGGGCTGCGGGGCTCATCCGTCCACATGGGTGCCAGAGGAGGGCTCGGAGGCAGCAGGTGGGTCTGTGGTAGCAGCAGTGTGATGCGGGGAACGGAAGTTTCTAACCCAAACTGGCTCTGCCCACTGGTGATGAGCAAGAGATGGGGATGGAGGAGGAGGAGTATTGCTGCAGCTTTTAGGAGTCGTATAACTCTTTAATCACAGTTTAAACATGTACAGCCAGGGTCCTTGGCTCTTGGCAGAGGAGCTGTCTGTCTAAACAAGCGATTTTGGAAAGCCTTTCAGGGATTTACAAACTGTCTTCCCATGGAAAACCCATAGGGTGTAGGTGCATAGCTTCTTTTGGGGAAAAACTGTACACTGAATATAGATGATGCATAGATTCTTATTTAAAAAAAAGAAAAGCTTTGAATAGGGAGCTCCCTTTCATCCTAAAATAGCTCCTCTCAGCCTATAGCATCAGAATGAGAGCCGTTTTCTCTGTCCAGGTTGTTACATAGACCTGACTGGGGCTGTATCAAAGTGCTTCTCTAGTACTGATAAATCCCAAGAGAAAGAAAGGCAATATAGTTGCAAGCCAGTTTTTCAAAGACGTTTTTGCATAAACCATATTAAAGGCATAAAGGCGTAGCTACAAATATTAATCATTTGACTCATAACTCCAAGCATAGTCATTCACCACTTAGAAAATGGCCTGACTTATCCAAGGTGGCCTGAGTTGTAGCTGAGCCAAGTTAAATAATGCAGTACTCTTTAAAATTGCATGAGTATATGATTTCATTTGCCTTATTCATTCATAATTCCTATTGCCTGGTAGTTTATTGCAGTCAGTGATCATCACATTTGATGATTCGTCTCTGATGTGAGTGAGACTGGCAGGTTGTTGTGACTCCTCTTTCCCTCTGAGTTTAGGAATGAGTGTTCAGCCTGGCCATTTATCTTCAGGTAAGTGCAGCACAGAAAAGTGAGTGAGGAAGGGTTAGCTTCTAATAAAATAATTTGATCTAGAGGACTGCCATCCTCAGGAAGCCAAAAAAAAAAAAAAAAACTCCTACAGTGCTTCCGCAGCACAGTGGGGTCATTTAAATGACTCTTTTCTGCTGTTGAAGTACACTGTAGGCTCTCTCTTTCTTGATCTCTCTCGATCGCAAGAGTGACTCCATGAACTAAACTATGACTAACCAAAAGCAGATGGATGCTGAGAGAGAGGTGCAAGGCAAATGAAAGCACCAGGAAAGCATCCATCACTACTATCAATTGCAAAACAGAGCAGCAAGAGCAGCTTCTCCTTCAGAAGAGGTGGAGACAGCCCAAGAGGACATGGGGCTAGCAAAAAGCTTTGATATTTCAGTGCTCCATATTGCTCTGCCAGCATCTTGGGACGCAGCCTTGAACAAGCCACTTCAGCTGTGCACTCCATCCCTTTCCCAGAATTAGCTGTACTAGCTGCTGCTGGTGTTACTGCCCTCACTGCTCTGCTTGCAAAAGAGATTGCATGAATGTCCCCTGACACACAGAAGGAAAAAATCAGCTGGATTAACTCAACCCACCCATTTAAATTGATTAACTGATCCAGGTGATTTTGTGTGGACTGACTTAGGAAGTGATCATAAAAGCCACTCTGCTGGCAGTATCATGGGGATGAGAACAGGTGGCCAAGGCTGACAGTCCAGTATCCCTGACCAGGATAGCTGTTTGCATAGTCAGCTTTCTCTAGGTCCTTTAGGAGTCTTCAGAATGAATTTCTGAGAGCAAGCACTTCTGCTGGTCTGAAACACCATTGTGAAGTGCAGGGTGAGAAAGTGTCTTTCAGATAATGGGGCCTAAGATAACATGGGCATTAACTTTATTAATTTGCATCACTTATCTCTCTACTTGTGTACGGAAGGTATTGTCATCTCTATTTAGCAGATAAGGGACAGGGAGAAGCTGATAAAGTACCAAAGAATTCCATAGGGCTCATATCTTAGCAAAGATGAAGGCACAAGAAATGAAATCCTGGCCCTATGAAAATCAGCAGGGCTTTTACAACTAACTTCAGCATAGGAGAGATCTGAATTAACAGAGTGAGACTGTACTGTGCAGCCAGAGGCATTGCTCACACCAAATGTCATCCCTCTTGCAGAAATCCTCTTTACAGAGGAAGGGAAGAAAAACAAGGAAAGGGAAAGCATACGGAAGTAACTGGGATGAGTGATGGTTGGTAGCACAGTGTGTTATACTGTGAGGAGAGGGAGAAAAAGAAAGGGAGTTGAGAAGAATATGGCAGGATAGTGGGAAAACAACTCTGAACAGTCCCTGGAATAAGGATAGAAAGGAAGAGTTGTATGTCCCCAAAATGCCATGCCACCATGGCTGCTCTCTGCATGTCCGTTGGCGATCCACAGACTAGCAGCTGTTACAAAGGTTGGCAGAGTTCAGCACAGAAATGATCAAGGGAGATTAAAGACACCGAAAGGAGAAGACAGGATCTCTCAAGACACCAGAAGTGTTTTGGGTACAGCTGAAGAAAATCTTGGTTCAAATAATCTCTATAACATGAGTAGGCTGGGATTAGAAGTGGAAACAGCAATTTCTCCATTCTGTCTTGTCCCAGCAGTTTAAGTCAAGGACTCTAGATCTGTGCAGGCTGGCAGGGCAGGTTCACTGGAGAGCCTCGTGGGCCTTGCTCTTCTTGACAAAGCCAAAGGCAGCTGACCTTTGGGCATGATCCAGTAAATACTGATTTCACATAGCCCTGTCTGTTGTGCTTTGTGTGTAATTAGCTGAAGCCCAAGGTACTATGGCAATTATGGCTATGGCACTTTAACCAGACTAGAGCTTTGGTGGTCTGAACCCCTCTCAAGTCACCTTAGGTTGTCAGTCTGTTGGGCCTTGCCCGTCTCCACTTTTTTTTTTTCCTCCTTCCCCTGCCCCACCCTCGCTGCAGTCAATACTGACAGTCACAAAGCAAACGCCAACATTTCCAGGCAACATGCCCAAAGAGCAACATGGCACAGCAATTTCTCAAGCAGCTGGATCCCAGAGCGCTTGGGCACAATGCCAAGAATTCACGCAGTATTTGATGGTATAAGCCCAGGTCCTGGAGGTGAGCAATTAAGACTGATTCTCTCCCCCTTTTTCCTCTTGGTCACAGAGAACGCTTGAACATCTGATCTAAATACACCTAAAGTGAAAAAGCCAGAAAACCCCCAAACTTTTCATGAACCAGGTTAAGCTATCACAATGCCTGTGCTATGGTTTTGTAAGGGGGTTCACTTACATTTATCTGAATGTTTATGTTAAGATCTCTTTGCACCTAATAACACTATATTCATTCATCCTGCTACCATGAAATAAAGTTGTTAGCATACCTGAAAATTGAGATTTATGGGCCTGTACTAGGATAACAAACACAAGTTTTTAATCATCACAAGGCTTTTAATTCTAAAATGAACTGGGCGTTCTGTTTGCCTTATGTCATTTTGGAAGGCATTTAAGATGCATTTCAAAAGCTGTGTTTGTATCAAACAAATGTCTTTTTATTTACATTAGCAAAGTTACAGTGGTAAAAATTTCCTATTGGGGCGGATTATAACAATTCACAAAAGCAGGCATGAATGTTCCTCTATTTGGAAACCAAAAATTGCATACATATAAAGTGTGCAAAAGAAATTTTTAAAGAGAAAGTTTTTTTCTATCAGTCAGATGATGGCAAGTGTTCACATTTAACCAACCCAACCCAAAATATTATCGCAAATTTTGCGGGATAAATACCAGCACTCACTCAAAACCATTAACAAGGAAATCCAAGAACACTGTTGTGAGGTTTTCTTATTTTCTTGCTGACACAGTGCTTTGATCTGCCATGCAACTGGGTCAGTGCGTGGGAAACACATTTCACATCCACATCTGTGATGCGAATACTATGCAAGAGAACCTAAATGTAAAACCTCACAGATCACTCAGCAGAGGACTCTCAAAAATTAAAGAAAAAAAAAATCCAAAGAAAAAGTACTTGGCTTGCAAGAGAATGTATTTAACTAGCGCAGTGATCAAAGTAATCCAAAGCTGAAAAAACAGTTGTCGCTGGCCCAGATCCGCAATGAGTTAAAATAGCACAGGCCCGCTGCAATCACCTACTTGCATGGAGCCCTGCTGCCTAAGATGGGCTCCGGTGTTGGTTCCCAGAGAGGGAACGTGCTGGTACCCAGCCTGGTGAACTGCTAGGCCTTGTCCACAGATGCAAGTTGCTGTGTGCTTCTGAGGAGAAAAGCCGTGGGAGATAGTCTGTCCCATGGGGTCACCAATAGCTAGAGTAGCATTAGAGCCAGAATAAGTGGGAACGGACTAATGTTTCCTACTGCATCTCTGGATGGGTATCTGCACAGTGGGGGAGGTTCATGGTGTGTACTTTAATTTCTAAAAAGTCCTTCCTGCACAGAGCCTGGGAGCACAGAGAAAACTTTCAGTTCTGGGCAGCAATACCAAGAGTTGTCTCCTCGCAGCTGACTGACCGAGCAGCTGGTGAGCAATGGATGCTCTAGGCAGATCATGGCTCAGTGCGAGCAGACAGAGAGCCTGCCTTGGAGAGACCTCTATGGTAGCCAGAGAGAAACCACAGAAGGAAGAACAAAGAGGACAGAGATGGATAAGCAGGGGGAAGAAGGAGGTAGTTTGGGGAAGCAGGGAGAGAGCTTCCCTGCTCAGGCATGCCTTAGGTGAGATATACAGCAGAGGAGAAGGTTGGACTTTTCTCCAGTAACTTTGCTGCCTTGCTGGCAGTGAGGTTACAGCCCTTCCCTGCAGGGCTGAGGGCTCTCAAACACCAGCCTGAGGAGGTGCCCCAGGATGGGCATATGGCCCACGAGACACTAGGAGCTGGGGTTGAAATTTCTGTCATTCCCAAGAGGGATAAAATTAGAGCTGCAAGGACAGAGAGACTCCTGGACAGCAGCATTAATTCTGCTCGGACATAAGGAAGTCTGCCCATTAGCAGTTTTCATCTTGCACCTAGAAAAACCTGGGGAGATTCCCAAGCAGAAGTGCTTGAAGAAATTCACCTCAGGAGGCCACTTGCCTTACATGATGTCCCAGGTGAGGTCTGCAGGTTGTTCTCTGTCTGGTATGCTGGCAAAAATGACAGCAGAGAGGTTCAGAGAGAAAGTCACAACCTGTCGGTCAAACCTCTGACCTGGCTGTTTCTTAATGAATCCCACAGCAGGCAAGGAGCCAAGAGGAACCTCAGTTTTTTTAATCCAGAAGGGGTTAAAAATCAGACACATTCCTTCATCCCAGGTCACTGGCCGAGTCTCTGCTCCCCCTTGTTCATTCCTATGCTCTGTCCCCACGGTGAGTCAAGCCCTCTGTGCCTTGTCAGGACCATCTCCCACTTGTTTCTTGGCCTATCTCACCTTCCTCTGGGGACTGAAGTCTACTGGGGCCTTCCACAGCCACCAGAGCAGGATCTTTCCCCTGGAAAAAGTGAAACATTTGTTTTGCACAACAAAAAGCAATGGAGTTAGCGTGTTTATAGCCCATTTCCTAAAGCATCTTGCCTTCCTAGTTTGCTGGTGAACTACAATGCTCTCAGTCCTGCGCATTTTGATTTCTATTGTAGGCACAACCCACAAGTTTGCCCTAAAAATTACCTTTCAGGGATAAGTGGCTTTCTATGAAGTTTTTCATTGTCTTCTGATAATCGTCGTCAGTCATGTGGAGCTGCGTTGTCTCAGTACTTGGAGAGCACTCTTCATTCGTAGTTGTCCATTCCTCCTGAGGAGGCCAGTGTGCAGCAGACACTCTAAAACCAGCTTTATCCAGGTTCCTTGCAAACATCCTCCCAATGGAGCTGTTGGACACAAGGATTACAATCGCTCTCCCTTTTACATCAATGTTCCTCTCCGCAATTCCAAAAGAGAAGAAGATAATGAAGCAGGTCAGAAATGCAATGGAAATGCATACAAAGACATAAAGGAGGCAAGAGAGGGTCATTGCGAGTAGTAAGTCTATGGCCAGCAGAAAGACCTGTCGGAAGAAGAATACCATCGTTTGAAGAGTGAGCCTGCTCCTTGCTCACAGGCGAGCTGAGAAATCTGCTAGGAGTCGCAATGTGCAACCACGCTATTATAAAGCTAGGCAGCATTGCAAAACATGCAGAGGCAAGTCAGAATCCCACAGGGAGGATGAGTCATTATCCTGGATATAACAACAATGGAGGTTTCCAAACCACATACATTTCGGGAGAGTGCTGCTCATGATGTTTGTCTTGGCTTTGCTGTGCATTTGATGCTCTACTAGGCTGAAATTGAAGGATTCATTTGTAAGAGCATTTCATCATGTGTCTTTTTTAGGGCCAGTTATGTACACAGGTTATTTTAAAATATTCATTTTTAGGGGATTTCTTAAAATAATGTGTGCTAGGCATTGAGAAATCCACATGCGTAGCCACAGAGTAGAAATAATCCCTATATCTGCTTGGTATGCTACAATATTCTTAAATTTACCACTCTTGATACTGCTGTAAAGCAGGCAATTTCAGTGAATCTGGGAAAGAGCCCAAGAGAACACAGAACTTGAAATTCTGCACCATGCCACCAGCTTTTGTTTTGCTGTAAAATATACCGTGCAGGGAACATTGTGCTTTCTATTTGGAGGGACTTTGTCAGCCTGAACATTTTGGAAGTAGTGCATTCATGCTGGAGATGAGAGAAATAAGCTGGGTGCGGGAACTTTTTCTACTGGGGACAGAGCTCTTGAGGAGATTACTGCTATTTCTCGTGCCAGTGGCAACGAGAGGGAGGCAAACCTGTGCAGCAGAGAAGGGTGCATTTATAGCTGCCTGGAGGAATACCCCTTCTGCACAGGGCCTAGCAGGGCTCCCCGCTGCAGCTGTAGCCTCTGCAGAATTGGAAAGAGCCTGGTAGCCTTAAGAGCAAGACTGGAAAAAGCAAATCTTCCAGCTTCAAGGTCTATCTAATCTCTAACAGTGGGTCAGAAAGAAACTTCCTATATAAGCTGGTGGTTTCCTAACTGTCAACTCTCTCGCTGCTCTCTCTAAAGCAGCCGGTGTTGGAGACAAGATCCTTGCCTTCATCTCACTGTGTGACGTGGGATGGAGGTTGCTACTGATCACCATTAAAACCCCAGAGTCAGAGAAGCTGCTCTTTAAATAGCACCTCCTTTTTTTTTTTTCTTCTTTTAATTGTGGATAAGTGTAAAAGGGATCTCCCAGAAGGCTGATCTTTCCCTTCCCCAAAGGAAAGCAGGCAGCCGTGCAAAACACAGCATCCTACACAGAGCAGGTTTTCCCACGGGGCAGGACATGGCATGCAAAGGGCCTGTCTTGGGAGCAGGATGACAGACATATGAGGAGCCCTGTGCAATCAGGCCGGGGCCCTGCGGCAGGCAGCCTCGCCGGGGCAGCGTGGGGCGTCGCTGCAGTCCGGCTGACGAAAGCGGCGCGCTAGTGTCCTGCTCGGCTTGCAACACGGCCTCTTCTGCGCTGAGGAACATTGTGTTGCAACGTTTCTTTATGTCCCACTCTAACTGGAAAGGCTCTGGGGACATGGGGCAGACTGTCAACACAAGCCACACTGGTTTTTCTGGTGCCTCTTGTTTGTCCTCTGTGTTAACCCGCACGTCTCTGTCTCACAGGTTGGCAGCACAGCTGATACCTGTCCCAGTGACCAATCTCTGGGTGCTTATGGGATGGATTTACTGGTTGCACGGCAGCATGTATATAAATGTACAAAGCTTTTCCAAAGTGGACAAGGGGATGCAAGCAGACAGTTTGCCTTTAAATAAGCATATGTTTCCTAAGTAGTGAAAGACAGCAGGGGCGAGGGTTTGCATGGGTCATCTTACTCACTGAGTGCTGTAAAAATTTTCAAACCCTTCATGTCAGAAGACCAGACCTGCAAACTCTGTGTGACAAAAGACCACCGATGCACAGTTCATGTCGCAGAAAGTGGGTACCATCACTATTCCTGGCAAAGGAGCTGTGCATGCAAATGCCCATGCTCTGTGTTGAGCTTGTGGGAGGCAGGCTCTGGGCCCAGATGCACGTGAGGTGCCTCCCCATAGGTGAAGAAAGCAGAAACTCTTGGCATAGGTAGGCACTGCCATGGCTGTGCTGGGCAGGCTGCTCGCAGCACCAGAGGGTGGGCAACTGCTCTCACCGCAGGACTAGCAGGAGCAGGCAGCCATGCCAGTGATGCCGTGCGAGGACCGGGCCTGGCTGGAGAGCATCCCACCGGCTTGGAGCATGAGCAGGACAAGCTCCCATCTGCACTGTTGCATGCTGATACCCACCAGCTCCTCGAGTCGGCAACCTGAGCCTTGCGTACCCAGGCAGTGTCAGCCAGAAAAAGCTTACAGTCCCCTTTGCTGCCAGAAAAGAAAAAAACCCCAAAACATTGCTTCTGCAAGTATCTGCAAAAAATGAGTTTGCACCTCACCCCTATTATCTTTAATGAATGAATATTAGAAGCCTCCAAGCTCTTTAATGTTGGAGCTGCAAAGTCAGCCTAAAAGGCAGGAAGGGGAGCTCTGTGCCACTGGAGAGATAGACTTTAATCTTCCTTATCTGAGTGTCAGGTATTTCACATTCATTTGCCAGTGATGCAGGTTTGAGGATTTCCTCGCTGCATATCAAAACTGATTAATTTTGGGAACCAAATTTACATGTTTGGGTGTAAGAAGAATTTATTATCTAAAAGCAGAACTGTCACAGAATGTTAAGATTATCTTTAGAGCTAGTCAAAAAGATTCTGCATTTTAAATGTGTTTTGACTGAAGTTATTTTTATAAAAAATACATGTAAAAGTATTTGTTATTTTGTTAAAAAAATAATGTTTTCCCCCAGTAAATATTATTATTTTGGCGGCTTTTCACAGGACAAAAAATTGAAAACTTAGCTGTCATTTTTCACGTCCCCAGACATGAGGGTGCAAACCGGGGCCACCTTCTCCCTACCTGACTCTTAGCCTGGAGCTCAGCCCTCCCCGCGGGAGGAGGGGGATGGGACCCCGGCCCTCTCCCCGCGCGGACGTGCCCACCCCGGCGCTTTAATTTAGGCCGGGACGCTGCTCCCGCTCCGCGCAACGCCGC
>NW_020448419.1:4131741-4164141 GCF_003343035.1 Apteryx rowi | reverse complement strand
ACGGCGCCACCTGCCGGCCGGCCGCGGCGCCGCAGTTCTGCGCTCGGGGTCGGATACAGCGGTGCCGGAGGGGTTCAGAGGAAACGTTGGAAACGTGAAAATACCGTTCCCGTTTGGACGGCCTAAGATCGCGGATCCGCATAAACCGCCGCGACAGCCGCGCCGGAGCGCGTGTGTAATGCAGGCCACCGACTCGCTCCTGGCAAGTCCTCCCGCAAATTACTCAGCTATGTTATAGTTGCTATTATTTGAGCCTTCTGTACTGACTGAAGAGCACTGCAGGTGGGGTTCTGGTTTTGAAACGATGTTTTCCCGATGAAGAGAGTCCACAGCAATGGTAGAGCAGGGCTATGTGTATGGGAATTCATGATAAATACAGACTTTTAGGGGGATCCTCTGTCTCTGCCCAGCAACATAAGCAGGCAGTGGCAGGCTGCAAAGCCTGTGTTGCTTCCATGCCCCCCGTATGCTAGCTCATGGTGAAGAGGGGTGACACCTGCTGCAAAGCACTGGCTCATTTTGGAGGTTACTCAAAGTCCTCAGTTACTTGCCGGGAGTGAGCAGTGGCTCCGGCAGAGCTGTAACTCCCTGGCTCCCTTCTGCCTCCCAGCTGACACCAGCAGCTCTTGAGCTTGGGGAATGCTCAGTTTCCGTCCTTATTCTGGGTTAACACTTCACAAGTTTCCCAGAAATTCAGTTCTCCATTTTTAAAAGAAGCAAACCAACCAGCCACCCTGAACCGTTGCAAAAATCATTTTTGGAGGACTGATTTTTCTGTTCAGTGGTTCTTCTTAGTCAATGAATAAACATGAAAATGAAAGATACCAGTGTGGGTCAAGAAAATGCTTCAAAATCAGGAATTATTTTCCACTACTGTAATATCTAGTAACAGGGAAGACCTCAGGCCTGTCCTGTGGTTTTGTCTTACCATATTCATAAGCATAAAGATATTTTGCCAATAGGTAATCCATGAGGCAACTGTGACATGTCCTCTAACTCCATTGCTGGCTGTCACCCAGCTTCCTTTTTGCATTGTAATTACTAAGCTAACTCCTCCCAGGGTTTCCACTGTATCTTTTCCTGAATTTAATTAATGCTTGGAATGCAACAACATTTTATTGAGCAGATTTTTATTTTCAGGTCTGTTCAAGAAGCTACCAAATTATGCTACAGTTCTGCACAAGGTCTTCTATTTTTCATGTTAAGCGAGAGGATTGAATGAATACAGCTGTGCTGTGAGCTAAGCAATTGAGATATTACCTCAGATGTGTTGTTCCTCTCAGGAAGACATCTGGTTGTTTTCAGCATCCTGATTTGAGATTGTCTTTGGGGTGGCAGAGGCCATCTGCTGGGGATCTCCTAACAGGTTTAAGTCCTTCTGGTGGCAGCTTTCTCCACGAGTTGGAGAAATTAGAAAAGGCAGAAAGAAAGTCAGTCAAACTAGCTGTGGTTGGGCCAGCTGAACTCTATAGCAGTGGCTGGGAAGCCAAGAGAGATCCATGGAGCTGTGAGAGCAGTTAAGCTGAGGAGCAGTGATCTGGGGTGCCATGGCTGTCGTAGCACTCTCCCAGGCTGAGTGCTCGACTTTTCTTCCCCTAACAGCCGAAGTGCTCCCACTAGCGCTGTGGTGGCAACAGCCCCAGCAGGGCTCAGTGGAGAGACAGGCTCTGCTTCAAGGCAGGCGTTTCACTTTGCAAAATATCTCCAGCAGAAAGTCAGCATCTGCTCACTGTTGTTGCAGGATGATTGGAAAGGGTTTGTGGCGCTGTTTGGCCTGCCACTTCTTTAGGAATATAAACTGTGATCTTTTAGAAAGATTAAAATAGCCTTGATTTGGGGAATGACTGGCCACCAAAAAAGGGGTCAGCTCCTTTCTGAAGGTTCAGTGTCTTCCTATTGTGGCTTGGTTTGGCTAATCCTTGAGAGCTCAATTCAGCTGTATATCATGAGAGAGAGTTCTCTTAAGCCTCTCTTAAACAGGTCCTAAATGAAGCTAATCTCCTATGCTCTGATTACTTCCTCATCAATACCACCATCATGTTTCTGATGTTGCTAACCAAGCAACAAAAAGTGATGTTTTTCCTGAAAACCGTATCCTGAAGTCAGTCCTCCAGGAGGCTTGGAAGCTTTATAGTGACAGCAAGGGGCTTTGAGCCCTTTCTTAAAGGGAGTAATTGACTAATGCATTTTATTTTGGTTTGGTACCAGCAGCAATAGTGGATGGTAATAAAAAGAATTCTTCACTTCTTATCCAGCAGCTCAGTCTTACATGACTCATAAAGAAGGTCCCAGCTGCTTATTAATGGAGGCATATGAATGTCCTTTGATGTTTGACACCACTTCACTATTCTTGTCATGACTCTAAAGAAGAAGAAAACTATTAGCTTGGGCAGATATTATCCTCCTAGAGATTCCACTGCAATTCCATAAAATACTGATTTATTTATATATCTCGTTACAGAGTGGGTCAGGATTCTCTGTTTCTCTTCCCACTTTTCCTAAGAGGCAAATTTCCTTTACTTGAGGCTTTTTGCTCACTGTTAAGTATTTTTCAGTTGTAGCCTTTTAATTGAGTTGATCAGGAACAGAGAGGAGAAAATGAATGAGCAATTTATAATGAGTGGTACAGTAATAAGCTAGAATGTATGGACAGTGTATGTTAGTCATGCATTCACACAAACAGAGCTAGATTAATAGTAATTTAAAGACACAAAGCCCTCAATGTTTGAAAAACAGTATGTGAGTACATAATTAAAGACTGTATTATAGTGCACACATATCACAGGGTCAAATTTATATTCCACAGACAGCATTAATTCATTAATTTGTTAACTTGTAATCACTGACCTTTTCAGTTAGAATATTCTTTTAGGCAATAAATGCATATTTTTTCTTAAAAACAAACAAACAAACAAACAAAAAACCTTAACCCTGAAGTTTAATATATAGAAACTTTCGAAACCTTCACAAAGATTATCAGCCAGTTTGGGATCCTCAAGTTATAAACAAATGCCAATGTTATTTAACTTCACTAATAGATTGCCAGCAATAGAAAGCTTTGTCTTCACTCAGATTTTGCCAAAGGATTTCACAGCCACTGTGGACTTGTCTTTTGGGGATCATTATGCACATTGGTGATTTTCCTTATGGAAGTACTTAAATGCTTCTCTGAATAAGATCTTAAATCCTTGAAAGATCAACTCTTCCTGAAACAGTATCATCCGCAGGGACTGCCTCCATCGATTCCCAGTGTTCCTGCATCCAAACTGTAGCTCTGGATTTTCTGATTCTTTCAGCCCTGAACCCTACCTCTAACTTGAACCCCTCGCTGAGGTTTATGCTGGCATCCAAAGTCCTCTCCAGACCAAGGACAGAGCTCTTCTGGCAGCCCCCATCTCCTCTGGCAGTCCCTTTCAGCAGCCCCACAACTGTAGCTCTGGGCTTTCTCTTTCTCACAACCCTAACCCTAAGTCTAACCCTAACCCTAATGACAGGCTGACCATGCTGCAGCTCCCTCTCCAACCTCCGCAGTCCCCTTATGGCTTGTAGATCTGTAATTCACCTTTCTCTCAACTCCAGCTCTGAGCTGATGCATAGGCCAGGGAGCCAGGGTTTCAAGAATTTCCTTAACATTTGCAGATGAGATTTTGTCGTAATTATGATCCCAGTTGTCACAGACTCATAGAATAACTTGGGTGGTCTCTGGTGGTTATCCGGTCCAGCTCCTTGCTCAGAGCAGGTCCAACTGTCAGGAGATATGCAATGCGCTCACTACAACTGGTGATGTTATGAGTCTCAGAGAGGTGCTTTTTAAGAGCTTGTTCATGGATATTGAGTATTCTTTGCATGCAAGTGATAGGAGCTCCTTCTTTTGATTACTGGAAATAATCCAATGGGAGATTATTTGGGGAAGTCAAATAATGCTGGAAAGTATGTTTTCCAGTGTTGTCTATAAACCATCAGACTAGTCAGTCAGGACTTCCCTTTGGGCAGTCAGTGCAGGTTTTATCTACAACCCTCCTGAGCATCGTGATGGCTATTCATGGGCTCCTTTCCCTTTGAAGAACCTTGATGTCAGTCTCAGGAACTTGAATTGGCATTAGAAACTGAAAACTCCGAAGAACAGAGACACTGAGTGTAGATTTATTGAGTTTCACTTGACATGATGATGCTAAGAATTCTCTCTAGAAAATCAGAAAATTCAGCAGAGCAGGAATACTAAGGGCAGAAGAAATTCCTCAACATTTTTAAGGCACCTTTATATACCTAGCATAGCTGTCTTGTTTGGGAAACTTGAGCAGTAGAATAAGTCCCTGCCATTTCTGTGTACAAATTTTTAGAGTTTTATATAACTCTGTTATCAATTGCCAGTGTACAGAGTGGAACAAAATGGTTATATTTATAAGAAAAAATGTGCAAAATTCATTGTATGAATTGTTCAGTTAACACATTCACAAATTATTCAATTGGCTCTGTAAGTTGGATGAATAGAAAAATAAACTTAAATCTGCAGATAAATAAACTATAAATAAAAGTACAGATGAATTCATCAAAACAACTATTCCCCAAATATTGTTTAAACATCTGGAACACTTTCCACCTACTGTCAATTATACTAGTTTACACTGCTATGTAGGATCACTAAAATGGGAAATATCCATGGCTGAAGATCAAATAGACTCTAAACCTGCAAGAGAGACTGGAGGAGGTCAGTGATGAAGAGTAATAAAGGTGCAGCAGCCCCTAGTACTTTTGACTGGATGTGGATTTTTTTCAGTATCCTCTAAAGAGAACTAATTGGAGGTGATAATTGATGGCACCGAGCAGATTTCCATCTGCTACCACTGAGGGTTTGTATACCCTCCAGTGTGACAGGCAACTGCACTGAATTGGTCGGGCGCAGGGACAGAGGACAATGTGGGACTGCTTGGGGCAGCAGGTCGTACACCCTCTTGCTAGGATTGGCCCGTCTCTACCACCACTTTCCAACCATCTCCAAATCACATTCAGTGTCAGGCCAAAGGTATCATGGAAGGGTTTGCAAAATAATTCACTGGGACAATGACAAAAAGAGATGAGAAAAGGTAAGAAGAGGTGATCTTGGAGTCACTGTGTGCTTTTTTTTCTTTAGAAAAGGAGCCCAGATGTTTCAGATAAGGTCAGCAGGCCATTTTTTGAGACAGATTTTCAAGATACAGCTGTGAACTGTAGACCACCCATTAACTAAAGCTCGCTTGTCCTTGCGAATTTTAGCACGGCTCAGAAATTGTGACACTCCTTTCCCTCACTTAGTCTGTCCCATCTGCTTAAACTGTGGGCTTCCAATGCAAGAGAGTCTTCATTTCTCTGCTGCCAAGAGCACTGGAGCTTTAACTACAGCTGGGATCTCTAAGTGTTGTCTTAAAACAAAAAATAAATCCTTTTCCCATCATAACTCTTGTATGAGTTAATATTACCCTGCTTCTGCAGCTGAGAAAATTAGGTCAGAAAGGATAAATGATTTGATGGAGGCCACCAGAGAACTCTGTGTCAGCGTGACAATTAACAAGGAGGAGTCCCAGGAAAATCAGTCGGGGCACACAGTTTGCTGCATTCTTTGCTGCATTCTGGAAAAAGCTAGTAGCATCACTTCTGTTTGTCTTTTGAAACTGTCGAAAGATGACAATAGTGTGTTAACTCCTGGGTTAAACACACCTATAAACACTTTTCTTAAAGCTGTTAAATACTCATACTCCAAAACTCCTTTCCAGTTCAACATTCATATTAATGCAGATTTTCCAGCTTAAACACATGAGGTTTTCTTGAGTGTGGAGATATCAAGTTGACTTATGCTGGAGCAGAAACCGTATTTTGGAAACCCTGAAAGCCTTCTTTAATCAGCAGCTGATGAAATGTGGAGCCAAAAGTGGATATTGCTGATTTCCAAAATGGACTCTTTTTTTGACTTCCCATTTTTTTCCCCGTCACGATGACAGATGTGTTTTCCACTCTCACAGTAGACAAGCTTTTCTTGAAGGTCAGGGGCCGAGGATTTAAAAATGAAATCTGACTGAAATTAAATTGCTTCTGCCCATTGACACATTCTCTAGTTTTATGTACCAATATATATCAGAAATATTTAATAGCCTCCCTTACAGAAGCTTGTCTGTGCAGGAAAACAAAGGAAGCACCCTGCAGTGAACAGAGCAGATAAAATAAACTCTCTAGTTCAGATGATTGTTCCAAACATCATTCCTCTTTATTAATAACAGACAAGCAGGTGTGTTTGTTATGTGTATTTTTCACTGCACTGATCCTATGTTTTACCTGAATTCATTTAATTTCTTATGCCTTCTCCTACTCATTCTGTGCAAATTACTGAACAGCGCCAAAACCATCATTTTCTGAGACAAATCTGAAAGCCTGGCAGAGCCAGGAGGTAAGGGTTCGGTGAAGGTGGTGTTTGTGGGGTTTTGGTTGTAACTGAAATCCTCTTCCTTAGTATCCCACAGGAAAATGTTTAGGCTGTAGTTGCCTACACACGTCTGAGTAGCCATGCCATCCTGGAGTGACCCTGCAGCAGGACCACAAGAGAGCAAAGCTTCACAGAGTAATTCAGGCTGGAAAGGACCTTCAGAGGTCATGCAGGCCCACCAAGCTCCTCAAAGCAGGGCCAGCTACATCAGGCTGCTCTGAGTTGGGCAAGGGCCTAGCTGAGTTTTAAATATCTCCAAGGATGGAGAATCCCCACCACTGTGGGCCCCTACTCCAGTCTTTGACCAATCTTATGGTGAAAACATTTTTCCTTATATCTAATTGGAATTCACTGTATTACAACTTGTGCCTATTGCTTCTTGTTCTGTCTCTGTGCACCTCTGAAAAGAGTCTGGCTCTGTCTTGTCTGTACCCTCTGACCAGCTAGCTGGAGGCAGCAATACAGTCTCCCCTTCATCTTCTCATCTCCAGGCTGAAGAAGCGCCTTTACCTTAGCCTCTCCTCCTATGTCCTTTGCGTCAGTCCCTGACCTTCTTGATGGCCCTCTGCTGGACTGGCTCCAGTCTGTCAATGTACTTCTCCTCCAGAAGGCATCAGAGTACTGTGTATCTTCCACATATTCTAGCTTGGACTTAGTTATTTCACTTGGAAAATTCTATTTGCTCCTCTATGGATGAATTGTGATCTTCCAGTAGTATTTTTGCCCGAGTGCTAAGTTTTCTGGCCCAGATCCCAGTCATGGTATGGTGCCTCAAGAGGGATTCAGCAAAGCTGGCTCCCTGAAACTGCAAGATATAGCTTGTAGCCTTAGATAAGTTACAAACACTTCTATATTTTCGTCTTGTTTTTATGCTTTCTGTCTAAAAACATATTGCTCCATTGCCTCCTTTCTGCAGGGAATACAAATCCCACTCCTGCCTGTCATGCATTTCACAGTCTGCCTGAGCTAACTAAACAAGGTTTCAGAACCAGTTGTTGTCAGAAACAAGGCCACCTTATTTACCTTCCTCTTCTGCTGCTACCCATCTGAGAGAAAGGGTGAAATACGTATTTAAAGCAAAACATGCCAAGAAGCCTTTAATCACACTGGTGTGTACCATCCTTCACTCTTCTGTAGGATTACTGCAGGATGTTTCTAAACGGGTGCAGCTCTGGTGAGCCTTTTATCTGCTCTGTTCTTCCTCTCGCGGTGTTTTTGGAGTTTGGAGTACTCCCTGGGAAGGTGCAGTGTTCAGTGCTCTCCTGGAGCCGTGACTCTGCTTCCCACAGTGTGTGACTTAAGACCAACAAGCTTTGCTCAACAGGAACCACCGCGTAATGTCATAGCTGGCTCCAGGCAACTCAGGTCGGAGCCATTAGAGGCTGCTGTTCCTCTGACTTTACAGTCACCTCAACTGAGGCAATGCAAACAAATCTCTCTGGCTTCCCAGCTTGGTTACTGCCTGGGCTCATTCATTTTATTAACCTTTCCAATGCACAACGCATGAAGGTTCATAGCATTTTCAAGAAATAAAAATGTTGGTAGTAGTAGTAGAAAGGAGGAATATTCTATTCTTTTCAAAGTGAGAAAGGGACAGAAGAACCTTTCTATTTGGGCTGCTGGGCTTTGCAGCTGTTTAAATTGCAGTGCGTCAGGTTTAGACTTTTGCACCTTAGTCCCACAGGAGACTGAGTTGGGTCATTCCCAGAATGTCTTTCATTAAATCTCAGCTGAATGGAACCGTCTGACTTCTCTCTGTCACCTGACTTTCCTTCAAAGTAAACTTTCCCTGCCCTGCCTATTCTGAAGGTGCATGATGTTATGCCACAATATTATGCCAAAAACCATAAGCCACAGTAAGTGTCTTTGTGCTTTTGTGATTCAGACCTTGACTGCTCCAAATATGCCACTGTTGCATAGTGTAAATGGACATTTTCAGTGCCCCTAGAATCTATATCACAAACTTTGCTTTGTGTGAGAAGGTGACATTCATAGAAGGAAACAGAAGAATGATACAAAAATATGTCCCTGTGTTTTGTTTCAATAAAAACCATTTATTATTTCACTCAGTGACAAAGAAGCATATATAGGCATGCCCTGCCTGCTACTCAAGAGCTTGGGTAGCTGTGTTATTTATGTGATATCACCCAAATGTGTCACCCCCAGGCAGCCAACTATTCTGACCATTTGCCAGTGTTCAGGTGCACTTCAGCTCCCACATAGGCACCAGTGAAGTATGTAGAGTTCCCACTCAACACAAGAACTGCTTTAAGACAATTGCAGCAGGTTTAGAAAAATAAATGTGTGAAAGTACTGATTATGCTGCTGTGAACTGCAGGGCTTTTCACTAATCAAACTGGCTCCAAAAGGAGTGCAATTGCCCTTTCCCTTTTTCCCAGATTACTAGAACTAATCCAATGCCCTGCCTTAAAATAGGAGAGCTTTTAGGCATCGGTGTCTTAAAAGCCTTGCAATCCTGCAATGACGCTCCCTGCCCAAGCTGGGCTGTGGATGAATAAAGGCAGAATTTTTTTGTCCTGAGATATGCATATGTGGTAGGGAGCCGAGCAAGGTGCAAGGTGAACAGAAAGGGAATGAAAGACCATCTCCGTTAGGCACTTCAGAGCAGGTACCTCTATAACCCCTGGAAAACCTACCTTTTTCCAAGGACTGTCAAGAGAGACTAGGCCGCTATCGGGGCATCTGTTATAGACTGTAAGATTATCTCCTTTACTTGTGCCCAAATGGGAGGGGATCCTTTAGAACGTCACATAAGGCAGTTGACTTAACACATAACACAGACTGTATCTCCATCTATTTCTGAATCATTTGGGCTGTGCATATTTAAGCTAGGTCAGCTGCAATACAGCTTTAAGCGGAAAGATAAAAAAGCTGCAATTAACACCACTGAGCCCAAATTTTTTATGAACCGCAAATGTTAATATAGGCAAGTGAACAAAGACCTTTCCCAACCAATGCATGTGCTGAAAATTCATCAAGAACATCAGTAATTTGTTCATGAAGATCATCTTGAACATTTGAGTATTTTAGCCTTGTCACCAGCAACTTTTCAAGATAATTATGTTGTGCGGAATCATTACTACAGAACGAAACAGCCAGCTCTGGGGTAGTTTGTCTCTATGGCAGCTCCTTTTTCAGTGATATGAACAATGGTTTTAATCAACAGGTCTATGCAATGAAATAAATTCCATTGTCTTAACATTATTTGTGGTGCAGGTTGTTTTCACTGATAACTATTTTTTATAACCAGAAATATCTGCTACATCCCAACAAAGAAAAGGCTACATATGCTTTACATGAGTATATTATGCTTTATGGCTGACGCTTTATGCAAAGCTACCAAAGGATCTGGATGCCCAATTCCCATCAATTTTAATAAGCTCAGGATGCCCAAAGCCTTTGTTGCCCTTAGTTGAAAAATCTATATACAGTTGAAAAATCTATATACACAGCACTTAATTCAAAGTGTGTGAAGTCAGTGGATAGACTCCTATTGATTTCAAAAGGTGTTAGACCTGGCCTACATCAAGAATGTTATACAAAGCGTAAAAAATTTGGTGTACTCTCCCTGCATTCCCAGATATTCCACCATTTGACAATTTCTGCTTGGGCCTGGATATTTTGGATAATGTTTTTGCCTAAAGACCATAACTTCATATTTTCCTACTTTGAAAAATATTCCTAATATTCCTCTTGCTTCTTTTTCTTACAACTCTACTTGCAGTGCCTTGCTAAAACCCTGTTTTATGAGTGAAGAGAAATACACCAGCTCACTGTAGTAGAGTGTGGATGAGGCTTGAGACTGCCTCCTGTTGTGTGCCACCATGCCATGGCTGAGCCCATGTGGCACTGGCATCAGTGTGGCGCCAGCCACCTCAGACTGCCAGTGAAGGGGGTTTAAGGTAACCCAGCTGGCTGGGTATTACAGTAGCATCAGAGAGTACTAGTTCAGCTGGGAGCGAGCAACGTCTGGTGCAAAGGCCCCTGGAGGGCTGCAGCCCATACAGCCTCCACCTGCTGCCTCCAAAGGGAGATTTTAATTGCAGCCCTCTTCAGCAGGAGGTTTGGGGCCGCGGTAGCACAAGCTATTGCAGCTATGTCATGGCAGTGGTGGGCAGCAGGGTATTGGGAGAGCCAGAACTGATGGGAAGAGGCTCTGGTGAACTGTTTTCTTCTCCTCCTCCTCCTTCTCCTCCTTCTTCTCCTTGTTTTCTCCTGTTAAGTGATGATGAGCATGCTGTCCTAAGTCATCCAAATGTGCTGCTTAGATCAAGTCAAGGACCTCTGCCAGTGCCTTAAAAAGGGTCTGTACTGGAGAAGTTGCCCAAATAATACATATGTGGATCAGAAAGTACAACCATCAGTAATACAACAGAAGTGGCAGCAAGGTTAGCTTCTCCCCTTCTCTTCATCCATGTATCTCAATCTTTCTTGTCATATTGTTGAAAGGGGAAATGAATTCAAGCTCTGCCCCCAAATTGCCTTTATCCCCAAGTAAAACTGCATCCTGGAAATGCAACTTGAATTCCTCATTTTAATAAGTACTGAGCTGTTAGTTTGCAGCCTTTCCTATTTTCTCAGCTAGCACTGAGCTGCGCATTAGTAAAAGTAAATTTCAGCAGCTTGCAGAGGAACCATTAAATAAGCAGGCACTTATTAAGGCCAATCTGAGCAGCGTGTACAAAGCGTGAACTGGAAACAGGAAAAGGACCAAGCTCACTTAGCTCTTGTTCTTGCACTTCTCACGCTCCTCTCGAGATTGCTAAGATGTGATCAAAAAATGTTTGATAACGTTTTTGCCTGAAAATCAGGCAACCAAATGACAATATTCAGGAAGACTGATTCAGTTCTGAGAAAAAAGTAGTAAAGGAAGTTTTGCAGACAAAACCTGGTTACAATTATTCTTCCAAACAAATTATGGTTTAAAGGTTTTAACTAAGTCTGTTAAACCTCTAACTAGTACTGTTTATAAGACCTTACTTCAAGTCATGCTGTACTGAGCGAAATTTCTCTTTAAAAGAATGGGATTCTTGTGGAGGAAGGCACAATCCCAGGGGAGCAAAGACAATAAAAGCAGGAATAATTGTTGTCATTGTTGTTGCAAAAATGTGTAAATTCAGCACTTGCATAAGACACTCCCATTTGTTATCCACAATAATTTTTACATATTAAGTCTCACTTTTATGATAAAACATGTCTCTCCTTGTTCTATGTACTACGCATACAAAGGTTGAATTAAATGCAAGTTTCACTTAGACTTAACTACGTACATTTGCCTATAAATTGCAGCAATGCAAAAGGTTATTTTTGCATGTATTTTTAATAGCAATATATAAAACAAAGTGGAGAATTTCTTGATAACTTCTCTGGAGAGCAGAGCTTGTTAACATGTATCTCAAAGCTTGCAATGTAGGTCTTTTTTTCCATACACCGCCTTTGATGCCTTCTTCAGCCTTCAATCTGTTTGCTAAGGCCACTAGTAAAGAGTTTGAAATATCTGTATCATATCTAGAGTTCAAGGCATTGTCATTTTACTTGGGGAAGTCTGGGGTGGTTGTATCTCCCCATCTGATTGTAACTGGAATGAGTGAATTCCCTCTGCTACGCAGCCAATGCCACAGCTGCCAGAGGTGCTGGTGCTGTTGGGGGTCGATAAGACGCCTTGTGTGCCTCAAGCACCGAACGGGTGCCGCGGGGAGACGTGCCCACAGACCTCACACCCTGCGTGGTGCAGCCGCTCTTCTGGCAGCTCAGCAGAGGGGACGGTGCTGCACAGGATCTCGCTTGTTTTTTGTGAGCCCAGTGCTCAAGTCTTTGATCATGTGCTACCATACAAGTATTAGATGGTCTAAGGCTAAGGAAATTAAGTTATCAAGTACTTTCAGCCTATTCTGGCCTGAATACCATTACAGGATTGCATTTATCCTATCATAGACTGTATAGTTGCCTGGCAAGGAAACCCTTCAAGTTCTTTCTTGGTCAGTTCTTTCTCATCTGTTGTTTTTTGGCTTTTTAAAGACATATTTTCTAGGAACTCTAGCCCCTATAGGTCCATGTGACTATAGGAAACAGGCTCTGCTGGGAGAAGAGGCCCAGGCTCAGAAGAGATTGTTAGAGTTTCTCCATGTTGTTTAGGAAATAGGACTCAGAAGCTGAAAATCCCTCAAGATAAGAGAGAATTAGCAGTTGGTTAGCACTGGAAGCTGTTGCAGCAGGCAAGTTGCAGGAGACCTGCTGCGGACAGGAGTCTGGAGAAAAGCATGAGTCTTGAAGCAAGTTGTTAGAAGTTCACAGAGAGGTACCAGAGAAGAGATTACAGCATGATTTCTCTGAAGTGGCAGTGACTAGAGGTGGACAGATATTTTGTGACAATTCTTCAAGAGCTTCATTGGAAAGGGGTAAATGGGCTTCCCTGTGGCAAGGGGGAGCCTCTCAAAAGCAAATGCAGTGACTGATGATGGAGATCAGAGGAGGTGGGATGTACTTATAAAATTTGACTCCATATGACAGTGCATGCCTATCAAGAAGGGATGCTTGGGGAGGTAAATGGTCACAGGTTCAACCATGAAAATGTGTTATTTCCCTGTTTGTACCTAAAAGTAGCGCAAATAAGTCTAAATGGACAAAAGAAAGGAGAGAAAGAGAAAGAGAGAATACCACACCAAAAAAAGGACTTAAAGCCCGGGGAGGCTGAATGACTTTCCCAAGATCATACAACATACAGCAAAGCCAGAAACTCAAGACCATTCCCTTTTAACAACAACATGCTGTACCCACATTTTTCAGCCCTGTGCCCAGGATATAATTAGTGTACGCATTAGGCCAACTAAGAAGCTATTCATCTTGAACACAGCTTTCCAACAGCCTCAGCAAGCTTTGCAAAATTACCTAGATGCAAGAGGTTTGGTTTTGTGAATGGATTTGTATCCCAACGGTTGGGGGACAGGGGAAGTATTCCTGTTGTGGGTGAAATTAAACCAAGATTTGTTGGCTGAACTTTCCATTTTCCTAATGAGAAAGCTGATTCTCATTTGTTAACATTTCAGATGTGTCCATCTGTAATTAAATATAGTCTATCCACTAAATGTCAGGACATACCGCATACATTTAAGCAGTTATAGCTGAATATACATTTATTCGTATTGATTTTTCATCATCTGCCACTTTAACTGTAAGATTTACTTTGGTTTGGGGGTTCTGTTTGTGTTTGCTTTTCCTGGCAGCTTGAGTCAAGCAGCTTTTGGGGTAGAAACAAGAATGCAATTAAACATGCAGAGAAGTGGCATTTAGTTGAATGAAACAATATGAAGTGTACTGGATACCTAAGAAAAAAAGGCTTAGCAGAGCATGTTTTGCATTCAGTGCTGGTTTACCGAACAGAGGAAGTGTTATCCGGAGTCGGTGAACTGAACTGGTTGTTTTATGATCTCCATGTTCTTCAGATTTTATAACCAGCAGCTCTCTGCCTTGCCTCTCAATTTATTTACCGGAAAAAGGTGTTCTGCTTTTCTGACTCCAGATTGGTGTTTTAGCTTTGAATGAACTAGTTAAAGTAGGAAGATGCTGTATCTGCTACAAGCTCCTTGCACTTCAGCAAGCTATGGTACCAGAGGCTAATCAGATGCCCCTTTATTTTATTTTATTTTATTTTATTTTATTTCGTTTCATTTTTTTCTCATTGAAGTAGGATTCTTAAAGGCTGGCTTTATAAAAGCAGAAATCAGATACATTCAGTAAAGGTTAACCATTCACAGTGAAGCTGTATTTAATAGCCTTGGAGTGGAAACCAAGGAAAATCATATTGACTTTCAGTGGTACTTAGCTGTTCTTGAAAATTTTATTTCTGGCCTTCATGAAAGCTTCCTCTTTTGCTTACAGCATCTTAATGACTTTGCAAAGGATGGAAAAAAAAAAAAAAAAAACTCTTCAGGAGTTTAAATCTGAGGAGCCATATGGAAAAACAGAACCTGTCTATAATTGAAACCTGTTCACCTGGGAAACAAATACTGATTGTATTTTAGCATGCAACGAACACCTCACTGGATTTTACTAAACTGACATTATGTTGGTACTGAATCTCAGGAGAAAAACAGCACTTCGCAAAGCAGATAAAAACAGAAGTACTTTAAATGATTTCTGGGATATTAAATTGATAGCAACTAAAATATATTTTGCCGGCCTAATTATTTTGTAGTATTGTGAGCAACACAATGGACATGCACTTTATTTTTAATTGTAGTGACAATCTCTACTATGCCTACTGTGTGGGCCAAATCCTATTCTTATTTGCACTTAGTGAGATCCTACCATAGGCTGTAGCACTGTTTGAAATGGGAAGCATTTTAACATTTCTTCAATGATGTATGTTATCAATGTTGTGATAGAAAACAATCCAAGAGCAGAACACGTAGCCTTTCTTTTCCCACTATTTGCGCATAGCTGTGCAAAAACATGTAGGCACTAGCTATCCGCTCTGGCCCTCAGTTATGAGTCTGTACGCAGCTGTGGAAAAAGGAACATCAAATGACTTGCCAGTCTGCTATTTTGCCTGGTGTTTTTGCTGCTTTGTTTTGGCACTTGGACTGGACATGCACAGTTCTGGACACCTTGGGATCTGTGTGATGCTCTGGTTTTTCCATGTGCCTTCCTCTGACTGCACGTCCCCACGTGCCTGCTACAATGAGGACCTGGCTCTTCACTGGCTTTCCTCTGTGTCAGCTTCTCAAGGACCTACATGACACAGTAAATCAGTAAAAACTGTACCCTCATGTCACTTTTGTGCTCTCAAGAGACAGGTCCTCCAGATACTGAGGCACTAATAAACAAGACTACTAGTATCCCTAAAAGATGGGCTTCTAGTTTCTCTTGATGGGGGCCAGCGGATGGCATTTGTGGTGGGATCCACAGTGGTCCAACTCTTCCATGGTGTTTTGTGAGCTCCCATCTCATGAATATCCAGGTCCAGGTTGCTCTGATGAATGCCTCAGCACACCACCAATGAAAGAAGGACTTGCTGCAGAAGGCAATCTTACATCCACTTGCTTATTGTCCTCAGAGCAGAAAAGCAATCAAGTCCCAACAAATAGCCCTTTGGTTCTAATACTCAGGATTATTTGATGAGATCCCCAAACTTTTACCTTTGTAAAACTTTACCTTTGCAGCCTGCAGGGCCTCAAACCTTCTTGTGTGGAAGGAAGAGCCCGTGTATAGCTCTACGTACATGCAACAGGCTGACACAGAATACATTATGCTCAGGCAGAGTGGAGGTATAATTAGTAATAACTGTCAGTGCTTACACAATTATAATAATGCGGCCTCAAATTGGTATTGAGATAACAGCCGTCAATAGATTATTTAATGCATTGTTTTTACCAAAGGGGTCAAACAAAGGAGCTAGGAAGGGGAGCTCAATGGCAAGGTGCCAAACTGGAATTATAGGGTACCTGAATTCCCATATAGCCAGGGAATTTCTGTGCAAGTGAAGTAACCAAATCCACCCCGCCTAGGTTCTCCGCTTATTAAATAGGGATAATGTAGTCCTGAATTAGGGGACTGGGGAAAAAAGTGTGTTAATTTTCTGGATCACCTAGCCTTAAAACTCTGGGGAAATATGGGTGTGCGTGTGTGTGCATGTGTGTGTGCGTGTGTGTGTGTGCTTGTAAGAAATGAAGCGTTGCTGTGCTGGGGTCTAGGCAGTATGGTGTAGACCAAATTTGGAGGAAAACATTATAAATCAAAGGGATTCTTGAAGCTGGTGAGCACTGCCTAGGTTTGAGCAAAGGCAGCACTGCCGTCATCCCCCCCTTGGTACGGGGATTGCCAGAGCCAGCAAAGTTTCAGCCGTTGCCGCCTTCGCTTTGCAATGGAAGCAGGGATCTCGTTCGCGGGAGCTTGGGGTTTGCTCAAGGGAGGCCCCCTGGCTCACTGGGCTTGGCACACGCAGCCGCGGCAAAGTGGCAGTTTGGGGCTTTTCCCCATCTTTGTTGGAAGCGTTGGGTAGCCAGGGGGAGAGCGCGGCTCCCCAGGAGCGAGCAGGCCCTGGAACTGCCGGTGCACCAGGCCACGGAGATGCCTGCCCTCTGTGCTGAACTCCTCCACGAGGAGCTGCGTGTTGGTGGCTCTCTGACAGCGATACCCTTAGAGGAGGGTATCTCTCATTGCCATGGCAACGAGCCTGTCGGGAAGAATGTGTCTTTCTGGGAACGTCAGTTCAAAGCTTAAAGCAACGCTGCTGCCTGCAATTGCCTATTAGTACCACGTGCAAGCATGGCTGGGCAATGCCCTAGGAAAATAAAGGGGAAAAAATAAGACGGCTGCTGTTGTGCTCCATTCCCCGCTCAGGCTTCGAGCAATGAGGGGAGAGAGATTGCTCTCAGCATCTTTGCTCCCGGGTCCCGCACAAATTAAACTAAACATCCCGCCCCCCAGCAAAGCTCGCGCGCTAAGCTGGAACATGCCAGCGCGAAAACGGACTAAAAAGAAAAATCAATGCTGCTGCAGCGAGTGAAGGTTGTACAAACCGGGGAGAGGGAGGGCGCTCCGCCTGGAGGCTGCTGCTCGCCACTGCTAACGAGGGGCTTAAACGAAGGGGGCTGGAGGGGGACCCGCGGCTGGGGCGCGTGCACAGCCCTCGGCAGCCCCCTGCTGCGGGCTCACACCACCGTGGCTGGCGCGACATCCAGCCACGCCAAGGGAGCCGGGGGCTGCCGCCTCCACCACGCTGGAGGGAGCTCCTGAGACGGCAAAGCTGCCCCGTCTCCCTCCAGCCGCCCCGAGTCAGGCCCCAAAATGATAACAGTGGCTTTCATGATGCTTTTAACAGCCAATATTGGAAGACAGGGTGTCTCTTTTCAGGTTTCACGTTGTCCAGGAGTCAGCTTTTTCCCCCCTCTTTAAGTAGGTCTTATAGGTTTTAAAGAGTCTTATATAGGTCTTATCTATTTTTATTTTATTTTGTTTTAAACTTGGTGAATCTGACTTTCTTTGAGAGCCACCTGACTCTAGGAGCTGGGGCAGTGACGTGCCAGGTTTAGGGTGACTCAGCTGTCCAACGTTCATATTCTTTCCCCCATCGAATGTGCTGGCAGGGCCATCCTTGAGCCAGGCTGGCCCAGACGGGACGGGTAGGGGAACTGCTTCAGCTAGCCCTGTTGACAAGAAAATAGGGGTAAAACATGGGATTACTGAGCAAGGGCTTGTGGACAAGTCTGGGATGGAGAAGGGGACTATGGGACTTGCTCTTTGCTGAGGCTGCCAACCGTCACGGTCGCGGGGTGTCTGGAGATGCTCCACAGAAAACATTGCTTTTTCCCCAGCACTGTTATGCCAGCGGCAGTGGATTAAAGGAGGGTTCCTTCAATTGGGCTGGGGAGACTCCTTAATCCACAAAGCCTGGATTTAGAGGTCTTGGAAAGAGTAATCACAACCAGACAGATCAGCATCTGCTGGGGAGACCAAGGGCAGTGTGGGGCTTCCTCAGCTGTGGTCAGAGCTTCTTCTCCAGGCCCCCATCTCAGAGCTGCTCCAGCACCTTGAAATGCAAAACCTGCAGAAAAGATGATGTTAAAAAGAGCATTTTGATATTCAGAATCATGGGCAGTTTCCTGCAGGTGTGAAGGCTGAGCAGGGAGGAAGGCTGGGGAGAAGCACCTAAAACCCTGCTGCACCCATCCTCGCCTCACGCAGGTGGCAAATACTGGGGTAGCGCTATGTGATGTGGTCGCGACCGCACAACCCCTGCGGCAGAAGTGCTCTCTGAAACATTGCCGTGCAGATCGCGTGATGGGGACGCTGGCTCCAGCCCCGCGGCGCTCGCCTTGCTTCCACTTGCATCAGCACTTTGGGGCGTAGGAGGTTTAGCATGGACTTGAGGGGTTTTTCAGCTGGTTTCTTGCAAGCTGGGCTTCCCAAGAGAGATGACTAGGAACGGTCTTCTGCCTGCCCCTGGCAATTGCTTTCTTTCCTCTTCAAGTTGGGCTTTCTATCAGTGCTATTTGTTTACAAAAGAGAATTTTGTCTCTGCTGTTTTTTTCTTTTATAATAGTGCTTGTGAAACCGAGCCAGCCTTTAGCCAGAACAAGAAAAAGGAATTTTCTTAATGTGATCTCTTTCTCCCTCCAAGGAGTGGCTCTGCTAAGCCGCTGGTGGCTGCGTGTGAAGAGCTTAGATAGACAGAAACAGAGCAATTTGGGGCAAAGCCACTCCTTGTGTGAGACTGCAGGGCCTGGTGGGGATGAAGGAAGCTAGCTTAGGTACCCGTAGGCTTCTGTTTTCCGCGAAAAGACCTTGCCAGCCAGATAATGCACTCCTGACACTCCATCCTGCCGCAGCCGTTCCTCGCTGACTCACAACCTGCCGCATCCCAGCCCAAGCCGGAGAAAGGGCCCTGACCTTGTGCTCAATGCGGGTACTGAGCCCCGTGCAGCAGGACAGGCCTGGACGCTGGCCCCAATGTGCGGCCACCCCCTTCTCATGTCAGGCTGGGGCAGAGTGGGACAGAGGACACCCATGTTGCCTCTGAGTCCTCATCCCCAGCGGGGCTCCTGCCCCAAGGAGGAGCTCCTTGGTGGAGACCAGCCAGCAGCGACGGCTTTGTTGGGTGGTGGAGAAAAATGCAGCCGGCCCTTTGGCAGAGCCCACTGCACCATCAACACTCCACAGAGCCTGTGCCAGGGTGGGCAGGGAGCCAGCATGTATGTGTAGTTTAGGGGTTTTTGTTTTTAGGCCAGTTTGGCTGCTGGAGTTCCCCAACCGCGTGGCTGATCCATAGAACTAGTGGGGAGTCTTCTGCCGAGACTGCCATGAGATAGTTGTTCTGCAGACATGAGGCACTTTGCAAAATTACATCAGTTCCCGCTGCTCCTGATAAAAGGGTTTCTGGCCGAGAGGCAGCTGGAGAGGGGAAGCCCTCGGTTAGGAGCTGGCAGGTCTTGTCCCAGCCTGGCTGCCCAGAGTCAGAGATACAGGGATTTCCCCAAAGTAACATGCCTTCTTCCTGGTCATTGACCCAAAGTGATCCTGAACCCTTCCTGCCCTGCTCTGTGCCCTTCCAGTCAGCTTTTCACACCTAAATATGAGAGCCAGCCGAGGCTGAGGTCTGCCCTGAAGCTCTCAGCGGTTACACGACACACACTTTGTCACAGCCCCGGGCCTGGGACTGACACTTACTGCAGCTCTTGCTGTTTTCCCTTGAGTATGCCAAATCCAGCCTTTTCCTGTAGGTGTGACTTCTTTCTTCTTACACTTGAAACTCAGTCCCTAAAGCATGCAGGATTTGTGTACGGGCATAGAATGAGAGAAGCCTTTGGCCCATCCTCGGGAGGTTCCCGCTGGGAGATGTTGAAGGAGAAATCGGATTTTCCAGCAGACCCTCAGGTATTGCTGTGGCTGCACATGAATTCAGCAGTCTGTGCGTTTATCTGGCAGCAGGCAGTCACCTCAAACCAAATAAGGAGCGGCTCCTTGGCAGTCACTGTTTCAAAATTAAAACTCCTTGGTGGGGATGGTGAGGGACTGTCCCAGCCCTGGAAGTGCACCTTTGCGACCTTGGCTTTCAAGTTCAACAGGCTCCATCTCCTACAGTCAAATCAGCCCCCTGTTGAAGTAAATACAAACAACAGGACAGAAAGAAAAGCTATGTGATATCAGATCTACCAAGATGTTTAAATCACTGGAATAGACTGCAGAAGGATAGGAAGCTATTCTGATTTTCTAACAATTTCCAGAGTGACTTTGCACTGGACAAACCGTGTAAGCCCAGATCCTCTTCAAGGCATTCAGGATTCATTGCCTGATTTCAAAAGGAAATGAATAATTAAATACCTCTAAACATCTGATCCTTGGTGTCTCTCTTTGCCATTCGTTGTTGGAGGGACAGGATTTTCTTCTTTCCCTCCATGGTATCCACGCAGCCACATGGATGCAGAGTCTGATTCCTGTTTGTATGCCATCGATACCTAACCTCAGGAGGCTCTGCTGGACAGAAACATCATCGGCACGTCCATGTTTTTGTTTTTGGTTTTGGTTTTGTTTTTTTCCTGAAAACTGCGCTCTCCTACAATTATGTCCTTTTAGTTTTAGTGTTGCCAAGCAGTTATGTTAACCCCTGCCTTTTAAAGGGTGAAAATTCATTCTGTTATTGAATGAGGACCAGAGAGCAGACTGGTTCCTGCTGTATGTCAGATAGGATCAGTGGTCTCAGCCTAGCTCCTAAATCAGGCCTGCTGACACTAGCAAGGCAAGAACAGCAGACAACCTGGCATTACTCTCCATCTGCTCTTAGGAGACCCAGAACTGTGTCAGCAGAAGGGCTGCAGGGCAAGAACAAGGTGCCTTGGCAAACCTGGGCATGTGTATGCAACAGCCAAGAGAAATTCCTATTTGCAGCAGGTTGGTTTTGATCTCTTAAATGTAGCCATCAGCGTAACTCTAGCAGACAAGGTGCACAGAGAAGGTAATGCCCAAGAATGACAGCCAATGGGGTAAATTTAGAGATGACCAACTTCTCCTTATTGCTGCCATATGTTCTATGAGAAAGAGACAGATTACCAATGCTAAGGAAGTAATCGTCTGCCTGTCCCTAGGACGTTTTTCTGCTCCTGTCAGCACTTGAGATCTCTTCAATGCACCCTTCTGACTGAGAGCACCTTCCAACCTAATCAAGTTGGTGTTTCTTCCCAGAGGCTGGATGTTCATTTGCTTTGAAAACGGGCCATAAAGATAAGCCCAAGAATTGTTCTAGATCCCAGTATTCAAGAACAAAACACCAGGGGTGTAGCTGAAGTCAATTTTTAAGTCGGCGTGCTGTTGGGGAAGGAGGGAAGGAGGCCTTGGCAAAGCCGCAGTCCTGTTTGCAGTGACTGTGAAAGGTCACAAGGTGGGTCCTCGTGTCAAAGGAGGTAAACAGGTGCTGGCATCATGAGCAAACTAATTCCAGGCTCGTAACGCTTCCCCTTTCAGTTTAATTTAATCTTCTTCTTCTTCCCCAGTACAAGAGAGACGTGGCATTACTGGTGCAAGTGCAGTGAAGGGCTACAAAGGTGATTAGGGGACTGGAGCATCTCTCCCATGAGGAAAGGCTGAGAGAGCTGGGCCTGTTTAGCCTGGAGAAGAGAAGGCTGAGGGGGGATCTTATCAATGTATACAAATACCTAAAGGGGGGGGGGTGTCAAGAGGATGGGGCCAGACTCTTCTCAGTGGTGCCCAGCGACAGGATGTGAGGCAACGGGCACAAACTGAAACACAGAGAGTTCCATCTGAATATGAGGAAAAACTTCTTCACTGTGAGGGTGACAGAGCACTGGAACAGGTTGCCCAGAGAGGTTGTGGAGTCTCCTTCTCCGGAGATATTCAAAAACTGCCTGGACGTGATCCTGTGCAACGTGCTCTAGGTGACCCTGCTTGAGCAGGGGGGTTGGACTAGATGATCTCCAGAGGTCCCTTCCAACCTCAACCATTCTGTGATTCTGTGATTCTGTGATTCTGTCTGATTCTACAGACAGAGCTTTGTACTGTTAAACCATTGTTGCATGTTAGTGCAGAGGTAGCTGGAATTTGAATGTGGTTTTGACTATATTTAGCACTTGGAGAATCTCTTGAATGCAGAAGCATACCAGTATATAAATGAAGGTTGCTTTGATCATTATAATTTTGGACACTTACGTGAGAGAGAGAATATAGGCAGAGTACTAAAACTGGTAAAAGAACTATAGAAAATATTCTACCAGGTAACTGCAATTACATTACTCTACAATATCAGCCTAGCTGAGAATTTGCTGCAAAGAATTGTTTGTCATCAAAAATGCTTTGAGTAACAAAATACCTTTAATGTGGTCTCTTGTACCCTGCAAAATAAGGCTCAGATACAGCTCTCTCGAATGAAGTCCTGAAGAGAGTAAAGAATGGCAAGAGCTGGAATAATGCAAGGACACAGCAGTGGCAGGACAGGATCAGTGCCAAATAATGTGTGTGTCAGAATGCAGCACTGGGAAAACACAAAATGAACTGAAATTGAAGTGTGATTAAATTGTCTGTTTTCACCTTTCTTCTGACTTGGGCAAAACTCCTGCTGGCTTCTTTGCTGTGGAGGATGCCAAAATAATAGTCAATTTTGGCATTAAAACATGTGATGGACTCAGGATTTGGCCCTGTGTTCTAACAAAAGGAAGTACTTTAGTTTACAGTTTAGCATTAAATCTGGAGGTATTCCCAACAATTGCCTCTTATAACAAATCGTGTGCTTTGGCAACCTGTCCAATTTTGAAAGGAACAGCATCTGATCCTTCCTTACTTTATGGCAGCTCACATGCATGTGTAAACCCAACCAGGCTGATGTAAATTCTGGGTCACTACCTGGAAATCACTGGAGTTAAATTTTCTTTTGGAGTTGCTGTAAGAGGGAGGAATACTTAGTAAATGCTGGATAGGGAGCAAGGGTTCCTGGAAGCTGCAAGTCCTGCTTGTTTGTTGATTGCTTTGAAAGAAATACTGCAATTTTTAGAGATGATAGGATTCTTTTCATGTACAGTTTCCTAGTAAAAGTGATTTCTGCCAAAACATGGGAGCAGCATGTTTTTGAGGAGGAAAAGAGCAGAAAGAGCTAAAAACTAGAGTAGCACCAGTGACTTTGCTGTTCAGATTTGCGTTAGTAGAAAAGAAAGCAGATCCTGGATGAAAATACAATCAGTGTGATGGGCATGATAATTCATTGCCTCCAGGAAAGCGCTAGCGTGAAGGTGGGAGCCTTCCTTCCCATTGCCTCCACTTACTTCCAACAACTGCAACAGTGGTGCCAAAGACTTTGATTTATTGAAATACTGGCAGAAGGCAGTTAAGTTTTATGGTCAGCCAACCCTCTGAGTCCTGATCCCCTGAAAGAGAAATGAAAAGGGAGCTGCCCCGTTTCACGCATGTGAGGACAGACCAATGTTTTCGAGGCATGGGCTGTGTTGTGGCAATGAAGGACTTCAGATCCGCTGGGTGCTCCTGCACTGCCTCAGGGCTGTAGCTGCCTTTATGCAAGGTGTAACTCCTCGGAGGAGCTTCACCAGGAGATCTGCACCGTTGCAGAGTTCGGTCTCAGTTACTGCCCAAAACCACCCTCCCCGGTGTGGCCCAGAGGACCCAGCTGAGGGCTTGACACCCGCTGTGCCAGCTGACGAGGCTGCTGCCCTGGCATGCCTCCGTCTGCACAGGCTGCCGCCCCTTCCAGCCTGCGTCTCTTCTGCTTGCTACCCCACCTCCGAGCCTGGGCAGCAGGAAAAGGGGAAATAGATGCCTGCCAACTTGCCTTCCCCGCCATTGGTGGTCCAGCGGGTGACCAAGTGAGCACCAGGGATGCTGGGGAGATGTTTTTGTTCCATGGCTGCAGAGTGAAGCCGCGTTATATTCGATGTCTTGCAGGTTTTCACGCTTTGGGGCCTTGGATTAGTGTAGAAGGAGATGGTTTTTCTCGTGTTGAATACCGACTGTAGGCCAGTTGGCAGCCCCTGCATGGAGGAGTCTGTGCTAATGCAGAGTTGGGGTTGATGCATGGCATCACTAAAATGGATTGACAGATTTACAGAGAGCAACTTTCATGGGTCCCATATGTTGCTTGGCTTCCTCTGGGTGACATGAAAAGAGGAGAAATATCTTTTGCTAAAAGAAATTATGATTTTGTGTATACTTGGCTATTTTTAAGCAGCTTTTTTTCCACCTGTAGCTTGACCTGATGTGGTTTTTAAAAAAAAAGAAGAGAGACATCAATTAATCATTTTAGAAGCATGCAGAGATGTATTAAGTAAATAGTTTCCTGTGATCCTAATAGCAAGCGCAGAAAAGTTTCCATGAATTGAGTATTTCTTTTCTCTAAGGATTTCAGACTTGGCTCAGATTATGAAAGACATAAAGCTGCTAAAGAGCAATGTAAGTGCTAGGCCACTCTGATTTATGCCTGCTAGAGATTTGGCCCATTATCTAGAGAATAATTTTCCAAGAAGTGTGAAATTTAGTCTTAAGATCAAAAAAGAAGTTTTCTGAGAAATACTATTTTTAGTCCTCTCTGTTTCATTTAGGCAAATACATGCAGTACAGACCATTGGTCCTGATGATGTGCCATTGTTTAATATTGAAAAAATGCACATTCTATATAGTTTGCATTTCCTAAAAATTGTGTTATTTATTTGACTATGTATTTTTTCTTGGGAAAAATATTCTGCAGTTATTTATTCATTCCTGCCCCTTGGAGAGCTTGCTACCATCTGTTTTTCTTGGCTTTCCATTACCTTTTTTTTCCCTTTCATTTGTTCTTCTCCCACTGTGCACCAGTGAAGGGCTATACTATACGTTATCTCACAGCCAAATTATGCAGGGTATTGTAAACATGCTGTAAACTTTGCCAGCTGCAAAGTCAAGGGCTCTGCGAGATCTCGCTAAGCGCTGGAAATGCTCTTTGAAGAAACGAGGCAGCCTTTTGGAAGCAGATTTGCAGAGTGGCGTTACACAAAGGTATAACACTGTTTTGGCAAAATGATGGGGGAAGGGAAGAAGCAAATGAACATGTTCTTGGATCACTGTAGCTATAGCCTGGGGGCCAAGATGTCCCCGAGACGGGATCTTCTCGCTGACACTGGGACTCGTTTGCCCTGTGCCGCAGGGGACAGTGATGGGGATCGGGGCCCAGTATGCCTCCTGCGACGTGTAGGGCATCACGTACCACATGTTGCAGGGTGAAGGCCCCCTCACCACCTTCGTAAATATGAGTTGAAGGTGAAGAATTATAGCTGTGCGGAGATAAATCTGGCTTTTCCTAACCACAGCTAGTCCCCACTGCAGCTGATGGAAACTGTTGCCAGCTTATGCCTGTAGTCTCTGCAGCCTAAGTAAAATGCCCTGGAAAGCACCAAAAATTTTGTATTTGCTAGCAACCCAGTCACCTGACTTAGCCGGCTGATCTGTTTTATGTGTAAATCTACATGAAATATCCTTAGTTATAGATCTTTGTGTATCTTCTGACACTTGAACAATAAAAGCATTGGTCATGCCAATACCAGGCATTCCCAAAATCACAGCCATAGCCACAAAAATACACAATAACTTTAAAACTACCCTTATGATTTTTAATATCTGTTCTCTTTGCCTGTCTTTTGGTGTCTGATCTTGGTGCAGTGCAGGTCACATGTTCAAGCTTCATCCCTCCATCTGCTTTCAGAAAAGGCCAAAATCTGTCTGTCTCGGAGACATCAAGCTTGATACAAGCAGCTGGGAGGGCAGGAAGAACGCGGGACAGCACAAAAACTCTTACAAATATGGAGAGACCATGGAGTTGCACTGGTGCAGCCTGTGCAGGGACCAACCCCAAATCCTCCAAAGCCAAGAGGAACAGAAAGCAATGTGGATTAGGACTATAGGGAAGTGCCTATTTCAATGGACGGTGGGCCTGTGAGCACCTATATATGTTGATATACACACTATCCAATGTGAAATGCAGTTTTCTGCGTTCGCTGTAAGTTCATTACGAATGCTTTCGCACTTAGGTTTTGACTGGTAAGAAAAACCAAGCCACATAAGTTTAGATGAGACTTGAGCTGGAGCTATGAGAGTAACCGCTCTGGTACCCAGGACATCGGCGTTACACAGTGATCCTGGAAGGGCAGGAGCTTGCGCAGAGCCCTGTGGCTGCCCACCCTCAGGAGCAGCTCGCAGCCCCCCAGAAATGCTGCTTGGCTCTGCGAGGAGTAGCTGAGCAGGGTGTTAATCTGCAATATTTAGGGACTTCAGATTCGCCTGTTAAATTATTTCAGCAACACTTCATCTTCCTTTCCAACGGTTCGCTAAAAGGATCACAAGTTCAGCCGTACTTGCATAATATGTCTGTGAACATCCTATGACTTATTGCCCTATTCTTACTATTTTTACAGTGTTAAGAGCTTAGGGGAGAAAAATTGCCTAGACTTATTTTTCTTTTCGCAAAGAAAAGATGCTGCCTTTTCAGCCTTGGAAGTATTCTTCTGAAAGCTATTTCTTCTCCGAAGAATCTTTTACTACTATTACGGGCTTAGGTTTATAGCCTTGCACTCTCATTAAGGGGCACTGATTTAAACTAGGGACTTTAATCAACGATTTTCATCATGATTTAAATCAACTAGCAGGAAACATAATTATTTAAATTAATCTTGTTCTTCATTTGTACTTTTTAATTATTTTCCTAAAGAACAACTGATACTTATTCACTGATATCTAATGCTATTTTACACTTATCGTTAGCATATTCTATTAGCATATTTATTTAAGAATCTGCATGTTAAGTCTAAAGTTACTTAACTCTCTACATTTTGTATTTCAAAATGATGACTGACACATCTTCTACATGACTAATTTTAGTGTTAATCTGTCTCAAGGTACACTGCAAAACAGAATAAGAAACCTACACCAGTTAATATCTTCTAATTTAATTCGGAGTATGATCTTAAATATGCAGGGCATAAGGGGTAAGGGGAAGAGTACAATTATCAACATATATTCTTCATTTGACACTGACAGTTGAACACAGGAATTATTGCCTCTTGTCAGCGAACAAACTAGGCTATTTCTAATCACAAAGTCCTTGTAAAAGTTCACATTGGGAAAGTAGAATAACCTATTCTCTCTTCAGTTTCAATCCCTGATTGTTTTCTCAATTTTGAGTGAACTGGAGAACATCTTTCTGTGCATCCAGAAGGGAAATATGCCTGTATGTAATTGACTTGGAGTTTCAAGAAACTCCTGGTCCAGGTGGTTTAGCAAATATTTCAGCCACTTCGATGGTTTGACTTCATCTACAGTTTGCAGGAGGTTTGTATTTCAGTTTATTGTAATACTACAGGGAAACCTAGGCCATAATATTCAGTGTCATCCATTCAATTTAATGGAAAATTATTGATTTTTAAACATATAGCATAGATAAATTTTTAAAAAATCCTGTGCTCTGATTTTTCTGGAAAAAGGACTTTTTGCATTTTCATCCCCCTCTCGTTTGCAGCTACAATGAGTTGAGGGGCCATATTTCTGATTTATACCAGTGTGTGTAAGATTAAGCCAAAATCAGAATGAATCTCTTTCAAAAGCTGTGGGCTTTGTGTGTGTGTGTGTGTGTGTGTGTATCAAATATATATAAATTTTACACACACACGCGCACACACACATATTTTTTGGACTGACGAGATTAAATAGAGTCAAGTTCATTCTTCAGATAGTTCAGCTAACTTTATTGCAGATACACCAGAGACTAATTTCCAGGTTAGATATCTGGTTTCTTAGCTTCAAAGAGTCCCTGGGCAGAGCAGCTTCCAGCTGCCCAGGAGGTGCAGCAGCAGCATCTTTCACAGGAGGTGTTGGGGACAGCCCTTGGCAGGTGCTGCTGCCCCGTGTTTAGGTTCTGCAACCTGTGGCCAAGTCCCTTGTGGTGGCAATGTGGGCAAAAACCCCTCCAGAGAAACACCAGGAGGCAGTGTTTGAGATGCGCATGCTCTTGGCCAGGGTGTCCTTAGAAGGTCCCAACTGATGCACACACTCTTGACCAGGGTCTCCTTAGAGGGTCCTGACTTTTGTGTCCCCTTTAGTTTGTGAAAGGCAATCCAGGAGGCTTGCAGACCCTCTGCCCAGTGCCAAGCAGGATGGAGAGGATTATTGCCATCTTCCTCTCCCTGCACTCTTACGAATGTACAGCACCTTTTTCCCAACCCTAGAGTTGAAGGACATCCAAGGAGCGCTGGACATCAGCATAGCGGACAGCCGTGCTCCAGGCTGCGAGTGGGTCTCCAGCCGTCGTGTGTGCTGGCCCGTGGGGCCGGGGGACCTTCACTCACCTCTCCCATGCCTCCAGGCTGCCGTTGCTGTGCGATTCCTCCAGCCAGACTGAGCTATCCTGAGCCATTTCCCAGCTCAGGCAACAGCGCTGGGTGTGACAGCGCTAGCAGTCGTCATCCCCTTTTGCCAAGTCACTGAGGCAATTTCTTCATTTCCTCCAAATCACACTGGAGACTAAAGATAAAATAGCAAAGCCTTGGTTTTTCTCCTACCAGCAGCTATACGTACAATGTCAAGATTTGACAAGCAACACCTTGTATTACAGACACACACCACTCTTGGTGATTCAGAACTGAAAAATCTTCACTGCCTTATACTGCGTTATTTCCAGTCTGATACATCAGTGTACAAGTCTCCAACCCTGCAGTGAAGTTTAAGTCCAGGATTTATTTTATTTTTAATGAAATGCTTGACTTTTTCTTTTCTTTTTCTTTCCCAGAAGCCTCAACATCCTTCAGCGGCAACTGGTTTCAAACGTTGCTCCTGTCTGCCAAGACGACTGACACTCAGACAAGCCAACCGAAAGCAAAAGCAGCAGGGCAACTTTGACGGGGAGAGGCTCTCGTCTGGGCTGTGGGTCATGGCTATGGGAACACGAGTCAAACCACACCAGCTGAGATTAAATCAAATCCTGGGCAATGGCAGCACCCACTCAGGAGCAGCATGTGCTGTGTGCACCCAAAACTTGTTTTGAATTTCAGATTCAGGAGTTTGAATTCTGGTCCCCCATTTCTGAATAGCTTTATCCAATTTTTGAGACTGTGGTCATCTGCACCCAGTCTTCTTTTCAGCACCTACCTGTGCTTGCAGTGATGCAGTAAGGAGAGGGTCCCTTCTTATCCTGTTGATAGTCACTGCTGTCATTTCCAATTTTTGAGGACAGAACAGATGCTTTCTGAACAGCCAAACGCAATGTTCTCTCAAGAGCAAAGGGAGCTCATTTAACCTTTTACAACATTCAGTAGAACGGTAGTTTAGGGGAAGAGCAAGGAAAATAAAATGGAAGCAAATGTTATGGATAATGGAAGAGTAAATTTCTGATTTTTTTTTTGTTAATGTTTTTTTAGTACATATGGAAACCTGTTCAGAGCTCGGGTGAAGAGCTGAGTGCCCATTAGAGCCTCAGTCTTTGCACCTCCCTGCACTGCTGCGTGCCTGAAAAGGGAAAAGGGCCCCTCTGAGACATTTAAGGCGATAAGGTCTGCGGTAAGTGCCGAGAGCTATGATTAGCTCTAATGAATTGCAGTTGTGAGTTCAGAGAGTCTCAGAAAAGGCCTAACTTTCAGTCCAGCATGGTTAAGCTAAAGTAAACAGGGGGCCAGGGAAAAAACGGAGAAAATGACAACGCCAGGGGAAGAAAATAGGCCACGGAAACCAGGACAACATTTACTGAACACCATCTCTCCACTGCAGCCAAGGTGCAGGGGCTGCAAGATGGGAAGCAAGACGTCAACCAGATCCTCGGTCCATCAGCTCAGGTCTAGGCAAGGTCTTTGGCCCTGAACCGGGCTGGTGGTGCCATGCACAATGCGCCCGGGGCGCATGGCCCAGCCGGGAAGCCCAGGGAGCCGTTTTGGGGGGCACCCTGCCTCTGAGAGCCACCAGGCTCGCTGGGAAGTGAGCAAAGGACCTGCTGGTGCAACACCTTCTGGCCATCATTTTTCTCTCAGCCCGGCTTGCTTTCACTGACATTGTCATGTTTCTCCATTTTTCTCCAGTTTTAGCATAATCTGAGTGACTGACTGTCACTTGCAATGACATGAACGAGGGATCTCGCCTCCTGCTCCCAACAACGTCTCACCTCTCGCCAGATTAAAAATCAACAGGCGCAGGAGGGAGGGCTGTCCGCACGGGACGGTGGCAGGCGCGGAGCCTCCCCTCTTCCCCTCATCCCCGCTGCCCTTCGGGGCAAGACTTGGCTGCCCACGTTATTGCCAGAGCGGCAGTCGTCAGTGACGTTGCCCACTTGAGAAGGCAAAATGGCAACGACTGTAACGGCGATCACTGGGGGAATATGAATCTATCTCGGCAGCGAGAGGATTCACGAGACCATCGCTCTCCAAACAGGTGAGTTATGGGCATTTCTCTCTCTGCTAGCACAGCTGCCCTGTGAAAATTACAGCTGCCCTATGCAGCTCTAATGTAAACCCTTATCTTTAAGACATTTGTGGCATATGCTCTCTCCTCCGCAGCATAGTAAGTGCATTTTAACAAAAGCCTACATCAAAGAATCTAGAAATGACATTTAGTCTAACTTGTTAAATATAGGATCACCTCTCTCACATACCAGGCTGTATAAATCAAGCCATTATCAGTCTTTTCTTTCCAGATATCTTACGCTTTACGTGCCTCTGAAAAATACTTTGCTGTTAGTGTTCAGTATGTCTTGGCAGGAGTGGTTTATGGTCATACCTGAGTGCACACCATGATATTTCTCCTGGTTTAACATTTGCAAAGATTGATATGTACCCTTATTAAAGGCAATCTTAATCTTTCTTATGGAACATTACATAAAAATGTAGGCTTAGAACAGCTTTCAGAGGCAGGCACAAATTGCAGACAGTAATACACCTAAATTACATGGGTTATACCTTTATTTTGCTTTTGTACTTCTCTGATTGCGTCCTTCCTATTGGTTCACCTAAACTGGATTTATATCTAGGGTCTGTCCATTGCTCAGGGAGATCTTACAAATAATAAAACATGTTGGAACAGTTTGTGTAAAACAACAACAACAACAAAAAAAACCCCAAACCCAATGGCCAGGTTGCATGCATGGAGTCTGGAGAGAAATACGCGGTGCCTTTGCAGCTCTTTCTGAGCCTCCCCTAGGTACATTGGCTTTACCCACCGGGAACAAGCACCACCGCCTCCTTTGCTTTCCGTTTTTGTACAATTCAACGCGTTCTCGTCGTCCGCATGGAAGTACAGCGATGCCCTCCTGAGCATGACACAGCTCCTGGCCTCAGTGGCCAGCGCTGAGGCTCCTTGCCACGAGGCAGCATCAGCCTGCATTCGCCTCTCTCAGTGCTCTTATGGGGCTGGTGCAGAAGTTAAGCCTGGCAACTGAGGCTATTTCAGTTTTTGTCTTTTGTTTTGTTTATCTATTGTCTCAGTGTTCATGTTGTCAATTTAAAATAATTTTACGGTCTAAAGCAGAGAATTATGCAGACGTATGAATATCATATAGCGAGATGAATGGGAACTGGTTAAAAGTAACAGTGACCTCTGACGTTTCTAAGCCAAAATTTCTGCTCACAGACATTATGATTGAAGACGCCCACATGACCTGTTGTATCCATGGCATTATTTTTATACACTTTGACAACGATAATCGTTTTCCTCCTCAGAACCGCATTTTGTTAAATGCCTTTTGCCGATAAATTATACAGGGAAGGTGGGAAACGCTGGGGCTGTACAGTCTCCGAGAAGTCCCCTTGCACACACTTGAGAATTCGCACCTCCGCATGCTGAGACAGCGGAAGCTCTTCACTGCTCATCCATTGTTATCTAAAACAAAAGGAATAGTGAAGGCAATTAGTGCTGGTTAAAGAAAAGGTGTCTGAGATGAGTGGGTGGATGGGTGAGTGAGCGTATGGGTGGGTGGATGGATGGATGTCTGGATGCATGGGTGGATTGATGTGTGGGTGGGTGGATGGATGTGTGGGTGGGTGGATGGATGCGTGGGTGAGTAGATGGGTGAGTGAGTGTATGGGTGGATTGGATGGGTGCACGCATTGATGCATGGGTGGATGCCTGGGTGGATGGGTGGATGTACAAGCGGATGCGTGGGTGGGTGGACGGGTGAATGGGTGAGGGTAGGTGGACTGATGCATGGGTGGGTGGATGCACGGGTGGGTGGATGGGTGCATACTGGGGTGGGTGCATGGATGGGTGCATGGGGGGGTTCCATGGGCGCATGGATGTATGGTGGATGTGTGGGTGGAGGGATGTATGAGTGCGTGGGCGGGTTGGGTGCATGCACTGATGCATGGGGGGATGGATGCATGTGTTCACGGATGCACGGGATGATGGAGGGATGAACGCGCGGGTGGAAGCGCAGGTGGCTGGCTGAGCGAGCCCATGGCGGGATGCACGGG
>NW_020448419.1:3891639-4131434 GCF_003343035.1 Apteryx rowi | reverse complement strand
GCGGCCCCGGGCGCGGGGAGGCGCGGCCGCTCCGCACCGCTCCGCAGCGCAGAGCGCAGCGCAGCGCAGCGCGGGGAGCGCCGAGCGCCGCCGCCGGAGCGGGCGGCCCCAGGTTTGGCTCCCCCCCTCCCGGTCCCGTCCCGTCCCGTTCCATTCCGCGGGGCTCCGTGGGGGCGGCCCCGGGCGCGGGGGCCGCGCCGGGCGGGTGCCCTCCTCTCCTCTCCTCTCCTCTGCTCGCCAGGAATTTCTTAAGGGTGGGTGTAGGTGAGTTTAGCTTGAACGGCGGGCAAGGTGGTTTTTTATTTTTTATTTTTTTAGGGACAATGCCCTTTTTTTTCGTTGTTGTTCGTTTTTAGGCGTTTTGCTTTTCGGTCGCCTGTTTTCCCCGGGAAGTTGCTCCCAACTTTGCGTGAATGTCGTGCCCCCTCCTCGGTTTCGGCTCAGGAGGCAGATGCCCGCAGCGACAGGCGCCGGCTTTAGGGCAGCGCTCGCGGATGCGCCGGCGAAGCGCTGCTTTTGTGTGTCTTTGCGTGTGACGGGTTAGAAATGCCTGTAATCCATTCATCTTTCTGTGCTCGTTAGCCTCCGATCCCCGTAGCTAAAGAAAATGGGCTGCATAGTAACTGGCTCGCTCGAATTACGGTTGCGACTTAGACCAAAACCGAGTTGTGGGGTTTGGGGTTTTGTTTTTTTCCCCCCCTCGGCGTGGCTCAGACCCTCGGCATTGATCAGACACTGAGAATTTCGTACAAACCAGCCGCTAGCACGCAGGCTGCCTGTCTTCCTCTTTGTTACACACCAGCCTTGTGTTAACATAAAGAAACAATGGATTTTTTTTTTCCCCCCCAAATGCTCGGCATTAAACCAACCCCGCTGTCACTGCAGCTAAGGACAAAATTCCCACCGACTTGCGAGGGACCAGAGGCCGGCAGTGAGCTCTTATGATAGTCTTGCCCTCTAGTTTCCTTTTTATAGGCTTTAGCAATTGGAAAATGAGGGAGCAGCACTAGTGCTTGTGATAAGGTGGATCTCCGTGGCCCATTGATGTGTACTATACACAGGTGCACTGTGTACTCAGATGACGCTGAGACACTGTTCCTAGTCTGTTTATTGCTAGAGCCTTTATTGGACTGTAAAACTTTAAATGTTGCTGCTTAGGACGATGGCAGAAACTTGGGCTCCCCCTCCCCATGCGACAGCCCGTGTTGATGGCCACGGGGAGCTGGCGGCCCCCTGTCACTGCCTGCGTGGTGGATGGGCGTCTTGTTGCATGGAGGGTGCTGTCGCTGGAGCTGGAGAATTGCTTTGGGAGCTTTTTCCCTTTGCTCTCAATTTACGTTACGGTTCGCAAAATGGCCCTTTGGACTGCTTGTTTCTTCCCGGCGTGGCACTTTCATGCATTGCTCTCCCGCGACAGGCTGCTGCTTTGCCGCGCGGCCGGGGGCACCAGCGGGGCCGGTGACCGCCTGGGGAAGGAGCGGGGTCTGTCACTGCCGCTCGTTCCAGTTAAAGCTTTGAGAACTGTGGGTTGCCTTTTGGCTTGCTGGCTTTTCTTTTTTTATTTTTAGTATTTTGGGGGGGTTAGTTTGTTTCAGGTTGGTGGAAAGTCTTTGTTCTGCATGGAATTACATTTTTTGCTCTGCAAAGCAATTAGTCTGAAGTAAACCAAGTAAAAACATGGTCTGAATTTGGGGGAAAGGCAGTATCTGTCCTTTTGAAAACACTGAAGCAAAACTTTCTTCTCCTGCTTCAGACACTTTTTATGAATGTTCTTGATCAAGGTGAAGCTGCGCTTTTTAGAAGAGAAAAACTTTCATCGGAAGATTTTAGCTCATTCTGCCATAATCCTGCCTTGCTTTTGTGCAGAAGCTCAGAGTGGCATTCCTCGTTTTTGCATTTTTTTATGTGATCCTAAGGAAATGAGGCTTATCCAGTCACTCTGTGCATTTGTGTGTGTCGGTCTGTCCTTCAGCTGTAGTGGCCATTGAACCATATTTAATGGAGAGTCTCAGAGTAATGGTTTGTGTGCGGAGGAGAGGCCGTGTCGGTGCTGTCGCCGAGGCTGGGTTATGAGCCATCGGAGCATCCCCTTGGCACAGCCCCGCCTGAAGCCAGGTCTGGAAGATCCCATTGCTCGGGGACTTGCTTTGCTACCTTGGCGCACCAATTAGCTTCCAGGTGACGTTTTTCTCATCACCTTCATCAATCGTGAGTGTTCACAGTGGATGGTTATTTATATTTCCCTGAAATCTGAGGATCCCAATGGCTAATCCTGAATAATCAGCATGAAAATAGGTAATGAGCAAGTTTCTTGCCAAGTGTTTTATTTCACAACTATTGCTTCAGCACCAGGGAGCAAAAGCGTAATTCAGCCTTCAGAGGACTCGCACTGCCGCTGTCGTGTGCCGCGAATATTTGTTATCTTGCCAACCTCAACTCTTGCTGTGAAGCACCTGAGAGCAAACTTCTCGCCACATTAATTAGCGATAATTATGACCTTCACATTGCCGCCTCAGCCCCACCTCTGACCCCAGGTTTTGTATTGAAATAGGTGGGACAGTATGTGCAAAACTATTCTTTTTGACATCAGCTGGTGTATGTAATCTGTGTTTAAAGTGCAGTTCTAGGACAACTCCAGTTCATACAGCTTAAGGTGTTGCCCAAGAGATGACATTAGCACAAATCTGTCATTGGTAGCATGCGACTTCAGCAAGGTATGGTAAAAGGAGAAAGAAAAGCCAAGGGGGGAAGAGAGCCTCTGTCTCTCACCTCCTCTCTGACCACACTCGGGTTTGACACTTAAATACAGTTACTGCTCTGAAGCAGCTCCATTTAAGGATCTTGAGCATTTGGCGTATACTTGTTCAAATTCATAAATTCATTCTGGTTTTACTGTTTTACTCGGCAAAACCTGAAAGCAGAAGTCTTGGCAAGTGGCATACGCTGAAACTGCTAACAGGTGTCTGTGGGTACACTTGGGCTTAACCAGCAGCTGATGCGTTTCTGGCGTATGCGCGAACCTCTAACAAAAAAAACTCGTGCTAAAATTTCCCCTCGGGATATTCAAACTGTGCTTCTGGTGGTAACGTGTTTTACTAGTGGTGCCGTTCTGCTTCCTGACGGTGTTTCCAGGGTTGTCTCTGCTTTGATTCTCGCGGAAGTCGGTGGAGTTTGGTTTGTCGGTCTGCCGCAGCATTCGGCTACGTTTTTCCCAGATTTTGGTGAAAGCTGAATGAGCTCTCTGCCGTTTGCGTAAGATGGTTACCCGTTACAGCCAGGCAAAAAAAAGGAAACACGAGTGTTGGAAATTTCACACAGTTGAGATTTCTTACACCTGGAGGGCATATACTTTTTTATCATCTTCCAATTATAGTCCATTAAATTTTTCCACTGATTATAATGTTAAACGCTTCCAAACAATCTTACTATGCTCAGTAGCCTTTTAAAGCATGAAAGGCATTTTTTTACAACTGCTTGCTCTATAAATGAATGGCACAGCCAATTGAGCCTTGTTGCCTATGGCTTTCTCTCTTGTGGTTGATCTGTGTGGTTTCCCAGGTGTCCCATATCGGTTTGTCTCATGCCGCAGTCTCTTGCTCAGCAGGGCTTTCATAGGGTATCTCCTCCCCAGCTGCCTAAATACAAAGCTTGTAAGGACCTGATATCTTTGAGATTACCCTCCTCCTAAATTTAGGTTTAGCTGGCCAGCAGGTTCAGTAGGGAGGACGGACTGATGTGCAGCACGGTTGCATCAGCCTCATTGAGGGGAAAAAAGGGCTGAAAACTGGGAAGTTTCAAAAACACTAACTGTGTGCAAAAAATAAAGAAAATAAAGAGGCCATTTAAAAAAAATAGAGCAAACTTCTGTGCACTCTATTAATGATATTTAATGTTCAGGCAACTCTAATTAAGCTTCTCATCCATTAGTCCACACCAACTCACTGGGGACTCTGTTTGTACCGGTGTTTCAGCCTGCCTGTCACCAGACTCGGCAGGACGGTGGGGCTTGGTGTGTCATTTGGAGGGCTCTCTCCACAGCCAGAAAGGCAAGTATTTTCTGTTGAAATGAACATTTAGAGTTTCTTCCCCCCACCCCGGCAAAAATTATTGGGGACGGGTGCTTAGGGTAGTGAGATGTTTGGGCTCTCCAGTTTGGTGTGAGCTGTTCTTCAGGTTTCCGCTGTCTCGGCTCTCAAAGCAGACCTCCAGCCGTGACGCTAAATAGACATCTCCGTTAGCTCAGCTAGAGCATTTTCAGGCCCTGCTAAAGTGGGAGAGGGGGACGGAAAGGAGCAGCCGGCCTGGTAACCTCCCCGTGGCGTTGCTCCTCCTGGGGGACAGCGGATGATGCCTGGGGGCTATTTTGCATCCTTCCCAATTCCCTTTTTCTGGAGCAAGTGAAAATGCTACTGCTTTTGGAAGATGCATCTGGTGGAAGTACAAAGGTAATCGTGTCTCAGAGCAGACAGGGCTAGGATATTACTTCTTAAATCAAACCAACAAAACAGAAATGATGTGTGAATTATGTTTCATTCTTGTCCTTCTATAGGCTAGACTGCTGTTTTCTGTCGCTGACAGTTCTTGTACCCTAAACAAAGATTTATTAAAACACAAGTGAGTGAGAGCTGTGTATGTTGGTCGCTATTTGTGCACCTGGAGCCACTACGACTGTGGGCCCACTGCGCTGGGGGGCTATAAGGACATGCAGTGAGATGCCATCACTGCCCCAGAGGAGCCTGCGGCATTGGGCACGCCAACGCTGTTTGCGCACACGCGCTTGTGCAGAAGTGAAGATAGCCACAGCGTGCCAGAGGAGACCAAAATGGCCTGCTCGGGTCAAACAGTGATGGGGTGGTAGGGCCAACACTGAATCCAAGCTCCCAGGCCACCGCTCTGGTCGCCCCGGTGTCCCAGGGCTGGGAGTCTTGATTCTGCTGAACAAAGATGCGGCTCCAAAAATAGATTAAGCCAAAGATCTGAGATACCAAAAATAGCTTTACAGATTTTTCCTTTTTCTGACTTGTGTTTTAGATTTATTGTTCTCTGCTGGAGGCAGTTGAAAAGCGAAAGAGCATACTGCAGCTAAAGGCAAGGGTATAGTGAAAATACATATCCAGTCACCTCTGATGAAAGAAAACTACCACAAAACTCTACGTGTCTCTGAAATCATTGTAGAAACATACAGTAATCCAAAATAACGAGGTAAATAAAAATGTGCAATGTCACTAAAATCCACCCTTACCAAAGGTTTCATTGTTTTCATGGCAATTAAGGTACCCCAGAAAGGGAGCATGGGGAAATCACTGGTGACAAAGGGGAGGACAAAAGAAATGACAACGAACAAAAACTGGAACAAACAAATGCCGTAAGAATTATCCTGTTGATAGCTGCTGTAAAGCTTTTATTGCTACATGCTCTGCTACACATGAATAATTCATCCATCCCAAACTGTTGGCAATAGGTCTGTGCAGTGTCTCTTCGTCTAGGCTGTTTAAACGGTACCTGTTAACTCTACCAGCCCTGTCCGGGCAGCGCCGAGCTCTGCGGCGTGCAGTGCCACTGACGCTGTTGCATGTAGCGTAAATACGATGCTATTGCGTTCTTAGTTCCTTGTTGTATATCGAGGCTCTGTCAGATGAGAAGAGAGCCAGGGAGAGGAAACTGAGGTGGTCTTTTAAGTGATGATAATAATAGTACCAAGTTAAAACTTAATATTTGTCTGCTTGAATTCTGCATAGGAATCTTCTTATTGCTAAGTCGAACGCCAGGTTTCCCACCTCCCTGTGTGTTCGGCATAGGCGTAGAGGACAGAGCTAATTACTTGTGCCGGAGCTATTTTGGGTGCCGAGCGGCACGTGGACCTGGAGGTCAGGAGGCACGAGGGCTCTAATCCCAGCTCTGCTGCTCTCCCAGCCACCGCCGGTCAGTTATTTAACCTCTGCGTGCTCCTACTTCCCTCTGTATAAAGAGAGGGATTATGATAATAGCTTTTAAAAAGTTAGATTTTTTTTTTTCTTTCTTTAAGGTGCAGTACGATATGGTCTAAGAGGTCACTATCCCCATCTGCAATTTAAGACGGGCAGCTGAAGAGACTCGGTCCTTCCCAGGAGGTGTCGAGAGTTTGCAGGATTATGAAAACAGTGCTTAAAGCCTTACTGGGCTGTTTGTGCCACACAAATAACTACGTTAAAAAGATTTTTTCATGAATCTGTTACTATTCACGAAAGGATCCTTAGAAACAACTGAAAGCTGTGTAAATGAGATAAGGTTCAAAAGGGTTAGTGCTGAACTCTTTATGAAATGTACGTAAAAAGTCAAAATACTTAAATGTTTTATTTTTTAAGCCAAATCCTGCCTTATCTTTAGAAGCCTAGTTTTGCATCTATTAAGCTGACATGGGACTTTTGCCTCTACCTTAAGTGTAAAGGTCCTAAAAGTAATAGATTTGCTGCCATTCTGCTTAGACTCTGCAGGGTACTGGTTTTATGTTTTACAGAAAAGGGTAATTTTCTAGGTTGAAGAAATAGGAAAGATTTGGGGAGAGCAAGGTGAGTGCAAAATAAATGCACCCTTAGCTGTGCATCTAAATGCACCCTTAGCTGTGCATCTGTGCCAGGTGTCGGAGCGTTCGGGAAAGAATATTGTTGTGCTGCTTTTTCACTCTCAGTTGCACACTGAACGCCTCTTTGTCAAATAGCAACATTTCTTCCTATTTGTGCCTCGCTCGCTTTGTGTAAATTGTGGCCTTTGTCACTGAAAATAAATCAAAGGGCAGAAAAAAATGTGGCTGAGCTGGAGCTGAGACCAAAGTGTTAATGAATTTGGAAGAAAACCACCTAAACCCAACCCCCCCTTTTTTTTTCCCCAGGGAGACAGATTCCTTCGCTATGTCATGAGTAAGAGCCTACTCTAAATACTAGTAAAGGCAATGGAGAAAAATGACTTTTTGGAAGGCTTTTGGCAGTATGACATTACCCTGCCAACAGAATATATACACCAAGGTTATGTGGCTGCTTATTTGGGGTGTCTCTTGTCGTGGGTGTTTTTCGTACTCCATGGCCGTGCAGGGCCCAATCGGTTTCCTTGGGGCTGCGGAGTGAGAAATCCTTCACCCCTACAGCCACCGAAGTGGCTTATTTATTATCTGTCACTCCGGCCACATGAGGTAGTTGTTTCAGGCTGTGGAAGAAGGGAGCAATTTAAAAGAGGGCAAAGCATCACTGTTTATCATGAGTAGGGCGTTTATCTGAGGAAGGTGGGTGTCTTTTACCCTGTCTTTGGTGAAGCTTGCTGTATTTGAGGGTGATGAGGGAAATGAAGAATAGCAAAACTGTCTTCAACGCCCAGCCCGGAAAAGTTAATGCTGGCTGTGGGGGAAGCAGCCGGAAAGCCCAGGGGCAGTTTGCTGTGGCTGTGAGGGGCTGAGGACAGAGGCAGGGCATGGTTTGTAAACAGAAATAACTACGTTTTTGTTGGAGTGGTAGAATTGCAAAAGCTAAGCGAGGTTGGGGTACACAAGCTCCTCTGCAGGTCAGAAATACAAGCTAAATGCCGACTGGGAGCAGTTGCTCAAAGTTTGCTTAGGCAGATCGGCTAACACCTTTCTGAAAGGGGATGCTAGGTGCTCCTGGGGTGTCGGAGAGGGGTGTTCATGGGGGAGGAAGTGTGGCAGCAGGGGAAGGAGGAGAAGTTGTTGTCTGCAGAGCACGGTGCTATTAGCGTGGTGGCTGGTTAGGAGACGGCGCCCGACCGCCATCCAGGCCACGGTGTGTGCCGGCAAGGTTTTGGGAAGGTACGTGGCCTGGGATTTTATGTTGGAAACAAATAACAAGCCAGCAGATAAGCTAGCGCACTACTGGGAAGTGCTCCAGTGCTCAGAAAGTGGCTATAAGCTCAGCTGTAGTCTGCTTTAGGAAATCTCTGTGGGTACACCCATGTTTTATGCAGGAGCTCGAAATGATGCAGCCTAAAGCCTGGGAATCTGTTATATCTTCTCAGTGTGTGAAATGTATGTCCCATAACAATGTGTTGAGAGAGGCCTCACTGCCAAAATAGTTTGGTTGTCTGCCAAGGTGACTGCAGGTGATGATTGCCTTTTCAGTTCTTGCTCTCTGTTCTGTCATTTTTAGAACAATAAATTAAGGATAAAACATAAATGGAAAAGCAAACAAGTTAGAAAAATCCTGTGCGTGGATGTCTGTAATTGTCTTCTTGTGGTTCAATGGAAAGGAGAGCCTCGTCATGCTGGAAGTGAGGGTTTGGGTTATCCCCAATAGCTGTCATGCCAAAACTGCATCTTGATGACAGTGCTTAGCTTTGAGCAGGTGGTGTAACACATATCCTAAAGACCACTCTGGGAAACTGCATGCAAAACCAGGTGTCTTGTATGCCATGGAGGATTCATTCTTAGAAACCAGACGGGACACGAGGAAAGCTTCATTCGAACAGGGGTGTTGGTAGGATAGTAGAGTCCTGGTCCTGTTAGGGAAGGGAACTGCTTTATGAGGGCAAAAAATATCACCTTTGAAACACAAGTGTCCCTCATTTGTTCAGAGTATTGAGAGGTGATACTGAAATCGCTTCTTTTGATGTGCAGACCATGCTATCCATCCTGCATGTGTGCTTTCCTTGCCCTCTCTCTCTGAGAATCCGTTCTTAGAGCTGTCAAAATTCACAGGGAAAGCAAGTAGGGCTTTTTCAAGTACTCATGAAGCGCAGTGAATGAGGTAAAAAACAGTGCAGAGCATTGCCAACTGAAAAGTAACTTAAATCTCTTAATAGACTGACATTAGGTCCCCCCCACACCCCATTTTGGAGAGAGGATTGTGAAATATGCCGCACGTCAGCAGGGCTTCTTCCTTTCTGAGAAACAGGTTTGCTATAATAAAGTCAAGTTAAGGCCAGTGCTTCCTTTTTGGGGACAATCCAGTCTGATTTGGACACTACCACTGCAACAAACACGTTACACGCAGTTCCAGGCAAGAAGCCTGCCATCAGTGTGGCTGTTGCATAGGTAAGGAGGAAATAGCTCAACGAGGTCGTCATTCCCGAGCTGGACTGGCGTGCGTGTGTCAGCGACTGTCAAAACACAGGAGGGTACTTTCTAGGCTATAAGAACCAAGTGGGTCAGGTTTCAGTCTTAATTTCTGCTCACTTTGGCTGCTCCGAAATAGGGGAATTCAGAAAGTGAGTCTGGAGAGGGCAGGATGTCCAAAGCTATCGTGAGGCACCGCACTGGGTAAGCAGGGCACGGGGACTAGAGAGGAGCTGTCCTAGAGCTCTCATTTTTTTTGTTTCCTTCACAACATATACATGTTCAGCTCTGATAAATTCTGTCTGTGATTACCAGCAGCTTCCCCACAGTGCTGTTGAGGAGAGGGTGGTAGAGCAAGCACCTCCCATGCTTCCCGGGGAAGTTGAGGGGGGGGCAGTTGCCCTCCAGGGCAGTGAAAACCCCTGGCACAGATTTGTACAGGGTATGAGTTGTTCCTTCAGCCTGAGAGCATTTTCCCGAGCTGTAATAACTCATGATTTTTACAGCTCCTGATCATCCCTTGTACGTTGGTCAAGATGTTGGCAGCCGCCTTTGGAAACGCAATGATCTGCCTTCCACAATGAAAGAGCGTGTGTGTTTCTTCTGGTACCAGAGTTCATCTCATGGGGTGGCAAAACCAATGCTTTGTCCCTTTAGACTTCACAGAAAGGACTGTGAGGAAGAAGTATATTGTGATTGGTGCTGTTGGCATACATGTGTGCATATACATTAGTGCATATGTGCTTCCCTCTCCCCCTCCATGCAGTCATACCCTGCAGCCCTCAGCGAGGACACGGGGCAAACCACCAGGAGTCTGGACTGGAGGTCCTTCATCTGAGAGCGCCAGGATTTAAAGCCTGCTCCTGAGTTCATGCAAGTCAGTGAGAGTCTTTTCACCGACTTCAGGTGGATTCTTAGCCTTTCAAGAGTAGGATTAAGAGGTAGTTGGGCTCAGGCAGGCTCACGTTCGTGAAGTGTTTCTGCTTGAAGAAGCGCTTTGACTTTTTCCTCAGCATCTGGATGCTACTTGTGAGAGAACTCCCCCCCCCCCCATTACATTTGCCATTTGCATTCTAACACATATCTGTCTTCCTGTTTGCTTTGCTCTTTGGCATATCTGTCTTACTGGTATAACAGTGTCTTGCTGTTATGTTTCTGCTTCAATTTCCAATTACATGTAAGAAGGAAAAATACTCAGCTGTCCTGATTTAGCTAGAAATTAAACTGCAACTATTTTTCATGTACTTAATGGGAAAAGTGGTGATAATTGCTAACTAATGCTTTCTGATTTTTTTAAAAAAATATGTGAAATACTGTTGTCAATCAACACAAAGATTGGATAATGTACTATTTCACTGACAAGCTCCCTTTATTAAGTTAGGCATCCACTTTGTTCCAGAAACTTGAGCTATTCAAATTTTGCCTTTTAATGTTTACTCTTTCCATCCTCTCTCAGTGTACTTAAGTAGTCTTAGTATACCTGTGCAGTATAACGCTGCAGGTTTAATAACGTTTGAAGAAAAGAACTTTAAGCTGTGAAAATCATGGTGGTATTTAATTTTTTTCTAGTCATTCGCCCTGTCACTCGGCAATACAGCTACCTGCCCTTGTTATTCCTTGTTTACTGGCAAAATATGTTAGCTTCCTCATTACTTCCTCGCTAACTGGTACGTTCTTGAGCTTTGCATCAAAGAGCTAGTTTTGAAATGTGTTGTTAGATGGAAAGGTGGAGGGTGATTCTCTACATCTTTAGTTGGTCATGATCATAGTTCATTGTTTCTGGGAGAGCAAATGGTTACCTCTTGGCTTTTCTCTAGTAATAAGGTTGTATTCTCTACATCTGTGGATTAAAACTCAGTGGTGCCTTTGGCTGAGAAGATGTATCAAAAGGTTAATGGCAATAACTAGACTTGCCAGCACCAGATTTAAAGCCTTGAGTCAAGCTCTAAAATATGAAGAGCCTGCCTTTATTATGAGCATTTTAAAGTCAGACAAGGGTGAAGCCTAGAGTTGCGTGAACACTTGTGGTCCTTATGGACCGTTTCTCAAGTTTTTTGCCTATAACTTGGACATAAAATTTAGTTTGAAGGGAAATGAAGAGAAAATTAAGAGAGTAAATTGGAAGCTTTCTTGCAATCCCATGATTCCAGACATGGGTTTTTCAGAGAAACTTTGAAAACACTGAGTTTTATAGTAAGGGCTGAATACTCAGTCGTGCTGAGTAGCATCTCTCCACAGTACTGAATGCTCTTTTCATGATTCTGGATTTAAACTACCATGAAACAGAACTCACCTTACCTCTGGACACCGACAGCGTCACGAGTCAAGCACCACAAATGCACTAAACCCGCGTAAAGCAGAACAGCCTTCCTTCCCAGAATATTCCACCACCTCAAACAAAAAAAGTGTTTGCAGCTTGAAAAGCATTGCTTGACTCGCCACCAAGATCTGGTGTTAGCGCATTTGTGGCAGGATCCTCTGTTCAGGGCAGGCTGGGCCAAGTGAGCAAAACCACTCAGGCTGTGTTCCCATCCTGCTGTGACAGGAGATTCCAGTGCCAGCATCATGAAGGTCCAAGCACCCTATGGATTTAGACGTAAGTAACACTAAAAATTGCCATGATGTCACAGCAAAGCATTACCATCATCAAGGCAAATGAAGAGAAAAATAATAATATGGAAATAACAAACTATCTTGGCCTGCAGATAAATCAAAGCTTAGCCCTTGATCTCCCACTGCTCACTAGCCCAGAACATAAATCCAAGGGTTTATCATTAAGCTTAACGGCTCATAAAGTCTGGGCTATTTCGGAGGTAGTTCCAGAGATTTGCAGCCCAGGCAGAGCCTCTAAGCCGCTGTGCCTTGTATAACTAGGTAAATAGCAAGCTTCAAATAATACTATAAAGCTATCAAATGTAATAACTAACGCAACCAGGCAAGTGTTGACGAAGTGGAGCCTCGCTGATGTCAAAGCTTGCTGATAACTGCTGTAAGAGATCCCGCTTTAGAAAGACCCCTTTAATAATGAATTTTAAGTTCCTTTCACTTTACTTGAAGTCAGGTATGTGCTTTCAGTTGGGTTCATGCTTAACTCTCTCTCTTCTTCTGAACACCATTACTTTCTTCACTGTGGGCCCAAGAGAGCAAACAGCAAAAAACAGAAACAAAGATACAACCTACAGTTCAGTTACTTTATCATTGCAGTTTAAATATTTATGACAGTACTTCACAGCATGCTAGTAAATGCATGATAGCATATTATGTAAAAGAAATAAAATTTTAGAAATAGGAGACTTCACTATTGCACTTTGCTAGTAAATCTTTGCTACCATAGGTGGTGAGGCTGTGTAAAGGCCATGTCTTTTTTTTCCCCATTATTCTATGTAAAGCGTGAATTAGCTGGTTACTGCCATTTGTCATCAGATGTTCTTTAAAATTATGCTGTGTCCCTTGTTCAGGCAAGACTTCCCTTCAGATCAGATTCCTGTAAAAGCTGATGGGAGCTGGGCAAGAGGAAAGACTTCAGTGTTTGACAATGGTTGTGAAATGCCAGGACCTAGGATTTTGAAAGTGAGTAGGTCTTAGACCTGCGCAGAAGAAAGGATTGTAAGGCAACTCCTTCTGTGGGACAAGCAGCCTGGGATTTGAATCATAAGTCTTTTGGATTAATTAACAGTTTACATTCATTTTATGAATATGAATATGCTGGTTTTCCACTTCAGTGACGCCCCCCCCCCCCTCCGTGCAGCTTTCAGATCTGTGAGGAAGAACGTTGTGTTAAACAGTGTGTTCACCCCAAGTCGCAATAGTCTGTGCACTTTGCTAGCAAGAATAAGGATGATGTTGAGGTGCAAATGATTTCCAGTAATATCCAAGTTTTTCTTTTGGTCACAGAAGAGGCTTTTAGACAAGATATGTAACTAAAGTAAACACCAGGCTCAAAGTCTATAGCTAATCCGAATCTTTTGGGGATGTACGAAGCACTGACCATCATTCTCTTCTTTCCTGCTTAACTGCTTTTGGAAATATGCCACCCTGAAGCACTTGAGATGACATGAGATGACTTTGCCCTGAGCAAACTTCCTTGGGAAATAATTATCTCAACCTAAGTGCTCACAGAAGACTTGCCTCAGCATAGCTGCTTCTCAAAACCCAAATCAAGGACTTTAAAAGCTGCAGTGAAATTTCGCTGTATTTAAGGTATAAGCAGGACACCATTCCTGTTCGTTGTTGATTTTTTACGCCATAACCACTACTGTAGTGTCTGCAGAGCTTTCTAGTAGTGCGTTTGGTGACGTGGCTAAGGTAGGTCATGCAGGGTTTGTTCTCTCCACCTCCTCATGGGAGGAGAAGAGTTTGAAGTTTAATTCATCTCTAGAATCACAGAATCATTAAAAGAAAAGGGAGAGAGGGAGGAAAGAGTTGGAAGGGACCTCTGGAGGTCATCTAGTCCAACCTGCTGCCCAGAACAGCGCTAATTTCAAGGTTGGATCCGGCTGCTCAGGGCTTTGTCAGTCAAGTGCTGAAACCTTCCAAGGCTGGAGATGCCACAGCATCTCCAGGCGCCCGTCCCAGAGCTTCCCCGCTCTCACTGGGGAGAGGTTTCCTGCCATGTCCAGCTGAAGCTGCCCTGTGTGCAGCCCACGACTGCTGCTGTCTGTCCTTTTGCTGCACGCCTCTGAGAAGAGTTTGGCTCTGTCTTTTCTCTAAATTTAGGTAGTGAGAGACTATAAATAGATCACACTTAAATCTTTTCTTTTCCAGGCTAGGGAAACCTAGTTCCTTCAACTTCTACTTTGGGTGCATGCTCCAGCCCCTTGCCATTGTAGTGGCACCCCAACAGTCTCTCTTCATTTTGTCTCCTGTAGTAGGGGCACATTACTCCAGATGTGTCCTCAGAGCTATCTGGTAGAAGGGAATAATCACTTTCCCTGCCTTGCTGGCTAAACGCCTGGTAATGGAGCCCCATATGCAGCTTGGGGTGTGAGCCTTTATAGAGAAAGGATGAATTTGGGGAGCTATTGTACATGTGTGAGAGCAAAAGTAGCTTTAAGTTTCTGTTTGTAAAGCAGAAATTTGAAGAACATTCCTTGGATCAGAAGCTGATGAGGTTTGCGATAGTTATGCTTTCAGACACATCATATGAATAATGATGATCGCTGAGGATGGCAGCTGTTTGCCAGACACATTGCATTCTACAGCCCTATTCCTGCTTGTGCAACTGCCAAACTTTAATTATTTGTGGTGAAATTCACCAAATTCTGCCTTAGATTTGACTGTATTGGGTAAAATTTCTGCCAGGGTGTTCACTTGTTTCCTAGAATGAGATGAGGGAGAAACATTTACCCATTGTAAATTTTAGTAATTTTGAAAAGAAACTGTAGCACCTTCATGCTTTGAAGTAGGGATTTGAAATCTGGCTTGGAAGAACCAGTATCTAAGTAGAAATTGTCAGTAAAATCTGTATGGTCCCAGACTTCAGTCCAAGGACTAACTGGTTTATTGATTCCTCCAACTATTTTAGCATAAAGAGTCAAATGGAATTAAATTGGATTACTGTACTTAAACTGAGATGTCTACTCTAGTAACTCACTGAATCAAGGTGGGATTTCTCCCTTTCTCCTATGTCTTAAAGACAGGCATGGGAAATCTGTGATTAGTTGTATTTAAGATTTTCCTAAAACTTAGAGTTAAAGAAAAAGTTAAAGATGATTTGTACTTGGCTGAAGAATGCTATTCTCTGTCACGATGGCTTTCCTAGCAGTACAGTGTGTACTCTGGAAGGCACTTTGGTGCGAATCTATGCCAATAAAACCCAGCTTTGGAACCGTATCATGTGGATAGATGAGAAAAGAAGCTGCTAACATGAGCAATAAAGCAACTTAAAGCAGGCCTGCAATGACACATGTGCTGCAGTTTATAGAGGTTGAGTGCTGTGCAGGAATTCTTCCATACGGTCATGGAGGGGTTAAATGTACAGGATGTACCAGATGATTCATCAAATGTGCACTATGCATGTTTACAAAAAACAGTTGCTTGATAATCTAGACTATTATCTTCGTCTTTACCAAAGACACGTTAAGGATGCCAAGTAGGAAAGTGAGACGTGCCAAAATCAAGAAATGACAGTTGAAGTTGCCTGTGCAACTTTAATTTTGAGTCTTTGTATATACAGACATCTGTAATCGTGTGTGCTGTTTTATGCAAAAAATTCAAGGTGGGGCAGCAATTGTTTCATATACTATATTTTGGTATCTGCTGGTGGGAGTTTTTCTGGACCCCCGCACGGTGCCGAGCAGTGCCCCTTCCAGCATGAAGCTTGCCCACGCGATGAGGCGACAGCAAGCGAGCGCCGCAGAGCTGCTGTTGCTTGGACTTGGGCTGGTCATTTTGTTAGTGATGGATTAGCACTTTGGGTACGCTTGGTGCTTTACCTCTCCTCTTAACCCCAGTGTCTCTGACCTGTAAAGCTTCAGTTTTAATGCCATAATTCTAGAAATACTTTTTCCTTACTTTATTTTCTTGAATTTCAGACATCAGTATGCCACCGGACTGCTGTCTTTTGCAGTGATGTGGGATCAGGGCCTGAAAGTCTCTTTGTGTGGTTTGAGAAAGGGAGGAGAGTGGATGCAATTTGATTTTAAAAAAAATAGTGAGAGTTTGGTTCCATGGGCTGAAGCAGATCAGTTTGAACGCTGTAGCAAGATGCCGCTTGGTCTCAGCCCCCTTTTAAAATGGGTGCAGCCATTCCAGGACTTTGCTCTCTCCCTCTTTAATTTCTCTTTTATGAGAAATCATTGAGTGTTTCTGAGTTCTGCTGCTTTATATAGGCTCTGTTTCCTCCTCCTGTCACCACTCACTCACTGTTCTCCCCTGTTACTAAAATCTCCTCTCCCCAATGCATCATCTCTTTGTCTGTGGACAAAGAGATCATCCTCATCATCATCCTCGGTCTAAAATCAAAGCAGAAGACACTTGAAGGAAAAGAAACAACCTTGAATCCCCATTAAGTTTTCAAATGGCTGGAAGTTGTTTCTCAAAGGCAGAGGGCATGAGTCTCTTGGGTCTCTTCTGCTTCTTGCTTCCTCCACGCATCTTAATGCAGTGCCTTCCCCCTGCTTCTCATTGCCAGCGTTAGCTCTGGTTGCATTAGCAGATGAAAGGCACGGGGGAGTACCTCAGTGTATAGATATGAATTGCAAAATTCTTTTAATAAGGGTGATAGTTGGCATTCTGGAATATGGCAGCTTTCACAGGGAAAGGAATTGGAGGGCAAGCAGTTCTGGAAAGATAGGTGAGACAGAGGACATGCATGATGACAAAGCTCATCTAAATTGTCTGGTAAGAAATAGTTCTCTGGATTACTGTAGCAACCAAGTCCTGATATTCCATTTAATTGGTACAAAGGTGCTCAGAATAGTATGAATAGCTCTTATGGGAACTGAATGCTGAGACCAAGAGGTGGCATCTGTTCAGCCAGCTGTGATGGTGTAAATGGCATGGCATTTGGGTTCCTTTGAAATAATTCGTTAATTTTACTGTACAATTTAAGGCTGCCTTCCAAACTTTTTCACTGAATTTTAGAAGTGCAAATGGGGTTCCAGAAAGTGTTTTCACAGGTATTAGAGTTATATCTTAGAGATTTCTAGCTGATGCAAAGGGAGACATATTTAAAAACAATTTCTAGAGTGTTGGCAAGTGATCAATCTGTGCTATGCCTTCAGAGATGGGATAAAGCAAACAAAAATACTCAGTTTTAGGCCAGATAGATATTTTAAGTGAGTTGGCAAATTCCTTTTAATGTAAGTTGGGTTTGATCACTGGTGTTGATTGTACTGAAGGCCTCTAGTTCTGATGTGGTGTTTGGTGTTGATAAATTTATTTATTTTCCTACTTTTCGTTTCACAAAGACGTGCATACTGGTAGAGATTTAAAATTGCATCACAAGGAAGAAACAAAAGAATGGGGACAAATTGAGTGGATGCTGCCAGATTATTTTCTCCTTCTTATTTTAACTGATAAACTTACAACTTTGAATAGGAACGTTCAAAATTGTCTTTGTGATTGACCATCTTTCTATCTAGTTTAAAATCATTCAGCTTTACAAGAGACAGGTATGCTCCAAACTAACAAATGAAAAGACATGACAACAGCAGAAAAACTGATTATTCATGCAATCTTTCTTACATAAAATAGCTAACTAATCTCTCTGTTTCAGTTCCTGAGTGCTATTACAAATATCATCCTGAAACATAACTTAATTCTCAGTATGCTGGCAGCTTACTTCTCATCCCTGATTGCTTTCTGTTGTCACAGTGATAGTTTTTCATTTCAGAAATTTTCTCTTTTGTCACTCTAGTTATTCTTGCATTCACTGCAGTTTTCATCCTCCTCTTCCTCTGTGGCCAGTGAAAGTGAGGTGCAAGGAATGAGATTTGTGCTCACTCTAGTCTCCGGCTTAGAAAATTAGGGAAACCTCCAGAATATCTGGTCTTCTGTTGCTGTGGCCATCACCTTTGACGCTGTCAAGTCTGAGGTTCTGGTGGAGTGTACCTGTTGATGGATGTTGTCAGAGAGGGAGGTATGTTTGCAGGTATTTTGGTTTATTCGCATGGAGGTGTTTGACTTATCCTGGTCCAAAAAATGAGGAATGAGGGGAGAGCATCTACTAATATTTTTCTTATTAAAAACAAAAAAAATTCTTAGTTTTTCAATTTTGATTTAAGTTTCACAAGTAGCTGTAATTAGTGCAGTGTCATGCTTGAAAACTTTTTATGAGTGAAAGGACATGCATCTTGCATGTAAAGACAAGAATGTATTCTTAGTGTAATTGAAGTCCTAACAGTCTAACAAAATTACTATTAGTCCCACTCTAGTTATTACAGAAAAAAAAAAATAGTTAATTAAAAGACTATTACTGTACATAGAAAGTTAAGGTTGCTCTCCCTGCTGTGTGTTAGTTTGCAGTTCTCAATGTTGAATTTCTTTTGCTGTTTTGCTAATTTTTTTTTAACTGAGAAGCAAGCATTTAATGATATTTAAAAATCTGGATGCTACAGCCATTAAGATACTTGTCCAGTCAACATGGAAGCAGTAATATTTTTCCATTATTATTGGCTATGAAAGAAGAATAGAAAAGCTAGAAGTTCAGACCACTGTCCTGGCACAAGTGGTCATGCTAACATATTATTGCCATGGTCTCTGGAGTTAGGTATGGCATTTCAAACCACTGGGGTTTTGTTGATACCCTTAACTCACCTACTAAGTTTTGAACTTTCTTTAATATACAGGAATGAAAAAGCAGAAACAGTGTTGTATAATTTGCACTGTGGTATTAACTGTTTCCCCTGAGTTCTTTCTTCCACTTACAAAAGTTGTGTAGTATCCATTTATCCATGACTTGTGTCAGTATGCTGCTTTTCAGTAACCCTGGTCATCATCTGGTTTTTGGATAGTCTAACATCTGTCTAAAAGCATGCATTTATTCCATCTTTGTCTGCTTTTCTATTTTCGTATACCCCCTCTTCGATGGGAATTATTTATTAAGACTGTTTTTCTGTTTCCTCTATAAACATTATCAATTTCTGACCTTTTTTTGAAATTAGAGAACTTTGTGGTATTCACTCTTAGGGGAAGTGTTATCCTGAGATATCTACCTTTTGGTTCTCTCTCATTCTTGGTCTTAAAATTTCCCCGTAATCTCTTTAATTTTCCAAGCCAGAACCTTGGCTCCAGTTTGTTTAGAGGAGGCCTGTTCTTTCTCGTTAAGGATTGACCTGGTCCAGGAGTTTGAATTTTGCATCAGTTTAAACCCTCTTCCATAACTCTTCCTTCATCTGTGTTTTGAGGCTTTCGCTCTCTATCAGCCTGTGCGAAGTAAAGGAGCACTGCAGAGCATGTTACTTCAGTGTACTTTGGTGTACTTCAGCCAGAAACACATACCAGCCTAAACTTACCCATCGGCCTAAAATTTTGCCTGCAGGATCCTCTCTGTCCATCTAGAGTTGATGTCTGAATAGATTACAGCTACTACCAAGTCCATTCACAATGTTTCCCAGATGTTTGGGAATGCGATGTATTCCAAGGAGTGCAGAAGGCTGTATTTCACCTGAAACTCTGTGCATGGCTGAATTGTTTAAGAGAATCGTCTTAGATCTGGAAGATTTGGGGGAAATTCAGTTGCTTTTTTGCCATTTCATAACCTGGAGGTCATCACTGCCAGATTCTTTCGAGAAAAGCATTTTTTTATTTTACCCAGCATTCATGGTTGGCCAGATGTTGAGGGCCTGGAAGTTTCTGACTATCTGGTAGCTTGGTTATGGTACAAGATGATCGTCTTGAACACTACCACAGCAAGGCTCACCCTGCTAACACTTGTGTGTGGCAGTCGGGCCCTCTCTCCGAGGCATGCGGTAGCCTCCGAGTACACCACACTCACCGTGGGCATTTGGCACCCTGCATGTTGGGGACGTCAGGGGCATTGGTCAGACTTCCCACACCTGCTAGTGGCAACTGTGCGGTGTCTGTTGTTTCTAAGAAATGCTACTGCCTTTCCTTGGCCCCTTCCCATGAGCAAGGGATCTCTTGGGGTGCATATGTCCAGGAGGTCTGATATTTCTCAGCATGCTCATTTGGGACATCTGGACAATCCTGGAGGTGAGCATTGTAGCCATCTTTAATCATGGTGCTAAGTTTAAAAAGGGAGAGAGAAGACATTCAGATGCTAGTGTGTAGCCAAGAAATAATCATAATGCCTGACTACATCTTCTACTGCTTGTTCCAGATTAAGATCATCTGTTCAGAATATATTTAAGCAAATGGAATATTCATAATTCTAGATAAAATTAAGGGGGGGAGATTGTTCCACATTTTGAATGCAAATGTTTAAAACAGATGCAGCCTGCTAGGAAGCATCACATTGAATTGCATGACTTTAAAGGCAGAGGACATCCATTTTAACCAATAAGAATGATTAGGAGTTAAGAGACGTTTTCCCCCCCCACTTTGAAAGTAAATGTATTTCAATTCTTCAATGCAGCTGCCAATTTTGCCTCTCTTTCTGAAGGCCCTTTCCCTTGCTGAAAAGTGATGTAAAAATGTGGGCTGCATGCTAATCCATTTTAAGATGCCAAGCTTCCTTTCCACCCATGTGCAGTTTCCCCGCCACCGCCTCCCAGATAAATGTACGAGCATGCCTTTTATTTTCACACATTACCAGTCCTGAGAGAGCTGTTGGAGGTTCACCATCTTAGCATTACTTTTTCAGGGAACTCAAGTATAAAATTGAAGATTTCGTGTTGTTTGAGAATGGACGTATAAATGTGAGACTAGGAGAAATCTAATGAATAATTCTTCAGTTTTGTTTCTCCAGTATAAACATATAGTAGCTCCTACATTTAAAGATAAGCCAAAAACAAGATCATGTCACTCACTGTACCACTGGAGCTCCCTCAGGTACGATGATGATGGGGCAGCACAGGAGCCTTTAGGGGGACGTTCCTCTTAGCTGCCCTTCGTTGAGGAAGAGCAGGTATTAGTTGTAGTTACTGTTCCAGCCACTACCGCTTCTTTTGGGCTGGAAAATCATCCTGCAGGATGGTGTAACCTGAAGGTGCTGGTGTTCCACTGGTACGGGGGAGGTTAGGTATGCTGAAACTGTTGACACTTGTGGGGGTTTTTTTCCACCAATCTGGCTGTTTTGGTGAGAGAGCTTTTCCTTGTTTCCATGAATGCGTAGCAAGAGGCTGTTGCTTCAGGACCCTTGCCTTCTGCCTTCCCGTTCTTCCAGTGGGTTTGGCAAGGAAGGCACCGTTCCCATTGCTCCGCTTATGGAAGTGATGCCTCTGTGTCTCTATGCCTCTTAGAGAGTTTCAGGCCATGCCGTTGGGAGAAACGGCTGATATGTGAGCCGCTGGACTAGGCAGACCACTGCCACAACAAGTACTTTGGAAAAGCAAAGCATGTGAAGGCCTCCAAGGAGAGAAGGGATGCAGAGGAAGGTGATGAAGGTGAGTGAGAAGGGAAATTGAAACCTGAGGCAGTGAAGGGGAAGAAGAGGAGGTAGTGGGGAGGAGACAGCATGGTGTATGTGTTAGTGACTGGAAATTCAGCCCTAAAAATGCCTCTATTCACTGTGGGACTAGGCAGCACGCCTCTGAAGCTTCAAAGACGAGCAGGAGCGTGAAGCCTTGTGTTGATGAGTGGAGGATGCAGCACAGTTTGTGCAGTGGCAGATGCAAGGGTTTTTTTCCCTAGTAAGTGGGAGTGTGACATCAAGTTCATACATGCACTATGTACATCAAGTTTGAAGCTAACAACCTCACAAGTTTTAAGTGTGATTTGATGCTTGTACCTTCATTACCAGGGAGCGCACAGGAGGTACCCACAGGGCACAGCTCAGTCATGCTGGTCTGCTGGCGCTGGAGGGGGTCACTGGCCTTCGTCCTACCCTGTGCAGGCGGGGAGGACTGCAGTTTCGAAGGGAGACGGCCAGAGATGCTTTCACAAACACCACAGCTGCGCAAGGCAGGTGCCAAAGCCGAATGCACTGTGCACGATGCTTTTGAATGTCTCATGTATCTGCCTTAGAGTCTTCCCTCTTCTGATTCTTATTGCTCTTGGTAAAAAGTACCTCTTGCAGGAAACCCCTGTATAGGATCCCCTACTTTCCTATTCCTTTTAGGTTTCTTCATGAGAGTATATTTTATAGTCTGAAGCACTGATTTTGAGCTTATTGATGCTGTCGTATCATTTTAAATACATCATCCAGGCACATAATATGCAATCTGAGGCTGTTATTCTCTATTCTCTGGAAGCGATCTTCCTTTTTAAAATGTTTTTCCTTTTTTTTTTTTCTTTTCTTTTTTTTTGGTACAGTCGGTACTGCAGTCTGAGTGCTTTTCCAATAGTAACTCATATTTAGTGACTTACTAAGGTTTATCTAAGTCGCAGATTCCCAGCGGATGTTCTAAGCTTGTTTCTTATTTAAAAACATCATCTGAATTCAAATCAGGAATTAACACAGTTTTGCAAATGACATTCACCCCTCTGCAGAAGGACCAGCGTTAATCCTATGCACTGCAGCAGCAGCATTTAAAGCCTTGTGTGAGGGCTATAGTGGAGCTTAAATGAGCCTTAGGCAAAGCACAGACCTCTGCACAGGGTTGAATTTAATAGTTAAGTAGGACTAACACTGTCTACTTTGGGCACCTGGCTTAAATGCAAGTTGGGAGCGGTGTTAGGACACAGGTTCCCTAAATAGCCAGGGGACAAGGTGTTCCACAAGGGCTTCCTGGGTTGCTTAGTACTGTAGTTAGTTGCTGCAAACAAAATCTTCGTATGATCCTGTTCATAAAGCATTGCCGCACTGCTGAAGTCACTGACTTTGCTGGGAGGAGGATCAGGTCCATGTTTGCTCCCCTTCACGGCTTTCGAGAAACCTACATCATGCTGGTGGGAACACGCAGGAGCTTTAGGCCGGGGCTTTCGACTCCCATTGAAGGTCTGTACCAGCTGCTGCAATTCCTGTGGAACTTTTCGGAAATCCCCATCCTTTTTTTTTTTTTTTTCCTTCCTTCTTCTCCTTGTTGTGTTTCAGCAGCAGCACTTGTTTGCGTTGCTGGAGTTCCTGACTCGCAGTGAACATCTCATTGCGCTAAGTGCAGCAAAAAGGACGGAGAACAGACCATCTCTCTGGTGTGTGTATAGTGTAGACAGTATACCCTACGTTTAGAAATTGTGAAATAGACTCCAGAGTAGAAAAGGAAGCTGCAATACTCACTTCTATAATGTCGCAGTGCTAGGAAAAATATAAATCCAAGCAGATGTGTTATTGGAAAAATTTGAATCATTGCAGACACTGCCATGAACTGTTAACTTTCTGAGACTTCAGCATAAGCATCTATAGCTTTAAGCCACCTCCACAAAGTGCTCCAAATCTTTGTTATAAATCTTGGATGAACTATATCCATAAATTGTCTTACTGTTAGTTTCTACCACCTACTTCTTAAAGTTGAGATTCACTGGGGGAAAGATGCACTTCTGTGCATTGTGAGAACTTAGAGTGAGGCTAACATGATTTCTTGTTCATTGTATAGCTTCTGCCCAACATGGGCAAATTTCTCCCTTTAATTCATAGACTAGGCAATGACTAGCTGTCTAGTATCTGAGGTTAAAGTAATTTAATAAATAAAATCATGTAATCACTGGTTAGTTAATGCTAACCAGCAAGTATTTTGCTAAATGAGCTCTAAAATGAATCTCCTAACGCAAGTCATGGAGCTACACTGATGAAATTAAGTGCAAAGTTTAGCCGTGCGGTTTTAAAGATAGGCTCGCTGGAATTACATCCAAGTGTTTGATCTAGGCCAGGAGCTGATGGCAGTCCTGCTGTTGAAATTATCAAGACAAAGTGTGTACAAAGGTTGAGGGGAGGAAGGCGCTCCAAGGGTTTCTTAACTCGTGTGTGTTATTTCTTGTGCTTCACAGTGTTTTTCCGCGGCACGTATATGTTCCCCTTTAATTGTAGGACTTGTTAGAACACCTTGACAGAAAAGGAGCCAAACAGTCTCATTTTTCTTAGCTATTTTCATTTCATCAGAATCATTACTTATCAAAGAACACTGCTAACATTTGAAATAAACATTTTTAAAAATTAATAAGAGACACTCTTTGCTGTGTGGGAAAATGTTAAATTATTCTTGCAGGAGAAAGAAGGTAGGAGCAAATGTCTTTACTTTGAGTGTTTCTTAATATCTCTCAATGTTTACTTTGGTAGTGGAAAAAAGAAATAGCTAAAATTGCTACAGTCAAATGCCTGTAATATTGCCTTAACAAAAGCTCAACTGAACTGACAAAATGCAAGCTGGTTCCCAATAGTAGCAATAGGAGAGGTTCACAAGGGCACCCCTGGGTCTGGGTTGAATGTGGCCAAAGGCACATTTTAAGGCTAGTGAGAGCCTTCTGAAATGGCCCTGAAATTCCAGTATCACTGAACCTCTTGGGTAGTGAAGTATCTGAAAGTTGTTGACCATCATGGGAAGCTGACTAAACACTAATTGCCAAGGTTACAAGGATGAAAACAGGAGAAAGTGTTGGAGAGGAATTGGGACCTCCTGAGACCGAGCCATGAAAAATTGCAGAAGGAAAGGCTGGCTGGGGGCTGCTGAGCAGGCAATATTTGGGGAGCAGCGAGATCCACAGGCTGGTGCAAGGAAGCAAAGAAGTGACTTGCTAGATGGCTACCACTCATCCTAATAGCAGTCATCTTGGGACAGTTGCTGCTAGAAAATAGATGTTGATTTCAAATGACCTAACACAAAGCAAGCTCTCTAAAAACCATCCAGAGAGATTTGTAAACCTCTGTGTACTAAGTTTTTTCCAAGTGAAGCAGTCAGGTAAGTGTCATTCTTGATATTTATAGCTCAGGATGGAAAAATATGAGTTCTGAGAAAAATGATTTGGCTGGAGAAAAGCCATCTTTGGTCCCTGGCTCATTAGTCAGTGAGTGGTTTGATGCGGGTCTGATTGATGTAAGAAATTTGGAGACTAGCTAGAGAAACTTTCCCATTCTTGTTATTGCACATGCTGAAATTTTGGCAGGGAAAGATACGATGGAGATTTTTTCCGAAATGGATCGTTAGGACAGTTAGTACATATTTGTCAATTATCTGCCCTAATTTTATCTACTTTGAAAGCCCGGAATGAAATCAATACCTAATGGCTCTGCCCGTATTCCAGATTTCTTAGAAACGGACCTTTGAAAAGAAGAGCTATTCAGTTTGTATATCCCTGAGTGTGTTCCAGTATGTATCATGCTACCAGCTATTCATGCAGGATTTCTGAATTTATTAACTTCACTTAGATTCAGAAAGTAAATCCAGAAGGGACCATTAAATCATTTTGTCTGTTCTCCCGTATTTCTTGGGCCACTCAGTTTCCATCCGTTTGCCTCTGCACAGGGCAGGCTATGTTTGACTAAGCCTTCTTATGCAGAAAGACATCCCGTCTTCATATGACATCCTCAAGAAATGAAGCATTCACTGCTTTATTTGATAGTCTGCTCTAGAGTTTACTGATTCTTAGTAGAAAAATACTTTCCTTATGGGCTTTTCCTTGCCTTCAGCTTCCAGCCATTGATTCTTTTTATTCCTTATTAGAGATAACAAAGCCCTTTTTCACGCTGTGTTTTCCTTTCTGAAAGGAGTTTTACACCATAATTAAGTTACTGCTCAGTCTTCCTTTAGATAAGCTGAACAGACTGAGCTCTCAGTGTCTCATTATTTGACATTTTTCTCTCACCATCAAATAATTTTTATGGCTGTCTTCTGTATCCTTTCCAGTTTTTCAACGTCCTTTTCCAAAGGATGGCCCCAAAAGCTGTCTGTGCTCTTCCAGGATCCATCTCATCGGTACTACACACAAGGGTGAAATGGTCTCCTGGTTTTTACGTGCTGTGCTTCCTGAGCCCAGGGAGCTCAGGAAATTGGTCCCGCTCCTAAGCACCAGGCGCCTCAGGGCTGCTCGGCTCCATGCCAGCCACTAGTGCCGTGAGAGCCCATTCCCCCACGCGTGCAAAACTGGAGTGCTCTTCTGCCCTCTGACTGCCCAAATCCCTGTGCCCCAACCCTGTGCGGTAACGGAGGAAAACATATTTCAAGGGCTCTTCCTGGGAAAGGCTCTGAGCAGGAGCCTCCTCCGTTACCAAATGGGCTCTCGCAGCACGGAGGCATTGCTCAGGTAGAGGTCAGCAGGTCCCTACCACTTCACACCAGCAGAAGGTGGGCCAACGTTCATCCGGTTGAGCAAACAGGTTTGGTTCTCTCTTTTCACCACTCTTCAATGGTTTAATAAAGAAAGTTTCACAGTGCAGAGCTGTTCCTGGAGAAAGATTGGTTGGTAACTTAATAAAAGCAGGTATTTTCAACACTTTCTCTTATTTGCTGGTTTGGCAGCCAAGCTAAAGTTCAATTAAGTCTCTCTAACCTTGCTGCAGGGAAAGTTTGAGGACCATTTGTTATTTTAAATCTCTTTACTTTTCAATTGTCAGATTCAATTAGAGGGGAGATTATAGTTTCATTGGAAAAGGGCAATGGTTATAGAAAAGCCCAGTGAAACAAGCTGTTCCAGAATCTGATGAATGATTTCAAGCTTTCAGTGCAGAGTAATCTTCAGTGTTTTTGGAGGTAATTGCAAGTAGATATTAGCTTATCTTAATATGCTGGGAGTTGCGTGTGTGCATTTTCATGCTTCACAGCTAAGCAGGAACCCCAGAGGATTTAGCCCATCCGCTTACACCTAAGCACTGCTTAGAAACTTTCTTTTACCCAGTTTTCAGAAACTTTAGTTTCCACAGCCTGGGCCTTGCCCAAAGCCTGTTGAAAGCAAAAGAGGCATTTGCAGAGAACCCAGAGGCTTTCTGGAAGCTTTTGGGTAAAAAATTTTAGTCCCAGCATTCAACCAAGGCTGTGTGGGAAGCAAAAGGGGCTCAGTGATGGGAGAATTTACCTAGGAGTGGGGAGAGCTGCATTCGGTTCCCTGCTTTATCAAAAACTTCTTGATCTTGGGTACATCGCTTCCTAGTTATTTTTCCGTTTGTAAATACGGGAATTGTTGTGTGCTCATATGTCAAAGGAGGTCAGATATAAAGATTATGGGGTGTTTTAATTCCGTGGGTCCTATAAAAGTGCCTCAGATAGACATTGTCATGGGCTTTGTCAGTCTCTGGTGCAAAAATGAATAACAATTGTTATTTGAATTAGTATTAAGCCACTTCCTAATCAGGAAGGTATTTGAGGCTCCGGCATCCAACTGCTGCGCAGCCCTTGTGTTGTCCTTCTGCACGGAAATGAATGTTAGCCTGGCTTCGCCGGAGGAGTCGTGTTGGGCAGAACATCGTTCTCAAGATGTCAGGGTTTTCTGATATATTACTTTGTTATGTTTGTTCTGCCCTTTTTTTCCATCGGGCTTTGCAAGAATCTCAGACCAGATGCTCTTTTTCCACCTGCTATTTCATGCGCTTTCCCCACCAGATAATGGTAAAAAGTATTTTCCAGTAACGTTTCATGTGAATCTGGGAGGCTCTGAGTGACCGAGAAGCCAGCTGGAAAGATGAATGTGTCATCGCTGGAATAAAGCATAGATTTGGGCAGGGTATTTTGTGGGTTTTCTTCTCAGTGTTGCCACTTCTAGTGGACCAGCAGGTGGAACTGCCCACATGGCCTTATTTATCCCTGTACAGCCAGCTGTTGCAAGATGCAGGGGGTGTGTGTTGTATGGACTCCTATGATTTGAAAAAGCTTATAACAGTGTGCATCTATTTTGCTTAACAATATTCTCCAAATTGGTATTTGTTCTTCAAGTTCGGTATAATTTCCAGTTAGTCAATTTAGGCCAAAGTAATTTTATAAGGTACAGCTGCAAGTTTCTGTTTGTTCCTCTTAAAGAACAAAAAAAATTGGTCAGAGCAATTTCTGGGTAAAACATGACTTTTAAGGTTGTATCTCGGTATAGGACATCTAGTGAAGTCCACTGGCCTTCCAGGAATTAGGCTCTGATGCTGCACCGTGTGCTCCTCACAAGTGCGCGCTTATGCAGACGTGGCCAGCAAAGTGAATGAACAGACTCCTTTCGGTACCTGTCACTTGGTGAATAAAATGTAAAGAATCAGGCATTTTTAGTCACTTTGAATCCAGCCGAAGGGTCTTGTGAAACGTGATGGGTCCACTGTTAGGAGCACAGCACCTATGGGCGCGTAGCCTGCGGAGCGACTCCTTGCACGCCGCGCAGGACCAGAGTTGTGTTGCTGGCAGTGGCTGCTTCTGTAACTCATCGTGTGGTCAGCAGTTTTATTTAACGCAGGTGGAGGAAGCCAAGTTTTAAAGCAGGATAACAAGATCTGAGGCATCCTGCATTATGTACCATACTGGCACATAAGAGGTGTTTTTAAAGAGGGCAAGAGAAAAGCGAAACACTAGAAAACAGCGCTGGAGACCAAAGAGCTACTTGCAGTTTTTGTTGTTTAAAAAATGCCTGGTAGCAGAGAGAGTCCCTAGACTGTGAGCGAGGACCAGAGCAAAAAGGCGGAGTGCTGGAAGCAAGGCATGTTATTAATCTTTGACAAAGCAAGAGGAGCTCAGCGAACAGGCAGCACCACCTTTCCTGAAGCTGGTAGTGCTCTCCTACTGCTAACATGCTGGTGAAGGAATTCCTCTTTTGCAACCCATTTTTATGCAAAAAATTAGCAAAGTCAAGCTTTCAGCACCCAGCTCTAATAAAGGACAGGTTCTCGTCTGTATGTATTTCACTGTTTAGAATGGCAAGGCTAGGTCAGATTAAACATCCAATATCCCATCTCTGAGCTCTGGCCCATAAGAAGAAATCATAAAAGGGTAAATAAGGAGCGAGTCCTTCGCTTATGCACCCTTTCGGATTCCCCAAAACAGAAACCGTGAGAAACCAAGGCTGCTTGCACTCTTACAGACTGATGTCAAACCCAGCAATGGTACATACTGGTATAAAAAGGCAAGAAGGCATAAAAAAAAAAAACACATGATGAATGCGGGTTTCAGAAAGCTCAAAGGGAGCAACTGGTTAAAACTGTGGAGATATTACAAAAAGTGCCTGTAGGGGTGTGAGTGTGTGGAGTGGAGGCATGCACTGGAGGAATAGGCAGTATCTTCTCCAAATACTAGAAAAGCTGTGCTAATTTTTTTTTTGTACCGAGAGGCCTTGGAAAGGCAGTAGCCAAGGCATATTGAGACAAGAGCACTGCAAGCTGTGAAACAGCCGAAACAACTCTAAAACTTTTGATACTTAGGTCGGAGAAATTGAGAATAGCGGCACCGAGGGGCTCATTGTGCAGTTAGAAGAAAGGCAAGCCTTTTTGATAGTAATCATAAGATTTCAAAGCCAAAGCGGGCAGCAGCAGGCTGAAATGGTTTGCAGGCTACCACGCAGTGCAGCTCTGCCCGACGACTTCCCAGCCCAGCCCAGCAGAGGAAGCTGCATCAGGAGGATGAGCAGGGCTGCAACAGCTCTTCTGGCAGTCTCCTATAAACCATTAACGTGCTGCTACCTGAAATTCAGCTTAAATAAAAGTAATAAAAGACGAGGCTGTCTTACCTGCCCCAGCGGAGATGATGCAATGCCCGCATCAGATGGGGACCTGAGTGGCCTCCAGGGGAGGCTTTATGCAACGTGACCACGAAGATGTCGTCCTCCTTGGGGTAGCTGTTGAGCCCTTGAGATTTCCCACCAACTTGATGACTGCAGCTTCCTACAACTGCGAGGCTAATACACTGTCTTAATCGTGAGAAGCTCTGAATGAAGCCAAATCCATATGTTTGTGAGCAGCCTGTTCTGTGAAATTACAGCAAACGGGAATGCTTGGGAAAGCAACAAATCTGCCGATAGGCTATAGTTACTCTGCACTGATTCTATAAATCTTTTGTGTGCTGGGAGATCCTTTGGAAATGAATATTGAATACAGAAATAAAATGAGTATATATACAGTAAATGCTGTATTTAACTACCTGCAGCCATATAAATGGCTGGTAGCTATCAGCCCATGAGGACTATAATAATTATTGCTTGACTGACTTTGCTAGTAAAAAATCAATTTCAGTAAGATAGTCCTTTTCTTAATGTGAGCTGTTAAAAGTGTTATCCCCATTTTAAGTACGCCCCTCCTGAGCAAATTGACTTGCCGAAGAGGGAAGCCTTTGGAGATGATGTCTGTCACCTGACAGCGGTGTCCCCAGGGCTCTGGAGGCCAGATTTGCCTGCTGTACTTTTGTGCCTGCTGGCCGCAGGGAGCCAAAGCTGGCCAAACCTCCCAGTTTGGTTTCCCAGACTTGGGAACTAGTGCCAGTGTTGCCCAATCTACTGCAGCGTGTTAGGCAAAATGCAGCAGCTGCTCCTGTAACAGAGGGACCTTTGCCTTTCCAAAGCGCTGAAATAGCTTAGGCCCCTTAAGTCCAACCAGCTTGCAGCAAGAGGTGGAAACTTTTGAAAATGGTGCTGTTTCCCAACCCTCACCGCCTCGGCTAGCATGTGCAGAGCTCTGCTTAGCAGCAGCCCCGTTCCCTGTGATCCAGCAGGCTTTTTCCCAACAGAAGGGTTTGGGGTTGGTTTGTTCTCTGAAGCTCTGAAACCGAAACTTCTTGCAGAACTTGCATCCATTCCATCAATATTTCACAAGAAAAAGTTTCCTGGAGCTCCTCATCAAAACCAGAGCAAAAGCAAGCCCGGTGCCTCTGCCCACAGCCAAACTGCCAGGGAGGTTCGTGGGATGCAGGAGCGCTCGGGGCCAAGACCCCTTCTCTGACCGCGTTTTACAGGATAACGGTTTACTTCATGCTCTATCCAGAGAGCTGTAATGCTCCTTCGGCTCCAATGTACGTCCTTAATTTTGCTCGTGGCTCCTCAGCGTCGTGTTCCCAGCTGTGCACCTAGCCCGTCCTGTTCCCGTAACACCCACACCAGTTCCTGCACTGGTTTCCCAGCCAGGCGGCTGCCCCATCCCTGCGGTTAGGGCTGTGGGTGCCCCGCAGCACACTGAGTTGGCTGCGTATCTCGGGGAGGGTGGCTGTCCCCGGGGTCGTGGATGCTGAAGCTTCAGGAAGGCGTTCACTGTGGTTTTGGTTTAACAGTGTGCCACAGGAAAGAGCAATGCCAGGGAGAACGGTTGGAGAGCTAAAATACAGGCAATATTTGTGCAGAAGCTGCCTAGTATCTGGGTTTCTAAGGCAGCAAAGATAACTTTTACAGATATTTCTGGAGATATTTCTGTAGCAAAATAAAATCTGGCAACTGCAAAATGAAGGCGATGCTGCACCGCAGTGATCTATGGTATACCATTGATTAAACTCATCTCCCGGGTGAGTCACACATGGCCAGTGAATCCTGCCAGTGTCTTTTGCATATCGGTCAGGTGGGGACCCTGGGGGGGTGGGTCTGGAAGGCTTGTTGACAGAAGAAGGGCATAAAAAGATCAAGATCTAAATCTGGGTGATTGCAGTTTAATGCAGGAAATGGAAATGGAGTAACTATACATGGATATATTTTAGGGTTTTTGTTTATCCCTTCCTCTGTGCTTTATGTAGCCTTTTGCACCAGAGCAAAAATGGTTGTAAAATATATCTGCGTTCTGAGAAAAGTTATGCATTTATGGAACAGAGCTAGGACTATTCAAAGCATGATTCATATATACAATAAAATTTCCTTACACAACACTGCCAATAGGATATAGTCTTTGCTGTGAGAGTTAATGTAACTAACTTCATGCTAGGGGCCTACAAAAGGAGATTGAACATATAAGGGAGCCTTACTTGCAAGGTTGCTTGATATCTTTTTAATTGCACGTGTGCAGTGTTGAAAATTCATGTGATCTTAATAGAAATGCCCCTTTATGCACTATATATATATATTTTTTTGCATATCCCCACCTCTTATAGTCATCAGGCTGCAAGAGAGGCAAAATTTTTGTGCTTGCTGAGGTTGCATGATGCTGATGCATGTCCTGGCTCAGTGCTCGAGCCCAGATCCCACAGAGTGGCCATGCCATGTCTACGCTGTGTAGATCCTGGGGCAAGGACAGGGAAGGAGATGACTGGGGCTCCAAGAAAAAGTTATCTTCTTGTCTTTTCCAGTTCAAAGTTTCAGAACTAACGTAGGAGCTGTGTTGCAGCCGGCTGAGGGCATGTGTTGTGTCCTGTGGGCAGCAAGTCAGAAGGCGGGTGGAGAGGGGTAGGAGACAGTGTAGGACGGAGGACGGTGTATGGACATGGATCATACAGACCCGGGTGGCCATGGAGTGAGCCGGCTCCAGAGCGGTGTCTGAGCTTTCCTTTGAGGGAAATGATATATTTGCTTTGAAGGACAACCGGGAAGCAAAACTAACATGTAGTGTTCATCATGTGGAAATTGGGATCTACGAGTGAAGCAGGGTGCTAAGTTGTTTGTCAGTATATAGACCCATCCTGAATCTTAGCGTTGGAACTGATGTCGTCATGTTGTGGCTAAATTTGTTTAAGTTGGTAAACTGACTTTTTAAATAAGTGCGGGTTTTTTTTATCAACTTTCCCTTTTACACAGAACTGTGTTGTGTTGTTTCCTAGGGGCGATGTATAATTTGTTTGCTAATAGAGTGTCCTATTTATACAAATTAAACCTTTTTAACAGCATTCTTATTAATTGATTTTGACTGCACTGCATTAATTACAGAAGGGATAGTGTAGTTTTAATTGCAGAGAATTAGTCTCTAATTTAAGGAAAACAGACAACACTCAATGCTCAGCTTCCAGTAAGAGTTTGTTATCTCTGTGTTTAAACATTGTACTTAAACCATTAAAATAATCTTGTGGTGGCAGTAATTATACGAATAACTGGGTGGGAAGGAATCATAAAATAACATGGTGTAAAAATAGCACCAGGGAACGCAAACTTGTTTTTATAGATGAAATAAAGGCAAGAGAGGATGAGTTCCCAGGTGGGAGGTGGTGATGGGATGTCAATGCTTCCTCATCGTGGTGGCCGTGTCAGGGCGAGCGTGGCCGCTTGTCACACGTGCGGGCTTTAGGGGTAGGACTAGTCTCTGGTTTTATAACTTTAGGGCTTCCTTAGCCCATGCCATTGGCACGCAGACCAAAGAGTTTATGAAGTGCCCTGTCCATACCGGCGCAGCAGATGAAATCAGGCAGGGCTTTGAAGGAGCACCGCCGAGGTTTGCCAGGCACCGCCTCTGGGACGGGTCCCCCAGGACGCTGCTCTGGACCCCCACGGGAGCGACTCACCTCCTCTCGCTTTGGTTTTCTCCCCTCTGCGCTGGCCTGGAGCAGAGAGCCCAGAGCCTCCAAGCCGTCGTGGACTCCAGTGGTGGACGAAGGCGTGAGCCTCCTTGTCGGCGCTTGGCTTCCGGCAGGGGCAGGAGAAATGCCTGTATTTTGCAAATCCGCCTCACTCTGTGACTGTGCTGTTATACAGCCTGACAGGTTTGACGTGAAGCGACGTACCCCTGGGAGAGGAGAAGTGGTTTGTTTTGCAGGGCATGGGAGTAGAGGAAACCATATTTTTGCACGTTGCGGCAGTTGTTATAAACCTGTCTCGGTTACGGTTCATCTCTGGGTGTGAAAATTAAGTGCAAATTCACCTGAAAGGATGAAACTTTCCACTGTCATTAAGACAGGCAGTGCAATAGTTGATGGTGTGTTCTTGAAGCTTGCTAAAGACCACACAGAGTGTAGCTGACTTTGGGGACTGAAGAGCCAATACTGAAGACACGGTGCACAAAATGCACTGTTCTGCTAGTTCTAGTTTGGGGAAGAAAGCTCTTTAAGTCCTAGTCATATGCCATAATGTTTTGGCAGCTATAACTCCTGCATATGTGCTAAGCCCCTGAGTTTGTGCAGCACTTAGCACAATTTCTGATGTGTGAGGAGCTCATGAGGATGATGCTGGTAAGAAATCCTACCAGACCTCTTGGAGAAATAACAAGCCCTAACAATAAAACTGGTATTAAATCTTTGTGGAGTGGCTGCTGGAAGTGACTCTACTATGCGTGCGTGTGCGGACTGGAGTAAATGGTGCGTATCAAGAAATATATTTGCCAGAGATGGTCTTTATTATGCTACATTTTTAAAACTCTCTGGAGGTGCTAAATTAATACCCTTACAATGCTTTAAGGATTCAAAATGCTAGCAGGGTAATAGCATTTATTGTTTATTATTAACAATTGTTAATTTATTATTATTAATCTTTATTGCAGGCTTTTGGAATCTCAGCATCTTCAACAAATTAAAAAAAAATGTTGATGATGCTTTTGAGATTCTTCTTGACCTGCAGTAGCTGTTTGGCTACAAAGTCACTGTTTCATTTTTTTAGAGGTAGACTTCTTCTGCCTTAATATTTGGCTGGCTTTAAACCTGCTTAATTTCGAGCAGATTTATTGTTGAAATCCCCTCCAGGCTTACAGGTTTCTCAACAGCTTACATTGTGCAATAACACAGAGTGTTTATTTGTTACTCTGTGCAAACGGAGCCTGTGATTCCCTTATTTAGACCGTGTCTGTTTTGAAACCATCTTAATATACTGTATCATTGCACTTTAGAAAGTCAAATCTCTTTTTAGCCTGATTTCCTAAGGAGGCTTATGCGCTCATGCTCTGTTTATATCTTCATCTGTCCGTTTGAGAACTTTTGAACCCACTGGCCAGGAGCAGCCAAATTTTCCAGGGCGCTCGAGGTGGCGATGACGTGAGTCTGCAAGCTGTAGGCGCAAGATGAAGCGGTTGTTCCTGGCGGTGCTGACGGCGAAGGAGAACGCGCCTGTGCCCGCTCACAGGGCTGTCGGGCATAGAAAGTCCACAGGGAAGGTTTGCAAACGGACAGCCACTAAAACTGCCATGGGGATTGCTTCGTGGCAGAGCTGGGGCGCAGTGGGGCGCAGCACGCAGCTCCCGCTGGGCACCCCCTCCGGAGCGCAAGGCTCCAAATACAAGGCCGCGAGTAACAGGCAGGAATGTGGCAGCAGCAAACTGAAGTGCTTTGTTCGGGAGAGTACCAAGGTATAATAAAATAATAAAATAGAGTTGGCAAACTCTACCACGCTCTACACACACACACTGCAATTTTGGCAAAATTTGGAAGAAAAAGAGCAAAATTTATATTCTAAATTTTTGTGTGGAGTTTTTCAAAAGTTCTCAATTAAATCATGAATGTCACTATATTAAATATTTTTTTTTCAAAGCTCCACATCTTGAAACCAAGTGACTGATCATCTAAGATTTCTGATTTTTTACAAAAAATTTTCCAGCCCTTATAATACAAAAGGAAGGAAGTGTTGAACAAAGCAGAGCCTACAGGTTCAGAAACAGGAAAGCTGATTAAAGCTACATCTAGTGATATAGTTATGTGTTTGTGTATGCATATGCATATGTGTGTGCATGTACATGCATCCACATGTCTATACAGGTGTATATATCTATGTATCTCTATGTGTATATATACAGATAGATACCTAGATATATACGCACCTGCTGTGAAATACTGTGTTTTTCAAGCCATTCTAATTACTGCTGGGAAGAGGCAGATTTATTGTTTTAATTCCTGAGCTTGAGAATGCTGTGCTAGGAGAAAACCAAAAAAAATAAGCTGCTTGGATCTTGCTCTGGATTGCAGTGATGTTGTATCCCAGGGAAGAGGCAGGGCCATAGTCCTGCAGAGTCTCTCCTTGGTGCGCTGTCCTCCCATCTGCGGGGTGAAATTCTTTCAGGTCTGTATGTTTTTGTTTCCCACCCACTTTTCACCATCTATATTTATTTAATCTGTCTTCAGGCTGGAGATGCGTTTACTCCAAGCAGGAGCGTGTCTGAGGCCAGCACATTTGGGGCTGCTTTTACAGCTAGGATAGACTTTATTCAAAACCCTGGACCAATGAGCTCGTTCAGGCTCTGTGCCTTTTTCCGACTGACACAGAAATGATTCCCTCCAGTCCTGCGTGACCCAAGTAAAACAAAAACCCACTGAGATATATCTCACAAGGAAAGGGCTTGTGTCAACTGAAGTCTCTCAGCAACAACCTCAATAAACTAAATCCTTCTCTGAGAGGAAAAGATAATCATATGAAGAGGCCAAATATCCCCCTGCTGTGCATCTGTCAGGCAGCTACTTGCTAAAGTAGCAGTGAGCATGTAAAGCAGTTCTTCTGTGCTCTGCTGCGATAACCCTGATGAAAAGGGAGAGAGGAACAGATGGGTGGGGGGAATTAAATCTGCATGGAAAATGGTGCATATTTGGAAAAGCTGTGCCGGCAGTCTCTTTGTCGCTGCTGTTTCAAGTAGAGATGCAGTGAGCTTGGAGGGGGATCCTTTCCCTCTTGCCTGCTCAGGAACGGCAGGAGATGTTTTGGGGCTGAAAAGCAGCAAGACCAATGTGAGCGTGTGCGTGTTGCCAGGTGTATTACAAGGGGGCTGCATTTTTTACACAGGGTTTGTGTTCGGAAGTGCTGGCTCTTTGGGGTGGTGGACCCATGGCACACGTGTGGGATCAGGTCCGCCTGCCCAGGGTGGGAATGGGGGCTTCTGCTGTGCAAAGGGGCACATTAGCCAGGGGGTAACACTGGGTCGGCACGGTGTGCTGGGGAGTAAGGATGGAGTATGTGGGCTGTGCCTTTCTCCAGCCGAGCATGACCCTGGGCGCAGGGAAGTGGTAGTGTGGAGTTTCTCCTGGAGACCTTCGTAACGCACATCTGGTTTTTTGCTTGTTTTTGCTTCATAAGGGCTGTGAGACAGATGCCTCAGAGATGCATGGAGAAGGAACAAATAACTGCTTCTGGAGTGAATTGAAATAAAGCCCTTTCATGCTTTTGGCAAAGGCAAGATGATGATTTGATTGTTTTGCTTGTTTTGAGTGACTTCAGTGTTTCCTAAATCTGGTCCCAGGCACTTGGGATCAGCATGATCATTCAAGATCAGCACAAGCAAATCCAAGCCTAGACTGCTGCCAAAAGGGGTGATTCCTGCCTACTGCCAACTGCCCGTTTCCACCCTTCTCTTTGTGCTGAGGCCAGCATTTCTCACACACCTGCACACATGTGCCTACAGCTGGTGCACGACACCCACCTCGTTCGTCCTGCCACCCCTGCCCTGCTCCTCTGCTGCTTTTTTGCAAGCTCAGCCCTTGATCCCTAGACTCCTGCTGGGCTATTCGGCCCCGTCGCATCCGCCACCCCCATTCTCCAGGTTCCCGTGCTCCTTCTCACTCTTCCTGGTTCTTCCTTATCTTCTGGCAGCTCAGCGCCTCCATCCCCAGCTCTGGGTAACTTCATTGAAGACCTTGCTAACTTCCCTCTGCCTGTACCCAGCTGCACTCCCCCTCCCTCTTTTCCCTGTTTCTCGGTTGCCTGAGGGCTGCAAGACTTCCCTCTGCCTAGCCATAAGAGCAGAGGTGGAGGAAAGCGCGTCTGCAGCAGCTCTCCCAGTTGCTTAGAGAAGGTGGTGCTACACCACCATTGCAGTCATGCCCAGAAGCTGCCCTTGTTTTACCTTTCCACATGAATTAGGCATCAATGGGAGAATTTATTTTTCCCGTCATACAAGCTGTTATAAGCCTGTTGATTTCAGTGCAGTTATCCCTAATGTGCAGAGCCAAGAAGAAAAAAAGAATGAAACTGTGGATGTCTTCAGGTACCTGATACAGGTACTTGTCTGGTTAAACAGAAGGGTTTTCTCCTTGTATTGAAGAAGAAGAAAAAAGCAAGTCTTTCTGACTTCAGAAATCAGTCTTCAAAGAACTTTCATAGTTTTTCAAAAGAATACTTTTTTGTGTTTAATAATTCTTTTTCTTGTTTGGGTATATCAAGGATTTTTCTGTTTTCTGTGGCTAAAGGAATTAGCCGTTCAGGAAATTAAACTTCACTTGTCATTGCCAAGCTGGCTTCAGCGAGGCATCCTCTGTAATCATTACTCCAGACAGCCCCTCTTGAGAGTTAGCTTTGATTCAATCTCTGTGCTGTATCAAGGCCCTCCTGAATGGAGATTTCAGACATGCATAATTATTCAGGGGAGGAGGTTATGATGTGGGCTGCTGAGGACACTAAGTCCTTTTCTACTAGAAAACTGATTGGATTTGAGACAGGAGGGCAGAAATGAAAATGTTTATGCCACTAATCTCAGATACATACTTATTTTGTCTTAACTTTTAATCTTAAATTTATACCCATGAATAAGCTATGAATGGGAGTAAGCTATGTTTGTGTTTTAAATCAGTGTTTGACATGACAAGAATTGTCTAATATCAGTCTAAAAAGCCTTTAAAAGGAGCCAGACTGGAGGCTAGAGAGGGAGCAATTTGAGATTTACCAACAATGTTCCTACATTCTCTCTCAAAGCAGATGGAGGCACAAGCTGACTGAGTCCAAGATCATGAAATGGGCATCAGAAAGCTAGTGTACCCCAAATTTCTCCCTGTCCTTTCTCACAAACTACTGCTTATCATCTAGTATCCTGTTGACCGAGACCATTAATTCATTACACATCCATCAGAAGATAACTTCTGGTCATTACAAACTTTGGTCCAATTCAAAATAAGGCTTAGATGTGAAAGGATTTGTACTCGTTGCTGATCTACTGAGCTGTCTAAGCTCTCATAGGAAGAATTTTTACAAGATCTCATCACTGGCTTAATTCTCCAGCTTTCTGGCCTGCAGATTTCCTATTTGCTCTGAAACGTGTGTGCTCGAATGGGTTGCAGGAAATGAATTGCAGACTCTGGAATCTATTATCTTTGCTCTGCCTGTAGATTTCAGTGTATCATCCCCTCCCAAATGTGTTGTCTCCTCATAAAACACCTATGTATTTTCTCCATTGCACACAATAAGCTGACTGTTCTTAAATTTCTGCTGGTTGGGGCTGTGAGTTTGGATCAAGCTAATGAAATCAGTTGGATTTTTGTGACCTCAGTGCAGGCAAGTTGTACTGTGTTTTAGAAGAGAAGGGGGAAAGTTGCTTTCGGAAGCTGAATGTGAAGGCTGGGATAGACAAATATATCTGGGCGCAGAGGCACTTTGCTCCCAAGGGAATTATCCCTGCTGCGTGAAACCGGTTACAGAGCAATCACAGGAGCAGCTGAGCCATCAGATTCAACGGGCCAGGAGGCTTGGGTGAAGAAGGAGCAAAAGCGGGTGTGATGAGCTGTGGGGCAGCAGCTGGCTCAGCCAGTGCAGTTGTAACTGGTGGAGGGAAGACAAGCAGAGCTTTGGTGCATGAAATGCCTCCTCAGGGAGGCATCTGCGAGTTAACCTCCTCCTGTGCTGGGTGGTGCATCAGCACCATGTGCGACAGAGGCAGCAGGGCTGGAGCTCTAGTGAAAATGGAACAGTGCTTTTTTTGATGTGGCAAAATAAGCATATGTTAATCGGCAGGTTGACTTTGAATGTTATACCATTAAAGCACAGCAAAGAGAAACAAAATAAATAGGTCATGTTAGCTGAGCTACAGACTTACTAGAAGTTCAGGATTAACAATTAAGTTATTTGCCTTTTTCATCTTTTGAATCTCCTTAGAGTTTAATGCTCCTCTGCATGACAGTTAACACTCAAAGGCATCTTTTGCTTATTTAGTTACAGCTTAATCTCACCCATTTCTGACCGCTCTGGTGCGACTGTTTGAGTCTGTTCATTTATGTGTGCAGACATATAAATATTTGCACCATTAGCTGGATGGAGATGAAGGACTGCAGCGATCCGCAGTGAGATACGCAGTAGCTACAACAGAAGAGGCTGTCCTGAGCGTGCCGTGCCGCTCTGCGGGGCTGCTGGTTGTCAGTTGGAGCAGGAGTGTGACACTGATGGGGCCAAAATGCAAGTGAGTTGTGGCCATAGGATCTGCAAGAAATGCAGTCACTTTATGGCACTGTCACACAGTTACCAGTGTTCGTGGTAGGGCAATTTGAGAAGTCACCACCTCTTGGTTGAGGCATCCAGAGGGACGATTGGGTTGTTCCCTTCTGAGTTGCAGTGAGAGGTAAAACAGGCTCAGTCAGACCAGCAGTTCCTGCATGGTCTGTAGCTGGGCATCAGGGGGGATCTCTGGCAGTTTTCCTTGCCTTGCTTGTTCACCTCCAGAAGTCAGGAAAGTTATCAGTCAGGAAATCAGGATGTAGGTGGAAAATCTTCAATGCCTTCCTTAGCATAGTATCGGGTAGAAGAAAGGATGGTCCCCAGAAAACCCAAATGTGTGGCTGTCTTGCCTGAAAGCACAAACAGACATGTGCAGTGGGTGTTTGAACGCGGGAGAAGCTGGGGTGATTTGGGGCAAGTGGGGGAGCGTGGTGCTGGCGTGTCCCTGCGCCGCATCCAAGCTGCTCGCCCACCATGCTGCCTTTCCCCTTGCTGCTTCTCACCAGCTTTGGCTTCTCCATGTGGACATCACTGTCTCATGTGCAACCGCTGCCACTTGGGGTGGGGGTAATTTTTTAGTGTAAACGTTGTCAATTTGTAGTTTGACTCTTCCGGAAAGGGAGGGTTGCCTAAGGTGGGCAGATGCCTCATCTGGGGTCAGCAGAGCCCATCTGGGCAGTGGCAGTGTGGCCATCCAGGAGAAGATGCTGCGTGAGTTTGGAGACGAGGGCAGACACCAGACGATCGGCTCATGTGCCACTTTGTTCATCTTGTGTGAGCACTCTCTGCACCAACAGGCTCTGGGCTGCATTTTCCAGCTTGGATTTGGGATATGGACAGACCGGCTGGACACATGCACGCTCTTAGCCTGTGTAGACATGGAAGAAAACCACTGAAAGATGAGTTTTCCTTCCCAGTTGCCAGGATCTCGTGCAGTCAGCCAGCGCAGCTCAGCTGATGAATGGCAACCCACTGAGTTGTGATTAACTCAGGAGACCGTTTCTCCCTACCTTTGGGGCAATCCACGCAGACCAGCATATCATATAAGACACACAGTGTTTCTCTGAGGCTTTGAAACAAGCTGTAAAGGTGGAAGGATTAGGAAGGTCTGGGCCTTGAGCAGGCTTTGGACTCTGGCGAAGGAGCACCCAACAGATACAAACTTGTTTAGCTTAAATGCAGAGGGCTGAGGATGTACAAGTATGTGTATATCAGATCACACACCTCCTGCTGTGCCGCACCAGGCCAGGCAGCAACACTGCTGGTAAGATCCACTCTAAATGTTTTGATGACATAGCAACCACAGCATCACTTGTTTGACTAATTCTGGCGCTGCTTTCCTGCTTGTGAAATCAAAAATGTTCCCACTGCCCTGAACTCAAGTGCTTGCATTTCTTCCTTGCTTATGCTAACTATTAAAATACCTTGATCAGTAAGACTGTTCATCCTGACATCATCTTTATAGTTATAAAGAAAGGCAAAAATCTAGCATTGGTGATTAAACAGGTCTACTTGCCAAATATCTTATGGACTGAAATAGTGTATTTGGATTTTGTAGGTATGAGACATGTAGCTGCTTCTCTGTGTGAGTTTGTAACAATAATGGGTCATGTGTCGGTCATCATAATCTTCAAGATAGTACAGAAAAGAATGCCAATTAACATTTAGTAAGTGGAGCTAAAGGTTTTTGTTCCTAGGATGTAGCCCTGAGCCCTCTGAAATCAAACAGAATCTTTCCTGGCAGTGTAAATCACCTGCTTTTGCAAGAGGGACTAACATACCCTAGAAGAAATGGCATATAACGTCAGTAAAAAGACAGCAAGGAAAATTGTATCAAGTGCCTTGATTCCTCTTAATCCCCTCTGTTCATTTTAGCCTCTTTTGTCTTTTGGGATACCTGAGGTAAGAGTTGTGACTCCTTCCATGCACTTCTCCGATGACTCCAAAGTGGCACTGAAGGAGCTGCATGCCCTGAGGAGCCACCGGGCGTCTTCTGCCGCCTCCTCACTGCTTTCCGTGTTGGCAGACAGCCCCGTGCAGCCCAGAGCCCAGTGGGTCCGGAGCTGATCCCAGTCTCCGAGATCTTGCTGCGCGTGGCACCTGCCCACTGGCACCGCCAGGGCACCTCCGGAGCCCTCCTTGCCTCTGCTCGGTCTTTGCCTGCTGCTGTCTCGTTCGCAGCCACAGGGCTTCCTTCTCCAGGCTTTCGTAGGAGCGGGGAGGCATGGGTCGTTCGGCCGCGAGGACGTGTCTGCCCAGGAATTGCTTTCTGCCAGAACTCCCAATGACCTGAAAAATGGACATTGCTGCCCATTAAACGTGTTCTTTGAAAACATGACACCTCTGGGTCAAAATTCAGAAATTCAGAAGGAAAAGATTTATTTAAAAGGTTCAGTTTTGCAGAAATGGAAAGGGAGTTTACATGTCGCACTGCTCTCCTTTTCAAAAGCTCAACTCAAACTTTATTTCCTCCATGCTCTTGGAAAGTTACTTTTGGAATTGCAGAACTATAGTTTTTATAATTTTTCTTTTCTCAGCAAGGCTATTAGAATTTTCCACAGCAACATTGCCCATTTCCCCAAGAAGGTTTATAGGGATTCTGAGAAGGGGGGTTTTTTTCTTCAGAAAATCATTCTGGCGGAAGCGTTTTGACCAGCTTCTCTGTATTGACACGTCATTGCAATAATCATCAGGGACATGCTGTGTGACTCTTCTGAATATAATTTATCATGAAGATTGCTCAAAAGATACTCCAGCAAAGTCTTTATCGTCTTTTTTATGCCTTTTGTTATGTGCACGTCATATTGTGCCCTTGGCTTCCTAAATATTTTCTTCCTTGCTGATTGAATCTTATTTTCAGACTTTTCAATCTTAGTGAAACTAATAAAAAAATAAAGATTTCTGAATTTAGATGCTTTTCTGGCTTGGAAAGTCGTTGAAGCTGGATGTTCTGTTGATTTTCCTGCTGTTTAGCCTTTTGCTTAGATGAATGTGAGCCTTCCAATAATCTTGTTTTCCTAGCTGGCAGGTATGCCAGATTTTAATATTTTTAACACTCTGTTATTGGCTCTAGGGCCTTTTGGACTGGTTTTCTCTTTCTTTTCCTATTGTTTATTATTTTTGACCTATTAACTCCGGAGGGCGTTAAATTTAATTATACTAAGTTGAACTTGATAATGTAACCTTAATTAAACCACTCTGGGTCTCCATTCTTCAACTCTCTTGAAACTGCATTACAGTATTCTATTTCCAGTATAACCTAAATTAGGAGTATCTGCTGAACTACTCAAAAATGAGAGAGTTGATGTTTCATTGCCTTCCTAAAGTGAATGTTATTAAGGGCTGATCTTAATTTGTAATTTCTGTGAGCTTTTTCCATCTGCAGAGAAGAAGTCCCCAGTTAAAGTTTTCAGAAGGGCCTCCCATTTTGTCTACCCTCATGATAAGAGTGTAAAATGTAAGATCCAAGTTGCATTTTCAGTGCTTTCAAGCTGCTTCCCCTGCCATTGGTGCCCTGTTCAGAACTTTTTTGGGAAGCATTAAGTGGTGAATGCAGAAAGCTTCGGCATCCGGGCTGCTGGTCTTCCTTGAATATTCCCTGTGACTCTTATTTGAAAACTGAGGGAACGTTGTAAGGGATCTGCAAGGTTAGTCTTGCACCCAGATTTCTTTCCTGCCTGTTGCAGGCATCATCGGGTGCAAGTCTGGCAGGGCAGCACCCTGCATTAAGGTAAATGCCTGGGTGCTCGTTTGGGCTGGTGTGCCGCTCTGCCGCAAGCTGTGCCGTTTGACGTGCCTGAGATGTCGCGAGGAGATGCCGGAGCGCTGCAGTTACTTTTTATAGTGTACCTCTAATTCGAGCACTCGTTTGCTCTAATGCCTTCTGCTGTTAGACAAGCGCTTAGCTCCACGGACAGCCCTGCCCTGTCTTCTACAACCAGGCAGTGCTGTGCCATAATAATTTTGAAAGAAGAAAAAGCTGATAAATAAGATTTTTTTTGGGGGGGGGGGAATAGCCTTCCCAGCAAAGTGAGCTAAAATGACTGCTAACGTTTGATAAAACTGGTAGTGTTTGAAGCTAGACAAAATTAACAGTAAAACCCACATCTGTTCTCAGCTGGCAAACGGCCCGCTGTCGGTTAGCTGCGGTTTGGTGTTGGGCCAGTGTTGGCGGGTCGCGTCCTCAGTTGCAAAAGACAACCTTGTCTTCCTTGCTTAACATAGTGTGAAACTGTCACCCTGTACGGGGATTGGGTTATTTTTTCAATGCTGTGAGCATGCCTCACGCTTCTGGTAAGTGCCAAGTCTCAGAATAGTGCATTGCCAATGTAAACAAAAGAGACGGTGGATGTTACTGTTTAATTGATTCTGAATTTGAGGGTCTGCTTATATCTCCTTCCAATCCTCTCGCATCAAATATGTGAGACCTTTTCCCTGAGTGTGGTATAAATTGCGGATTATATAACACAGGCTGTCTAAACCAATGTTTTTAAATTGCAGTCTCTCTTATTTGGACCAGGAGCTTTAAAGCTGACTATTGATAAATGTACTCAGACATATTTAATTAAGTATAAAATATAATGCAATCCTGGGATTATTTTTAAAGGATTAAATAGTTATGATACTTGGAGAGATTTTCATCTGTTTTTTATTTAATTTATGTGACTTCCTATGTGGCATATTGTAGACCGTCCTTATTAGATACTTCACCTCTTTAGTATAATTTGACTACCTTAAGTGAGTGATCAGTCTTTATCGGTTGAATGTGCTGTGCCTTGATGAAAGAAAGTGTTAATATGCGTATAAAGCTGTAGGACTGTTTGGGGTAGGGGGCTGAGGTGTGAAGATGTTGCATACTGTACTCTCAGGGCTCTGACACTGTGCCGTGGGAAGAGTGCTGCTCAGGACTGTACCATCCTGGTCAGCTGCGGATTTGTGACGCTATTGTCCGTGGTTGTTGAGAGCTCGTGTTGTTCGTTACTGGAACAGCGTAAAGCGGTGCCTTCAATAGCCTAATCTCTGAACAGAGACAAAATGCTTGCATCCTTTTTCGGCTTTGGTTTGGCATCTGCACCCCTTGCATTTTCATCTCCGGTCGTTCACAGCCGAGGGCTGTGCGTAGCAGAAGTTTCGCTCTGTCGTTTCGAATCTGTGTTTTCAAAAGAAAATTGCAGCGATGAGTTCCAGTGCCTAAGCTAAACCACGACTCTGCCCCAAGGCCTGCTGACGGATATAACCACTGCCCTTCTGGGGCTGTGTCCAGGAGGAAAGAAGATCCAAAAAATGTAAGCACCCCGATCCCCAGCCCCTAGAGGCAGTGCCAGCTCCGGCGCTGCGTTCACCTGCGTTGCCTCTGCAAACCCACCCGTCCGTCCTGTTCGGCGCCTCTAGCTGGGGAGAGCCTGCGGAGACCGACCGAGCAGCTCCTGCCAAGCACGGCTGCTCCTCTGCCCTGGCGGCGCTGAAATTGCCAAGCCCAGCTAGCAAGATGCGTGATCCTCCTGCAGCCCCGCAAAACGGCAAAATACAAATTATCTGGCAAAATAGGTTGAGCAGCAGATAATTATGAATTACTAGGATGCTTTGAAATAGGCTTATCCAGAGGTACATATTCTACTAGCTTTTGCAGCTTTGCTGCCATAAATTGTCTTGCTAAAGCATCCAAACGAATAGAAGGATTAAGTAGAGCTCCTGTACCTGGACAGATATTACAGAGACTGTGATTTTTTTTTTTGTTTCCCCAGCTTCAATACCTGCACCAATAATTGCCAAATACTTGTGGTTACTTGTGGTTACTTTTTTGAACATGTGTGCTTTTTGAATTTCAAATAATAGGACAAAACTGTCCCCCAAGTTTCTTTTCTTTTTTCTTTTTTCTTTTTTTTTGGTGGGGTTACATTTAGTCATTGGCACTTTGGAAGGTCAGTATTTATCCAACTGCAAATTGAATGCTTCAAAATAGCAGTCAGGTAGTGATGACAAAGAACAGAGAAATATGACTGTACACTTTTACAGAAAAGGAGCAGAGAGGGCAGTTTTATAATGGGAAGCAAATGCAGTGTAAGTGTTAGTGTTTGGGAGGTGGCCCATGTTAGAGAAATTTGGTAGTATTGCATTCTTTACAGCTCTTACCGTATCCCAGTCCACCCCGCATACATTTAACCTGATTATAAAATCTGTTGTAATGCTCCCTTGTGAACTAGTACTTCATATCTCAGGTATCACATTGGATTTATATTAGCATTTGGAGAGTATGTTATAAAGTTCTGCATTGTCTGAGTTATAAATGAAGCACAAGTACATGGAAAATTTTCCCGAAGTAGCACATCACTTTTAAGAAAATGAGGAAGTGATGTAAAATGCATGACTGGTTGGTTTATCAGCTGAGTAAAAAAAAAGGTTTCTAGAGGACGTGAATTATGCGTTAAGTCATTTTTAATATTAATTTTATTGGAGCTTTTTAAAGTGACTCTACCAATGGCATTCTGAAAATATTTAAAACAGTCAGAACCTTGGGCAAAGAGCAACCCCCAAAAAGACAATTAACTTCCCAAGTAAACCTGCTCCAAATTAAGCCAGTCCTTGCCTTAGAGAAGAAAATCAAGCCTTGATCCTGTGAACTTTGATACTTGCTTTGCTTTAAGCATAGGAGTAGTCTCATTAACTGCTGTAAGACCCAACAGTATGAATAAAGCTATACATATGTGTAGGATAAGACTTAAATTCCACTCAACATCAGGCCTGGTCTATACCTCCAAATTTGTAATTTCCCAATGAAACAGTGGGAGAAGAGAAAAATCTTGAAGAATGCACTAAAAGTTAATTCATACAGGCTCTGGTAGCAGCAGAGACAATATTTGGACCCCATCCCCCTCATTTCTTATGGAAATTTGGAGGGGTGAGAAGAAGGGAGGGTTATATCTCAAAGCACTTGTAGCCAGGTGAGATATTCAAGACCTGAAAAATGTACAAGAGGGCAGTTCACACCAGAAAAGATTTGCTGTGTATGCTCTCTGCATGAACCACTGCCCAGTACAGAGGCTCCTACCTTCCCCTGGCATCTTCAACTAGGCCAGAAGATTTGTCCTCAGCCTAAATACTAAAAGCACCACACCTGGTTGTATGAACCACCGTAAAGAATAGTCTCTTCTGCAAGATTGTATCTGTGCAGTGGGGTGATTTCTCCAGTAATCAGACAATGTCAGCATGACACACAACCTGGAGGGACATATTTATACATTTCCAGTTTTGGGGGTGATCTTCTTTCATTCAGACAGAAATACCTTATTTATAACGTATTCCTACTTTCCTCTTGACTCCTGCTGAACTGTACTCCAAAATGGAAATAACTGCATCTATACGGGTACTTCATAAACAGCCCAATTGCATATGAAGTGAGCACTGAGCCTTGAGGTAAATTCTCTGTGCTGGTCTTTTCATCTGCTTTGCATTACACCATGTCACGAAGCCCAAAATCTTGTTTTGTCAGTACCCTTCGCCCTTCAGTACCCTCGGGATGTGGAAATGAAACTTGGAAAGCTAGACTTTGGTATTTTGTCCACAGTCTTTTTCTGCCCTGCTTTCTTACAAGATCCCTGGAGGAGCCAAGCCTTGATTCCCTGCTATCCTATCTCCAGTCTCGCACAATGATCAGGAGAAGAGTCTGCAACTGAAGAGCGTTGAAGCACAGGGTCCCTAGGCAGGCTGCAGAGGCACACTACAGAAAGTGTCCAGCCCAGGCGTCAAGCTCAGCACCTACTCCTGGAAAAAAGAGGCCCTCTTCTTTCAAAATGTTTTCAAGACTTTTAATAAAGTTGGATGTAGGTGCTTCTTCCCCACTGTCTTCAGTGTACCAACCTTACAGTGGGACCGCTGCACAAACACCCCTGCAGGGGGCTTGTGTGGCTCCCCTCTCAAGGAGGATAGCTTCATTCAGATAGGTGTAGCTATAAAATGAAGGATCTATTTTTTTCCCCCAACAAAGTTAAAGAATCAAATGTATTCTTTGGTATGAGATGAGTTAGACTCATACTTGAAAATCAGAAAACAAAGTCAGGCTCCCTGTGAGATGCGGACAAATCACTTCACCATCCGGTCAAATGGGGCTTATCACACTTTCTTTCTCATGCTTGTCTGCCTTGTCTATTTGGGCAGTAAGCTCTTCCGGATAGGGACTGTATCATATGTGCAGCAAATATGGCTGTCCCCGATACTGTTACCAAAGCAGTCTTTATAACAACTGGGATGAGTTTTCTTCTTTGGTATCAATTAAACTAAGTTCAGACGAAGCCCCTCGGAAGAGTTAAATCGGCATAATTCCTTGTCGGAGCTGAGGGTGTTGGTGTTAAGATGTCTTTTTGTAAACGTGTAAAAAAAAAATCCCCTGCAATGCAAGCGCGTAACCACAGTAAAAGGTATTCTGGGCCAGATTTTACAGTTACTTGAGCTTCAGTGATGTGCAAAGCCTCGTGTCAACTTGAGATCTTTTCTCTGTCTGCACAGGCTGTATTTTTACTAAGCATTCAGAGTTTTCACCCATGAGTAAAAATACCATTGCTCATTGAATTTATTGTTACTATTCACTGATTGAATCATCTGTGTAACTCTTCTGGTAGCTGCTCAGAGGCAGAGGTGTAAGCAGATGGTGTCTCATCTTGCAAGGTGCATAAGGGCTCTCAGTGCCCATCAGCTGTGGTTGGCACCAGAACTTGAGTGTTGAGCCTTCTGTTGGCCGGCTTTGTAGGGCCTATCCGGTCAGGTTTTGCTGGAGATACAGAGATATCTAACCTTTCTGTTGACTTTGGCAGATGTGAAGGATACTTCACAGTTCCCAAGTTTAGGGGGACCAACAAATCTAGGAAAGAACATAAGAATACTGGAGTTGTGCTGGTGGCAGGTGGCTAACGAGGGTCCCAGCCTTGGTCTTTGTGCACATTTCAGTATTTTATTTGAGAAGACACTGAGAGACACTAATACCAGAACATTTAGAGATGGTGGTGAGGAGACTCCTTTTGAAGCTCCTCTGTTAAAAATCCCTGCTCTGAATAAGACCTTGAAGAGATCTGAACGTATTTCTCACATCCCGCCTGAGCTGTATAACCACATAGCCTTTCAGCATAAAAGCAGTGTCATCACCCTTTCCATCTCCTCAGTGGTTTTATGAATAGTGCCTACATTTCTAAGGAAGAAGAATACTCAGCTGAATCTGTTTGCTGAATTCAGCCTAAATTCACAAGTAACTTCAGATCCTCTGAAACAGCATTTTTGACAAATAAGCCACGTCCATTTAAAAAAAAATCTCTATTTCAATTTTTAACCTACACTTGGCTGATCTTTTCTGTTGGTCTTTCTTGACTTTTTCTCCATAACTGTTTTTTTCTGACAATCTGTTTAAATAATTTACAATTATATTTATTTTTCTAGAGGCTGATCTCCACCTAATTTGATGTTTATTTCTTTTATATGTCATCAGGAAGATGAGTGCTTTCTCCATCCTCTGCATCTCAGCAGTTGCTCTCCTACGAGACATTTCTTCAGCCTGCAGTTTCTGTGAGCCTGCAAGTCCTGAATGCCGCGAGGTGGGAGACCTCTGGGTCGGGGTCAGGCCCTGAGGGCAGCCAGCACTCGGGGTTTGCTGCTCGAGCTCCCCGGGGCCTTTCTCATGTGCGGCTTTGCTTTCAGCAGCCTTCTCCTGTGTCTCAGTGCGTGTTTTTCCTCCCAGGCATCCCAGCACAGGTCCCGATCACTGGGTATCTGCTGCAGTAGTTGGCGTTTCTGTTTTGAAAGGGAAAACATTTAGAGGCAAGGAAAACATTTACTCACGGAAAGCTCACAGGATCCACAATCCCTGGTTGTGTTTATGTTAGCAATTTCAGTAACTTTGCCATAATAACAATAATTTAAACAGGTGCTGTTGAGTAAGGGACAATTACAGATTGCTGAATTTTACATTTGCCTAATATTCTCCCCAAGCTGAACAGCGCCTCGCTTTGCTGGTATTTATAGTATTATGACTGAGTGGCTCCTTCTGAAGTCAGTGGTGGTAAAACTACATTGAAGCGGTGCAGAATTAGGTCTAGCGCCCAGAGCAGCTCCCTTGCCGATGGGTAATGATGCCGTAGGTGGTGGTAGCAGCAGTTGTTCCCTTCCTACGCTGATCCCTACATAACCGCTCTCACTGACAGCCTGATTCACGCACTGGGATCTATGGAGCTGAACAAATGATTAAAGAAAAGCTATACACTTAGTACACTTACACAAATTTTCCCAAGCCAAGGGGAAAATCCCCTCTTTTCTACCTGCCCTCTTGTTTTTGCAGCTGTCATGCGTCTTCTTAGATAGTCTGAAAGCCTTGGACTAGGGGATATTTCAAGGTGCCTAAAGAGTCATTTGTACTCCTTTGGAAGTTAGGCCCATAAATTGTGTAGGTGTTACTGCAGATTCCCACAGGCTGCGATTTTGCCAATATGATTTTAGGGATTGTGCAGACAGAGTATCGAGGCCAAATCCAACAGAGCACGTGGAAGCAAGCTCCCATTCCTGCATACCATTTTTTCAGATAAAACAGACAACTTCAGGGCATTCATACGCAGAACAGTTCCCTAACATTTTGGTATTACGGTCATCTGGTTAAAACTGTTGTATGCCAAAGATCACCTCTGAGCTTAGCCTCAGTCAGTGACTTCTCTGCCTCTGTTAAACTTGTTTGAGAGGACTCAGTGTGATATAATATGAATTAGTGTCCCTGCCACAAAGGGAAGTTACATCTCAGAATGGAGCCTTTGGGGGTTTTTTTTGTTACCCCAACTTCCCCGGATGGAAAGGTCAGCTCTGCCTGCTCTTTGGCTGACAAAATAATGGGTTCTTCAGACACAGACACACAGATCGGGTTAATAATAAAAATCATTATTTTCTTCAGATGAAAATTTGAGGGGAAGAAATGTTTCTTAATTTCGTTTAAATTTACTGGGTGTTTGGTGTCAAAGCTTGTTATTTCAGAATGAAAACTCTAAGCACTTAGTTTCATCTCCATTAATCATTCTGGTAATCCAGAAGCTACATTAATGCTGCACAAGTTAATGAAGCGTCCAAATCAAAAGTTCAGCCTCATTGCAGCCAGAGTCCCTCCGCTTTCTCCAGTGTAACCGAGGTCAGAACCAGCCCATTTGTCGACAGTAGGTTTGCACAGATGTTGCTAAGTGTAAAATTTGACCCACAGAAACTTCACTGGTGATGACAAACGAGCCAAAGGAGACCTGGCTTGACTCTCAGATCTCAGCCTGAGTTTTCAGCACTCTGCGATTAAGCAGTGCAGATTGCCATGTTTAAACTGAGCACATTGAATCTGGAACATCTCCAACAGCAAAGAGTTGCTGTTTCCATGGAGTCAGCTGTGAAAGCAGATCTTTACTTTAAAGAAAGGAAAAGCATAAGACAAAGCACATGTACTCCGAAGAGAGGAAAGTTCTTCACCCTGGCAGAAGTGTGCTGATACTGATAAATCTGTGCAGAAAGTGAGTCCCCTTTAGCCAGTCTTTTGTAAATGAATTTCCTAGAAATCAATTGCAAGTTCATTTTTGCAGACAGCCAAGGCACATAGAGGGTTATCCACATGTGCCAGGTGGTTTCTGGTGCTCCAGGAGCCAGATACAGAGATGGAAGGTTATTGATCTCAGAAAGACTTCCTTCAAGGGAGGAGAGAGAGAAAGGCTGAAGGGGTTTTATGGATCTATGAAGGCCTGCTGTTGAGGCAAAGGAACTGCTGAGACTTGCTGTATGTGTCTAATAAACTTAACTGAGTGGTCGGGTTACTTGGAGAAATATCCAAGACAGAACCGGCAGAGGAGACCCAACGCAGCCGTTGCGTGGCGCAGAGTTGCTCATGTTACTGTCACTTTGACTTGTATAAAACATAGTCGATCAAATCCTCTACTGTGCCTTGCAAGAACCGCTGCATTGGCTTTCCCCTTTGATATTGAATCAAGTCAAAGCTACTTGATTTATCTCTCTCTTTTTCTTCTGGCCTGTCCTCCCTTACTCAATTTGCTCTGGTATCTGTCCCCTTGGACGCAACGAGGGCCTCGGCAATCAACCTGGCGCACGAAAACCTCTGGGCTCCTTCTTCCCTGCTGTGCCTCGAGGCATAGCCACTTGCATCAGGGCTTTTTCTTAAATGCATGGTTCATACTTAAACGTAATCAATGTCACGGCAAGTACACGTGAATTCATGCTTTTGCAAGTTACATAGCACTGTAGCATTGTGTTGTTTTTTCACTTGTGTGATGGATGTTTGCACCCTGGAAATTTTCTAGAGTTTTGTGTTAGGACAAAAAAGCTTGATGGCATTTAGCACTGAAGAAAACTACACATTTATGGCTCTGGTACTAATAATGCTCTTCCTCCTATTTTCTGATTCAGCAGGATGGATAGTCTTCATGTTCAGAATGCCTTGCCATGAAGATCACTTAACAAACCACTGAGTAGATAAAACATGGGCTAACAGGAAAGGCATTAGCAGGAAGCAGATGGGTAGCACAGTATGCGGTTTGCCTGGCATTTGTTATTTTGCTATAGGAAGCTAAGAAATGAGTTACAGTGGGACCAAACAAAGAGAAAAAAAACATTTAAACCCATAAATATTCAGAAGGGCAGAAGAAACAAATGTATTGACCTAGATGACCATTGGTGACTAAAAAGCTTACAGGCAATATATTCAAATCATAACTGCACCATTAAGAACACGAAAAGATGCAGACCAAATGGGGTTGTGTGACGAAGGAAGAAATGGAGAACTGCTGGCTTTCTGAGGAAAATACAAAATAATAGAAATAATTTCTTTCATGGTCCACTCACTCTTTACTGCTCTGTCTACAGAGACCCTTTACAAACAAGACTTCTTGTAAGTTAATATTTTAACTTGTGCTGAAAATGATTCATGTCTGGTTACCTTCCCCTGAACAGAGTGTTTCATTAGACTAATTCTGTAAATAATTCAGTTTGAATCATCTTAATGTGATGCATCTCAATGAATTGCAGACTGATTGCGATTTTTTTGTGTATGTTTCTCCAAGCTGAAAGCAAGCTGACCTGTATGTTTTCACTCATTGTTGCATCCATATGGAAACTTTTGCTCTGCTGGCCATTACTAATTTTTTTCTAATTCTAGATTTTTTTTTAATAAAAAGAAGAGATTAACTTGATTAACTTGAATGGAAGGTTTAATTGACCTCTTTTAAACAAATCTGCTTCCTGGAGAAGCTTGAATTAAAAACCCACTTTTATTCCTGCAGTTTAATTGATCATTTTACAGATGAGATACCACCAGTGTGCAATGATTGATTAAGCCTTAATTTTTTAGACTTTTGAAAGCTGAGTCTGTAGAGACAAAAATGAATCACACCTGTCCTGAAACCCTGCCATATTAATAAGTAATATTTAGTACTGATTTTAGGCATCAACTGTTTTCTTTTTCTTTTTCATTTGTTTTTGTTTTTATTCAGTATCCTTGTAATCATAATTTGTGTGTATTTCCTACCTGGCCCCTGCAGTGCTGGAATTTGTCTCTTTGCATCTGCATTGCTTTGTTCTGTGTTTATTCATTGCAATGCATGATTACATTAAGGAAAATGGTTTTTTTTCAATCTGTTTCCATGAAAATCTAATCTGTCGAGGACATTTCCTTGAACTCTTACTATTTTGCAGGAAATGTGGGGAGTCCGAGGGTGGAGGCAGGAGACTCGGCTATTGATAACCTGAGGTGACGGCGAGGATAGGGGCAGAGTAATAGTTGGAGATGAAGTTGGGTTTAGAGGTCAGTTTAGCGAAGGAGGGCAAAGCCAGCCCCTGCCTGTACTGGAATCGGGGGCGGATGCAGCACGGGAAGGGCGATGGGAGGTGAGGAGCAGAGCGGAGCCAGCAGTCAGAGCTGCCCTGAGGAGGTGGCAGTGGGGAGCCCAGGCTTCGGCCAGTGGCCGGGAGAGGAGAGGGCTGGGAGGATTCAGAGGGTTATTCTGTATAAGATATTTATCAATCCATGTATATGTATATAAAATATATACACGCACATATGTATATACATATATACATATAAAATATGTATAAAATATTTATCGGTATCAAAATATCTAGTAACGGAGAAGCAGTGCTGAAAGGGAAGAGGGGCAGCGTCTGGGGTGGGCTTTGGCTGGTAGAAGTAGTCCTTTTGGAGCCAGCTCCGGGTCAGCTTGGATTTGGGTGGGAAGATGACAAAATTGAGAGTCCAAGAAAAAACGTGTGATGTCGCAGAACCACAGGGAATCCTATCTCTGTTCCAAAAAGTGAGGATGGAGAAGGAAGGTGCTATCAAGTTCCCTTTACAAACTCTTCAGGTTTTAAGTATGTTTTTAACCAAGAGAAAAAAATATCCTTCTCCTCCCCTTGATGCTTAATTTCCTTGCTCTGATTATTGCCAAGTGCGGAGAGCATTTGCCTCTGTAAATGTAATGGATGCTAAGGGCACTGGAAAGCTGTCATCAGACAGGAGAAAAAAGCTTTTCTTATGTTTCCCGGAGCAGAATTTAGTAGAGCATTGCAACTTCTTGCGTTCTGATTATTGCTGTTTCATGTGGCATCTTACTCCCCTCTTTCTCTAAATTAGAAAACTATCTATTAATAAGCTGGCATATGAGTAGTGTCTTTGCATGTTAAATAGTGTGATTGATTCATCCCAGTGGGAGTGTACTCTTTCTAGGTTAGAAAGCTGAAAAAAATGCATATATTGGTAAATATGTTAGACTCTATTTACAAATATTGACTCTGAGCATTTCCAAGTCAGACATTTCTTGCTTTCCTTTTTCTTTCTCTTTTCTGATGAACTTAAACTTTGAATTTTGACTACTGGGTTCGCAGCAAACAGTGTGCCGTTCAGCTTTTGTTCAGGTTTGCAAAACGTTGATTGAGGGAAACAGTTTAAATTGCTGAGACTTTGGTTTCCATTTAGACATGGGAGATAGTGGCAGCAAAAGGGAGGGAAGCAGACGACTGGTGTGTCGGCTGAGTGGGGTTTTTACAACTGGATATTCTCAGAACAATTATCTATTCCCCAGATAATTTCATTTTAGGTGACGACTCCACATCTGCTAAAGCGTGGTGTGTTAGCAGATTTGAGATGGCTCTGGCTTCAGAATAGATCAAATGCAAGGAGGAAAGACATCAAGCATGTCAGTTGTGCAAATAGATGATCAATGTTCACTTGCATGTTATCATCACTGTAAAGCTGTAAAATAAAGGGCTAGGTGCAAGCCTTGGTTGTTATATAAACCAGTGTACCACTGTATCTTTTTTTTTTTTTCATTTAGCTGTTACTTTTAAAGATTTATCACCATGGTTCTCACTGCAAGGTTTCCTCTAGCCTGTATTATGAAGAAAGGAAATATGAAATAAGCTTTCTCAGATGAAGTCAACCCACTCTTCGCCTCCCCCCTCCAGCTTTGAATGTGCCGTCACCACTTGGGGTTATTTTTCCCATCCTGCTATCAGTAGAGGGAAAGAGTAGAGCAGAAAATGGCTATTTCTGGGGTCAGAGCCCTCTCTCCCACTGAGAGCCAGGCGCCAATCGCTGCAAGGAAGCAGCTCCCTCCACTAGGCTGGGTGAACGGCGCCTGGGGCGCTCACGCTCCCGGAGCTGGTGGCGGTTTGGATTTGGAGGCGAGTGGCCAGGGAGGCAGGAAACACACAGCTGTGGGTACCCAGCTCTGCTCTCACCATGTAAGCAAGAGCAAAATTTTGCCCTGCAGAGACTAACAGAGATGCTTAGGATCAAATTTGTGAGAAAGAGGTTTTCGCCAGTAAGTCAAACTCTGTGTAAGAAACAGTCACTTCCCCATAGTCAATATATATATTTTTTTCATTTTTCCCTAAATGCCTCGCTGCGTATTTGGCACTTAAAAAAAAAAGAATCAAAATACTGAATTGATGGATTTTTTAATGGCACCGTGGACAGTTTAGGTCCACTTGGCAGCCTCATTCTAGATGCAGCTTTTCTAACCTGAGCCTCCGCGAGGGGGAAGGAAACGCTCACATGGATTTTACACTTACTTATTCATATCACATCTCATATGTGGGAGAACTGAGCCTTTACCTTTTGGCATCCTAAGAATTGGTTACTTTCAAGGGCAGGCCACAAGTTATAACCATGTGGGGAGGAGATTATGCTGTTTCCATTTAAAATATTCAGCCTATATATAATAAGGAGAATGGTAGTTATAATAACACAGTTCATTACCTTCAGAATAGTAAAGGGATGTGACTGGAAAAAGTATTATACACTGCAGTGTGCTTTGCATAATCTTTTTAAAAGCTTTTCAGGACTTCTTCCTGCTTTTATTATGAAGAAGATGGAAATGATTTAGCAGAACACGGCTGTCAGTATTGCTGAACTCAAGGCAGTGTACTGTACACAATTACAAAAGCCAGGGTGGGTGCACATGGTGTGACTGAAGGCTGAGTGAAGCCCCACTGTGTTTAGATTTAGCAATTTAATGAGCACTGACAAGCTGAGAGCATGCCGAGCACGTAACCGGGCTGGACGGGGAGCTGGGCGCGCAGTGGGTGATCTGCGGAGGACGATGCTGAGGTAGGGTGTCTCCTTAGATGACCAGGGACTGGTCCTCTCCCACCACGTGGAAATGTCTGAACCTCCATGCATGAGGTGCCCAAGGGGGAAAGCGTGCCGGAAGGAGCAGTCGCTTTAATGCTGGAAGGGCTCTCGACAGAAAACGTTGACGTAAAGACGTTTGTGGGCATGCTTGTGCACGTGCAAAACAAGAAGGGTGCAGGCTGCCATGCACAGCCCTAGCGGGAAACGAGACGCTGAAGGAGTTTGGGGAGGTTATAGAGGGTCTGGTGGGGAGGGAGCCGCCAGCCCCGTGCGGAGGGCTGCCTCCTGCGCGGAGGTGTGTGTGGCCTTGCGTCGGGCATGGCGGGCGGTTGCGTTGGCCCATGTCTGTGCAGGGTCGTGGTGCTAGCGGCAGGCTCTGGAGGAACCCAATCCCATGTCGGTGAATGCAAAACCTCCTGGCAACTGCAGTAGATGTTAGACAGGCTCAGTAAGGAGTGACCTTACTGCCTGGAAACATTGACGCCTGCTTTCTGGGAATGCGTAAACAGCCTAGCTACAAGAGACTTGTGGGAATAAGCCTGCTTTAAAGCAGTATTGGAGCTTAAAACTACCCTCTCAGCTCTTCTTAATAGCCCTTTTCAGCAGTAGGGATGAGCTGCTGTCGCTGCGCAGTGTGCTGTGTCTCCTTATGCAGATTGTTCCAGCAAGAAGACAACTAATTTCTCCCCAATTCGATCCTGACTGCTGATGAGGCACTTGATTTTCATGAGCTTTTGTGTTTGTTGGTGTGTAAACACACGAACATATATAGCCTTCAGTCTTTTCAGTCTGCATCTGTATTACTCTGTTCTACAAAAACACGTCTTAAAATGATGATCATGGACCTTGTTCAGAGGCTGTCAGCCAGCGAAGCACGTGGCTATGTCCTTACGGCTGTGAACATGCTTGCACCTTTCGGAGGTGATCTGGTGCATGCTTTGTGAGTGCTGTGCTCAGGTGTATGATAAAATAGGAATGTCTGCTGTATTTTTTAAAAGGCCTGATGATGATGATGATGGTTTTGGCACTTCTGTTCTTGTGATGATGTCTGTGAATGTTTTCCATGCATTGGGTCTTTACCAGGCAAAAAATGCTGCTCCGAGAGTTATCTTAAAAAAAACTCATTTGCAGTGTTTCCCCATGCAGATATTTGCATGTTTTTGTGTGGTCATGGATTTAGATGAGCAGACCCAGTGCTCAGAGTTCCCCCTGATGAGGGTCTAGTAGCGATCAGTTGTATCTTCTAAGTTTATTCATTGCTTTACTGTTAATTTAGTAGCCTGGGGTTTGTTGCTGACTAGCACTTGTGAATTACCTCTTCGTGTCCTACTGTAGCTGGACTGTGTTGCAGGTTGGGAGCGATGTATCTCTTGGTATGAACTTTATGCATGCTCCTAGCCAGCATAAAGAATGGGTACGTTCTGCCAAATATTGCAAGGATTTTGTCCAGGGGAATAACTACCACAGCACTCCGATTGATCATACAGTTAATCCATATGGCCTCATTTTGAAATGTGAACTATTTCCTGAAATCAAGAGTGCTTTCCTTCTTTTCCTGGTGCTAAATGATATCTCCTTTGCACACCAAGTCTTGCATCTTAACAAGAAACACACACTAACCCGTGGACTTGCCAAACTTGCAGATGATCCGAAGTTTTTTTCGGCAGCGTTGATTTAGTTGGATGTGTCGCATTCATAAAATTCATGTGCCTTGGAACCTTGTCAAATTCACTTGAGTCCTCTCTGATGAGCAGGCTACCTTAAAAATGAAACCAGCTGTATTCCAGTCCAACAAAGAGTAAAGTTTCTGACTACAAATTGAAAACGCGAAAGAAAGCCATAAATATGTTAAAGGCAGACCTTTCTTTCATGGTGCAATGCTACCCTTGGTTTCTCTCTTCTATTTGTTTGGGGAGTTTTCCAGTTACTCTTAAATATGAATGGTGTTTCAAAGCATATCTTAAGGATCTTTTTTATTCCTGTGCTAACTTCAGGGACTTCTTTGTGTTGCAACCTTGCACTTACACTTGCCTGGCATCTCCGAGGATGCAAGTGGCAGACTCTTAAGTCTGCTGGAGAATGAATCTTTTCAGAAAGAAGCAAAAGGCCTTAGCGCATTGATTCTTCTTGAATTTTTCTCTCAGAAAGACAGATGAATTGTGTTAGAAAGGTATATTGTAACATTTTGCAAACCACACACCATGAGCGTTCATTGCAGCAGAAGAAACGGCTGCCCTTCAACAGAATTTTGTCGTCTGGTTTGCCAGCACTTCACAGAGACTGTGTTTATCATGTTAATGCATATTAATATCAGCCTCGGGGGTCCTCAGGTCACAGCGATGGAAGATGAATTTGGTACTCAGGTAAAGGAACCAGGTGTCATAGTTGTTGAAAAGGCAACCTCTTAGTAATTATTTGAATATTCCTTACAAAATTATACAGGCTACCAAATATTTGGACTAGGTCTAGGCAGTGCTTCCCCTTGTGGCACCAGGTTCTTGGGAAACCTCAACCGTCCAATGTGAATAGCTGTCCTGTCCTACAGCTGTGCTGGCCCAGAAGCAAAAAAACCTCTAATCAGAAATATACAGTGCATAAAACACTATCATCTTGACTTATAAGGTCTGCAACATGAGCGGTGTTTTGTTTTGTTTTGTTTTTCCCAATCCAAAGGAAGTTTTCAGCTTGTCTGTAATGCAGCTTCGGTTTAGGAGCAACCTAACTGTTGAAGAATCAGACATCTTGGGTTGACAGCGTGCATCAATCTAGGGATCACTCCGCTGCGCAGAACAGTATCCCACTGATATCTGCAGTAATGTTCCCTCACATTGCTCTCTTTCCTGTGCCTCCTTGCGATTCGGAGGAGGATAGACAGGACAGATCAGCTTCCAATGGAAAACTGTCCGTTCTCTATTGCCGTGGGATTTCCATACAGGGACCTACTCTGGAGCTCTCTTCACCCCAGGTGCAGTAGGATCCTCCTTCCTTGAGCACACACCACTGCACACTGCTGAGGGGCATCCCTGCACACTTTCCTGGGCTAGGTGCTCTCACATGGACACACGCGTGCATGCACACAGGAGAATTTAAGAGACGGAATTAGGGACCAGCTGCCTGTTTACCCACAACCTGCTTAAATCTCTTCCCCACATATCCCTTCACTGCAGATGGAAATGGAGCCCTGTTCAGGCACAGCAACCTCTCCCCACTCCCTTGCCATTTCTGCTGTCCATCAGAGCCCCTGCAGTCTTTGGTGACAGGAGGAATATTTGGATTTTATCACTGAATTATTTTACCTGTACGCATCCCAGATCATCATCATCTTTAAAGAAGAGCTCTTTGCCTATTTTAACCTTCAAAATGAAACCTGAGGCCTTTGTTAGACAGTGTTCAGATCTGTGTTTAAGGTGCAATATTTGCCACCTAGAGGAGCTAAAGAAAAGCTTTATGTCAATGGAAGTGGGAGATTCTTGGCTTATATCCTTCCAGTCATGAAGAACTGTGCAACTCCATCTCCTAAAGCACTGCTGGTTTTAGATAGAAGAATCTATTACCAGTTCTTGGGGAGAGTTTTGCTGAACACTTTTCAGTGGACATGGTAATTGAATCATTTGAATTTCCAGGAGAATGGTTATGACGAGTAGTTGGAATAAAGAGTTTTAAAACTCAATAAAAAGGATAAAATAGCTTTTCAGTAGTATGCATGGAGCATAGACGTTAACTTAGAGGAGTATATTGTAAAGATTTTATTGTCATTCATTTGCAGTGTCTTGAATAATTTGAGTATCATGGACACCTTAAAAATCATCTTTCTAAAACTTTTATATTGCCCCATGAAGCACACAGTCTCTCATCTTGTCTGATACCTATCATCTCAAGCACAGAGAATTTTCAGATCAGCTGAAACAAAGACTGTCGGGGAATTTATCCAATTATATGCCCCAAAATTTGTGGAAAATACTAAGTTGACATTTTTGTGTTTTAGCTTTTTTAAAATAGCTCTTCAGTTTCACGTTTCTTAGTATTTAAGAAAAGGAAATAGTGAAAATGAAGTAGAAGATTTGGTTTTCCATTTTGTTTCCCAGAAACAGAATATAGATGGGCCCAGCAGTGTTTAGTGAGTCGCGTGTGAGCATCTTCCCTCCAAAGGAAGGGATCCAAGCAGCTTTCTGTGTTCCCACCTCACCTCTCAGAAGTGGCTGTCCGGCACCTGCCCATTCGTTTGAAACCTAACTACAGTCAACAATAATTTTTATTTTAGTCATTTAAAAGGTGTAAAACAATTAAAAAACAATTAAAAAAATTAGAGTGGCGTTAATCTTTTCTTTCTTTTTTTTTGCATTAATCATCCAGAGATGAAAATGTGTTTTTTACATTTGTCTCTGTGTAAAATTTGATGTCGTATTATTGTGCTCGTTTGCTGTCTGGTGGCTGGTCTCAGAACTATCCCATAGCTTTGAAAGGCACAGAATAAATTATCTCAATTTCTCCCTAAAAACATTTATCTCACAGTTGAATTGAGAACAGGTGAGACCTATCACTTCAAAATTGGCGTTTGGAGATGTAAAAATACAAAATCTCATTTTAGTTCTAAAAAAAAAATGGTATTGAGGAATTATTCAACTGCAATCATTGACTGTTGGGGATGATCCAAGTGGAAGTGGACTGAGTGGGCACCTCTTTATAAACCTTCAGTGTTCTGCATAAAAAATTTATGGTAAACTTTATGAAGTAAGTAGATTAAACAGTAAGCTCTAGAAAACCCTTCAAGAGATCAATTCTGATTTTTAATATGGAAACCAAGTATTGCATGACATCAATTCGATAGATATGATAAGATGAACTGACTCTCAGATCATTTTTTAAGCACAATCCAGAGTGAAAAAAGGACAAGCGAATATTCAAGAAATAAAAATTTAAAACAGAATATATTCATTTGCAGTTCATTGTAGATCATGCAAATATTTTTACTTCTGTTACACATTAGAGTGGTACAGAGCGAAACCTGATAGTAAGATAGGAAATCCACAGTGATAATAACAGAAGTGATTTTAACCTTCTGTGCATTTGCTGTGTATAAGCTAATCTATAGTCATGTTTTTTTGCATTTTAAAAATATTTTTAAATATTGAATAATCCAATTTTATTCCACTTCTTGCTAAATAATTACAGGCCAGAATATGTGTTTCATCCTTAAGAATATTCTTCCTGTCAAAGATTTTCTATTAATAATGCCTTAGGAACTATTCATTTCTGTTGATCATTTATTGCAAATCAATCTTTATTACAAACATTATGTTCATGGAAAGTGTTTTGCAAAAAAGGATAGAAAAAGGAAGGGGATTCCTGAGAGCCAGCATGGCCCATACTGTTCTAAAAGTAAAACAAGAAATACAGTTTGCAGCAAGTTGTTTTCCTCCTGGAAAGGTGAAAGTATAGTTTGCATGGGTAGAACATACAGCACAGCAAAGCTTTGCAAAGGTGTCAGTGGTTGCAATCAAAACTCGCTTTTGAGAGGGGCTCTGCACGCTAGGTGCTGTGTTACTTTAAAATTCTGGTTGCTTGTGATGTTCTTCAGTTTTTCTTGAGAAGAGGCATATATTATTATAGGAAAAAAACCAGTGTGTCAAGCGTGAACATAGCAGTGAGACTTGTGGCAGGAGCTAGGCTCCATAGCCCCCTGGCTCATTAACAACTGTGTGTTTTGCATATCCTATTGCTCAGTGTGTCTGGAGCAATAACGTGTGCCTGTGGAAGCGATCCCTCGAGAGAGCGCTTGGTCTCGGCAGGCGCGGGAGACCCGGGGTGAAGCTGTGACGCTTTGGTCCCAGGTCGCCGACCCTCAGCTGATGCTTATGTCGTATGTCCACAGACACAACCAGCAGGATAAACTTTTTTTGAGACCTAGAGACCATTTCACATCTTTTTTTGAAGGAAAAACTATTTTTTAAAAATTATTACAATACCAAAATGGTAAACGAAGGGCATTTGTGAGGAACAATGTGGCCTTGTGATCAGTGGTAGGTGCCAGCCCTTGGACACTGGTACGTTTGTAATGCTGTCTCCGTGGCCACCAGCAAGCATTGGGGAAGAAACTGAGTTTCAGGGGGTTGAAACTAAAGCTTTACATGTAGAAGAGTAATTTGATGGCCCAGATGCCACATTCGCTGTGCTGTAGATGAGTGACAACCCAGCCATTTCCCCGAAACTTTGCCAGCTTACATCACTGAGGATGTGGCCCAAAATGTGGAGAAAGCATAACCTGGTGCATAATCAATGAGAGCAATTTTCCAAGTGCTTTTCGAACACTTCTCTAGTTCTTTGCTCTTGACTGATTTATGATTTCATATCCCTGCAGTTCTTACACTGCAGTCACTTCAGCCTATAGAAGTGTCGAGGTTTACTAACACTAATATTCAGAATTAAGTAATACGGTTTCAGGAGTCTGGCTTTGATATTTCCTGCAGGCATTCCAGATGCGTTATCTCTCTGCTCTCCAGATAAATCATCATTTTTGTTCTTGACAGTGTTTCCATTTCCTGAATTTTTTTCCTAATTCAAAACATAGGAATAAAGAGTAGCTGCTTCAGGGTCCTCAACTATATTCTTTGTAGTATAAAAATATTGTATATTTTATACTTACAAAATTTAATGCTAATATAATAATATAAATGTGATAATAATAATAACAAATTAAGGAAACTATTACAACTGCTTTTAAGTTTCAGAAGGAACTCGAGATTAGGGGTGTCTCACTTTATGGGTGCCTTATTTAATACCCCCTCTCTGTGAGTGTCCAGCATTTCCTAAAAAGTTAACACCATTAAGCTATCTCAAGCCGAGCATCCAAAGGACGAGTTGCTTCTGAAAATCTGGAACCTTTTCATTTGCTAGGAATAGAAATGGTTTGAATTACCTCCAGAGTTTTTTTTCCCCTTTTAATCTGTCCTGAGCTATTGCAGACTAATTCATTGCAGGAAAATCTCTGTACTTGCTGTATGTGTGCGCGTGTGTATAAGATAATAGAGAGTGACTGAATACAATACGTGCATTTAAGCTACTCAGCTGAAAATTACTGAGCATTAAAATCCACTGGGAATCACAAGACTTCTAAATTAGGAAAGCACATGTCAGTCAGTATGTGCAAATGAATCCTTGTACAAGAGTAGCTTTCAATAAGAAGAATGAGTATTGTTCCCTGGAGTACATAAATCCTAGTTTGGCCACTCCGTACCAGCTTTTACTATTTCTCTAGAAGCATGCGTTGCCTCTTGTTGTTATTTTTTTCCTGTATCTTGTTCCATTGTGCATTTCTATTAGATATTTCTCATGGGCCAGCTATCAAGAGACACCCTACTGTGCTGTGGTGTGACGAATGAAGGCATTTTCCACCATAAACAAGGTATTGTGTGGTTTAAAAGAAACAATGACAATGACAAGTCCTGGATGGCTTCTAATTGTTTAAATGTATTTTTATTATATTGCACGGTGTCATGGTAACTCAAATAAATTGGCCAGTTTGACCTAAGGTTGAACTGAATGCTGTAGGGTAAATGAGGGTTTTTAGGAAGGGTGTCATTTATTTGCTTATTGGGTGTGGTCTAGATAACAGTCATTCAGTACCTATTTTTCCATTATTAAAATATGTATTTTAAAACTGTTTAAATGACTTAGGAGCGTATGCCCAATTTCAAAAAAAATTAGGAACCTTGAAAATCCATGGGATTTAGACAACTAAATTGAATCCTATTGACCATTAAGATTTTTCTGTGCCTAAAGCTCATTTGGACAGGCTTTGAAAATAGTATTTCTATACTTTCTTTGAATAAAAATAGATAGCGTTAGGCTGGAAAACCTTTATGGACACAAATGATTAATTTTTCATCGGTGACATTATTTATGGGCATAAGAGCTTAGCAGCATGGTGCAGGATTCTAACAATTTGGGCCATATTGACTGGCTAAGTTCATTCATTATTTGTACATAGTTTTTGTTACTACTGTATAGTCACTATTTAAAATCATCGGCTTGATTCATTGTTAGGGTACCTCAGAACCTTTCTAAGGCTTTATTTTATTGTTCCCGAGCGGAAATACTTAGATAGTAATAAGGAAGTATCCAGGATTAGAAAGGAAACAATATAATTAGGTGGATGAGCTAACGACTGCCGTAGCCCTTTTGGAGGCAGCAGCCCCTGGCGTTGGCGGGTGGCTCCCATGTCCCCGCAGTGGGGATGGCCTCGGTGGGGATGGCCTCCGCAGAGCTCTCCACCTGCTCATCTGGCTGCGTGGCGTGAGCACCGCTGACTCTGCCGCATCATGGGCTGTGGAAGAAAGGCAGGATTTGGCTCCGTGTAAATCCCATTGTTCTCGCGGGGAGGAGGTACACGGCAAGGAGAAGGGACCATTTTCGTCTCCGCGTTTGGTTGTCTGCAGAACACAGGCCCTAGAGCACCCTGTAGTGATTATGGATAGAAATCTCAGTGTGACGAGTGAGTTACAGCTGACTGTGTAGAAATAAATGATGGATAACATCTGGGTTTTAGGGAAAACAGGATGTCCAGGAAGCATTTCTTAACCAACTGAAGTCACCTAGAGAGTATCTTATCTGTGAGGTCAAACCAGATTGCTTTTCTGTCCCAACTCTTATGTTTGGTCTGTGTTATTTTGATCCTCATTTTTTCGTCAGAGTTCCTCATCTGCCTTACACATGGTGGCAAGAGGAGCCAGCTGCTGACATGTCTTCTAGTCCTGTGCTGTTCTGTCCTCTTGCAAACATTTTCCCTCTTTATGGTCCTCCGTCTAAGGGCTGAAGAGCAGCCCCTTCGTCCCTGCTTTTGTTGCAGGCTCCTGCTTCTTCCACGTGCTCCCCTCCTGTCTGCCTGGTATCGGTCCCTTTGCGCGCCGTCTGCAATAGCGAAACGCGAGATGAGGGAGCGACCAAGAGCCCTGCTCGCTGAGCTGCTGGAGGGCTCCTGAGCTATGCGCGGGAATCGTCTGCTTGAAAAATCCTGCATCCTAGGTATGATTTTTTAACGGAAAAACATACCAGCATTTTTTTTTTAAGGGAAGCGGATGTGCTTCAGTCTTCAACCTTTATCAGAAGAGCCTTTCTAAGGTCCCTATGAGCACCCGTAACATCAATGGCAGTGCGGCATGCGGGTGATCACTGTGCAGGGTCTCAGCGACGTGTCAGGCCTGATCTGAAACCCAGTGAGGCTTTTAAAAGCCTTTCCATTAGCTTTATTGGCTTCTCATTCAAACCCCTCTGCTTTCCCAGGAATTGCCTGGGAAATAGAAATAGAAAATTCAAGATATATTCTTTTTAAAATTTGTCTCCAATCACAACACACATTTTTTTCTAGCAAAAATCATCATCTGATTCCAGCCAGCTAAAGATCCCCACCAAGAAGCTTAGAGCAATTTTTAAAGGAAACAAGAAATACGGAATTATTCTTGCTGCTATTCCTTAATTTAGCAAAATATTTAACAGTCGCCTCGCTTATATATGCATATATGTGTGTGTGTGTGTTTATATATTTATATACACAAATATGTGTGTGTATGCATACGTGTACCTTGCAGCAATGCAAAATACTTAGAATGAGCCAGAATGAGTTTCTTCTGCAGGTTTCCTCCCTGCCCTTATCATGGCCCACAGACTTGGCTTTCATTCCTTAAAAAAGAAAGAAAAAAAGAAAGAAAAGAGCAGAAAAGCAGGTAAGCAAGTGGGTGAGAGCTGCTGGCCAAAATGCGAAGTCTGAGATTTAACAGTAGCCAGCCCAGCTCTGCATGTGTTGTGCTAAAATACAGTAGTAAAATACATTTAATTTAGTATCAAGGTAAGATTTTTCTGTCTCCTGTGTCAAAAACGAACTTTTGCTTTCCGTGCTGGTTGGGGCGCTACATCGCTGGCAATGCCCAGGGGGTGGCAGGCAGGGCTTGCTCTCCTGCGGCTCCCTTGTCTCCACCGTCCCCACAGCCCTTGCAGGGCCACCTCTCCGTGGCCTGGCCCCAGCAGCGGGTGCAATATCACAGGCTTTGCCTATCCGGACAGACTCCTGAATTTCAAATTTCCTGGGTTTTATACTTGGTCTCCTTTCACCTACCTCCCCTTGCAGAGGGGAGCTTCACCAGTGTAAGCTAAAGGAGAACTCATGTAATTTTTACCTCTCACTTACAGAGTATTTCTTAGCAATTTATGCTACCATAAGTCAATAAGCAGACATTAGCTTTCTCCTCAAGATTGAATACTTGCCCTGCTTACATTTATCTAAAGTCCTGGCTATGCAAGCTGGCTTGACATGTTAATTTAATTTATGCTTCACAATTCATACCCTTTCATTTATGAGCAAATATTGGAAAAGGTTACAATTAATCAGCGAATGTGAATGGAAGCCGGCAAAGCTAATGATGTATTATTGCATTTTGTTTGCGCTGTAAGAGAATAACTGAAGTCCCTGTGCTACGGAAAACTGTTATTAGTAATTAACAAATTATTAAAGGAAAGCTACTAGCACTCTTCTGCCATTTTGAAAGCACGCACATTTCTTTATGTTTTTAATGATGCCCCAGTTCTTAAAAGTGAAATGCTCCTGGCTGTGACCAGGTTTTGGGGTGGAAATGGCTGAGAGGAGGTCTGCGGGCAAGGGGACGCTGTGGATGTCAACCGTGCTTTGATATGATTTGGCCGTGTCCCCCGAACCCGAGGAAACACAGAAATAGATATATCCAGCAACGCTCTACCACATGGCCGTTCTGGTCTTGGGAGAGATGAATATTCAGCGAGCACGAAGCCAATTTTCAAATGTTAATAGCTTGCCCGTTTCAGTGCTGAAAGGGGTTGGTGCTGATTACGCAGTAAAAGAACCACAGGGAATCACGGAATAAAAAATAAAAACTGCCGAACTTAATGCAGTGTACTCTTAATAATTGAAAATGAACTAATTGTTAGTCGTTAAAAAGAAAATGTGTTGCTGGGCTGAGACAGATGATGAAAAATGCCCCCCTCCTGAGTGAATATTTACAACCCAGCCACATGCTTGCAAACCAGAAAGGTTTGCATAAGAAATACTTGCAGGCTTCCCGGGGCGGCTCGACATTATTAACAGGTGCTGATATAGAAGCAGAAACGATTTTGTTGGCTTAATAGGACACAACATTTGACTGCTGCATCACTGTAATAGAAAAAAAAACACAGGGCTCTATAGTTGTAGTACACAATCGTTAAAAGCACTGGTTTTTGAGGTAAAAATACATGGCTCACTTTATTATTATAGTTATTAGCTTTATAAGGTTAATGTATGTTTTTATGTATGTCAAAATTCCACAGTTGTTTGCTCTGATATTAGTCTACTGGGTCATTTCAGATGCTAATTGCTATCGTTAATTCTCATCAGATGCACTTGGAATTCCTTGGTAGTTTTGAAGCTACAAGACAAAATAAACCTTTCTTCTTTCCCTAGTTTTTAATATAAATGAGCAGCTATTGGGAGAGCAAAAAAAGAAGGCTCCCACTTTTTCATTGGGAGCAGGATCTGGCATATGGTCACTCCATAAGTCAACCAGAATTAAACAAGCTTCTCCTTTCCCATTTGATGGATTTACTGTATTACTTTTATTTAAAATATACAGAAAGCCATTAACGTTAGGATTCAAGGCATCCTTTTTTCCTTTTATTCCAACTGCCTCATATTTTACATGCTGTAAATGCAAAATACATTCTCTTGGGCCGTGTACATAAAACTGGACTTCAGCTTTTCATTTTGTCAGCCGCTCTGAGTATCCTCTGATCTTGCATAAAGGGGAGAGTCAGCCTGCCAAAGCCACGGGATGCAGTCAGAGCATGTGAGACTGGATAAACAGAGCAATCTGTCATCTCTGAACGTGAGCCAATGGGAAAAACTCGGGGATAAGAGCTGCACATGGCTTTAACTTTTTGTAGGAAATATATCGCTGCAAATCTTTAACAGTGTCCTAAGCATAGCTTTATCGTTCTTTACAACAGCACGCTGTTGCGTAAAGGCCATGCAAAATGTTGGAGCTTGCACAGGCCATATCTCTGTGCGCATTGTGGATGTAGGTAATTTTCAGTGGCCTGAAGACTGGAGAGTTCTTGTGTTTCTGTTCTAGCAGTAGCACTTGTGCTTCTTGTGTTGCGTCTGTAATGCAAGACTTCTTGCTATATCCGAACTTGCAGCTGGAGTCTGGTAGATCTGCTGGCCTAGAGGAGGCGTGTTTGCTCCGACCTGAGCAGACTCGTCCAACTCCGAGGCTGCGTGTCGCATTTTGAACTCGGATGGCGGGCGACCCGGAATGGAGATGCGCTGAAAGCGGTGGGACCGAGGGCTGCTCTAAGGAAAGTGTGGGCCACCCTGCAGCAGGCAGGAAGATTTCCCCTGCTCTCAGCAGGGCTGGCAGGGGTCCAAGGACCCCGATTTCCTCCGTGGAGACCCGATCCCTTGCCAGAGGTCATGCAGGAAATTTGTGGGAGCCCATTGCACTTTGGTCTTCAGTGGATCCCCCGTTTGAAATATGTTTGTTCATAGAAAGGAGTGAAATGCAAAGGAACCATTTATTCTAAGTCTGGTGTAGCTCTACTAGCCAGCGTGTGCTGATTAGCATGTAATTCGGTTTATTAGGAACTGCAGTAAATTAAGTGAAAGATGCGGTGCTCGCTCTTGATGGTACGCTCTCAGCCTCACCTCTGCTCCGGCAGCAGCTGGAGGGAGCTTTACTGCTGCTATTCAGTCGGGACCGGTGGAGCTGGCAACGTTCCTTTCTCCAACAGAAACTTCAAAACTGCAAAGACTGTGACATTAGGGGACAGCTTTTAGAAAACCTACAGCCTCATGAAAAAGCATTAACCCGTTGGGATGTGCTGTGGCTAAACCTCTAGCGCTTTCGCGCTGTGGTCGGAAAAGACCTGCGGGCTTGCCGTGCCTCCGTCTGCGCGCCGCCCCCCCCCCCCGAGCACGGTGCAGTGGAAGGGCAGGAGACCCCGACACCGCTCCTCGGGTCCTGGCATGGCCGTAGCCCACACAAGCACGGGCCCTGCCAAGCCTTGCGGTGGGGGCACTCTGGTGCCCTCCATGGGGACGAGGGGAGGCTGGGCAGGCAGGAAAACTTCCTTCCTCCTGCCCGCAGCCTCCAAAATGTTCCAGATGGCCACTGATATCCCGGGGAAAGCCGGGGTCGCGTTCATGTGCCTTTCTCCAAGCCGGTGTGCTGCTCCCCGCCGCTGCCGTCCCTCAGCCTCAGAGGGCATCTGCTGCCCCTGCCAGCCCCCAAGCCATGATAATAGAGGAAACTGGAGCCTCAGTAATGAAGTCGTTTGAGGGCTCCAAAATATGCAGTATTTGACATACATAGAATATGTGCTTTAAGGGTGCTCTCATAATGCCCCGTGCTATACAAATGCCCCCTGGGAGGGAACAACCGACCACGCTCAGAAGCCTTCTGCATTGCTGCTTGGGATCTGGAAGCTGGAGCAACCTACTTGCAGCACAAAACGTCTCATCAGGGAGCCTTTTTTTAGGGATTTTCCTCATGACTATACTAATGGCTGGTTCTCTTCAATGTTATTGGTGCAGCTCCACTGGCTTCCGGGAACTTGCACCAGTTTATGCTGGCAGAGACTTTGGCCTGCAGCTCCCGTAGGAAATGAGTGTGGTTCTTCTTGTATAGGGTATCCAATGAGGTAAATTTGGACTTCTTGATTATATCTAGAACAAAGGCCTATGATATAGAGGAGATATAGATTATAGCCCACAGATTTATCCTGTTTTTTTCTTCTACTCCCCCATTTGCCATCAGCATAGCTGGGGAAGGCAGTGCTTTGGGTTTCATGACCATCATCAGAAGGAGAGGCAGTGCTTAAGTTCAGTTTTCTCCATCACTGTGGTGTTTTCCTCCTGTGAATGTCACCACCATATTTTTTCCAGTGTGGCTTCGGTGAAGTCACAGCATATTTATACCTGTAGCAGTAACACTGCTTTCTTGTAAAGAAAAAGTGTGGCTTTTCTGGATTGTTATGTCATGGTTAGACTGCAGGTTAGAGGGACTCCTCAGCAGAGCAGTTTTAACGCAAACATGACTTTCTTTTCAAACTTTTCCAAGTCAGGAACAGACTTGCTTTTGGTCTTAGGACATCACACTTACTAAACTCTCTGGTTACTGTAATTGAAGGACTGCCTCCTCCGAAATTCCCATTTATAAACACAAAATGAATGCGCTGTTTGCCAGTACCTTTCAGCATAAAGATAAGTGAATTCCTCCTATAGAAATATCCCAGTGTAGCCACAGCAGTGAACTCGTTCAAGACCAATGCCGTCAGTAGTAGATGTGATTAGGATAGGCTCCACCAGACCCTCTTGCATTGATTATCACCTTGTATCAACCACGTATGTGTTGCTGAAATCAGCCAGATTATTCATTAGCAAAGCACATGCAAACAAAGAATAGAGGACAGGTATCCTGGTTGTGTTCATCTCAACAAATATAGTAACAAATTAGGAATATGACAGCTCTCATTTCCTCCCTTTCTGTAGGGGTGAGCACAGGAGGTGCCGGACATAAACACGGCATTTGCCAAGAGAACTGGCTTGTTCATGACTATGCTGGATGCTGTCAGGAAGAGTTAGGTTAACCATCAGCACTCCAACACAGAGAAGGATAGCAAGAGATCATCATGCCTCAGGCAGCCCTGCATAGCTTCCTTGCAGTCACTTTCCTCCCTTTGCCTCTGTTAAATGGAGGTGATTGCCCGGCTGTCTGTGGGATGTTTTCCTGTTGTCAAGAACTAACACTGTGCTCTGCCACAGCAGCAAAAGGGCTGCAGTTTTGCGTGACGGAATGTTGATGGGTACCTGAATTAACTTCTTTGGTAATAGGATGCATTTTGTGCTCTTGATAGGAATTTTGTCACGTTGGCCTTGCACATGTTATCTCCAGCATCCTGGGTGATTGGGGAGGTCAGTCATCTTTGTCGTCGGCATTTGGCCTGTAGCTACCTCTTATTCCCAAAACAATTTGTTTATAGACCTTGGAGAGCTTTTTCACTTATTCACTTGTCCAGAATGTTTTCTACTTCCTCACCTGATTAAATGAGTATAAAGAAGGGTATGACAAAAAGAATGAATCATCTCTCCTTTTTGAGGTTTGATGACAACCACCTTGTTGGGGATATATTGGGGAGTGAACCAGGGCTCTTAAGAGACAAGCAGGAGGTTTCACTAGCTTGGCTGGCCCCAGCTCACACCCTCAGATGCATTCCTGAGGCGGCTCTATTTCAGTATTCTGGTCTGAAAAGGAGGGAGAAGTCAAAATTGTTGTTCTTTTGATAAAATGTACTTTAAAAAAATTATTTGTGACTAATTCAGAAAATGCATTAAGAATATGTGTGTTGAATTATTCCAATATGGCCACACAACTATTGCTTGTACATCAGCAATTGTTTTACACTGGTGCAAATGTGGCTGGGATTTCATAGTCATGGAAACAGAGTGCTTCAGATTATCTGAGAAGTTTCTGGGAGTTGCAGCTGTAGCCCTTCTCCTGAAAACCTGTTCTGAACTGATATCCATCCACCCAGTAGAGACTGTTGCCCGGAATCAGTCTGTGTATAGAGCATACACAGCTGCAATCTGAGCTTTAATTGTCGCTTAACCTTCTGTTCACAAACCCCAATTTGAGCATAATATAAATCCAGCAAAATGTTTGCTTTCAGCAAAACAAAAACATGTACATGTGTGATATTATAACATTTTGTATCTGTGCCTACAGTTGCATAGAAGGCTCTATTTTTTGAGAGAAATCGGGGAAATTAAATTTCCTTAGAATTATTGTGTATGTTAATTTATAGTAATTTAAAGGAACCACGGTAAGGAAGAGTCAGTGTTGCTTTTCAGTGAAATGGAGAGACCCTGCTGGCTAGTGAAGTGAAAAGCCAGTACACAGCATTTATTATCCCTATCCTGCAGAGCCAACTGGGCTCTGATCGCTTCTGTAACGCCTAGTTGCTGCTCCTGAAGCTGGTGGGAAGGCTGCGCTGTCCAGAGCCATCCGCACCCACTGTGAGGGAACGTGGCCATCTTCAGCCAGGTTTCTTCAGCCGCCGGTCACAGCTAGGAGGCCCACAGGAGCTGTTCTCCAGCCATAGTGATACGTATCACTTGTGTCTTCACCCACATGGCTGAGCTGGGTTCTCGCAGAGAAGCGAGTCCGTCCTTCACGATGTGATGTGCCAGTACCTCCGTCCCTCCAGCTCTAGTTGCACAGTCAATTTAAGCTGATCTAAGCATGAGCTGCAGTCCAAAGGGAAGGCAAGTCCCATTTGCCTGTGCTTCATACCCAACTCCCCGTTGTGAAAGCGTGGCCTTGGCGTCAGAATCAAGACCAAAATATTCTCCTGAGAAAGTAACGGTGCTGCACGCTGATAGCTACCACTGGGCCAGATTTCACATTTACCTCTAGCTGCAATAGTATGAAAACAAAAGAGAGCAATTTAACAGAAAGCAATTTGAAACCAAGAGAGAGTAATGTCTGGTTGAATTAATTTGCTGTGTATTAAAATAAAATGGCGATGCTGCTGTATTGCCAGCTTACGTGGTTTTATCTAGGGTCTTTTGGGCTCTGGAGAACTTTAAGCATCTAACAGTTGCATTAGGGCCTACATGCTATTTTGAAACCATGCAAATACTGGCATTGATTATATAAAGAAGTACATTTCTAGAATCAATGGTTTAAAATGTGACTCCAATACACCTTGTAGATTCAAATCCCAGAAGGTAAACGAAATCAATCCACTCCTATTGATTTGAAGCCGGCTGTGATTTGTGGAGCCCAACTGATGAATGGTAAATGCCAGCTACTAACAAAATTGCAGGCTGCTTCTGTTCGAGTCTTAAAAATAATCTTTGAACTGAGACGAAACATGAAAACTTTGAGTTAGACTCGAAACACTTCTGCACCTATAATTGGGGTCCTGGTTTCTTAGATCCTGACTGAGACCAAATCCAGACTAGTGGCAGCAGGGTGGTTGAGCACTGAGAAACCACGAGGTACTGATGTGCCACTGAAAAGGGGGGAAAAAAGTGGCTCACAGTGTGGGAACTGGAAAACGGAGCAAGCAGCAAGGTGATAACACCTTTCAGGAAAGGAATTGAAAAAGGTGACTGAGTTAATAAGAGATGGAGAGAGACTATAGAACAGCCCATGTCAAACAGGATAGAATAACTGGGGAGAGTTCAGATTTGGGGAACAAAACCAATGAGAGGTTTGGAAGATAAGACCTGTGAAGAAAGGCTAACAGAAGCAGGTCTGCTCTGCCTAAAGAAATATGCGCAAGGGAGACAGTCATCTGCAAATACACAGAGGGAAGTTTTAAAGCAGTCAGGGATCAATTTCCAAATAATGGGCCTAAACTTTAAGTAAACTGATGAATGGAATGAGAATGGAATAAATATCTGATTTTCATCCCATCTCTTATGCAGCAGCAATGTGACCTTTTCTTCACTGGGCTTCTCCTCTCCAACAGTTGCACCTCCAGAATCAAAAAGTTAGATTGGCATCTTTACAGCTAAGTGTTTCTTGCGATACACATCCATTTTATAGAGCTGCTGGCCTCCCTGCCCAGCTGTTTCAGTCAGATGCTTCTTACTGCTCTAGGACTTACTAAGTCCCACTTGAAATGACGATGAGATAAAGATGGAGGGCTATTTTAAGACAACAGAAAGAAAACTGACAGGATTTTTCCAGGACAGGAAAGTATTTCATTGAAAAGCAATAGAACCTCTCTCCATGGAGCCAGGAATTTCTCCTTTCCTTAGGTAGCAGGTTTCTTAGGAAATGTCAATTCTGAACTTGCCTAGACAAAATATTAGACTCTACTTTGCTGTGAGATGGGGCCTGCCAAACCCAAGGATTAATTCAAATGGCAAGCGTATTGGCTATTTCCTATACTGATGTAGTGACTAAATACCTTCCTCTCTTTCAATATGCAGTTCATTCATCTTTCCCTATGCCTCTGATTTTTCTTTCCTCAGCTGTCGGCTTATGCCTTCTAAGTGCCATGCAAACACCTCTTGTTGCCTTCGTCAGCCAGAGGAGGAAGGCAGACCCAGACATTCATCCTAGGAATGATCAGAATGAAGCTGAACCATGTAACAATGAGAAGCATCTGAAATTGTCACAAAAGGCATGATAAGAACCAAGTGTGGAGCAAGTTCCCAAATTGACAAGTATTTCTCAATATTTCTGACTCAGACAGAATAAATATTCTGGGGACAAAATAATTCAAATTGAGTACATCTGACCAGCTGCTGGCCACTGCACACCAGCTAGGTGGGGTCTGTGCTGATGTTGGTAAACATGTAGTGCAAGTAGCTCCTCCTCCTTTCCATGGGGAAAGGCTCTCCCAGTCCTTGAAACGCAAACCTAAGTTCAGCTGAGCTCTCAGCTTCTAGGGATGGTGCCGTGCTGTGACACTGATTGCAAAAAATATCCGAGTTCACAACACAACAAGTAGTTTCTGGAGGATTTGCTTCACTAGAGATACCTATAGTTAAACCCTCCTAGGATGTTAACAGTAGGTTGAGAATAGGTTGAGTAGTTTAAGCAGAGTTTGAGACTAACAGATCTCCACTCGTCAGTACGTAATAACTAATATAGTCGACCAAAAATGCTCTCTGTCTGCTAAGCCAATGCTCTAAAGGATAGCTTCACTGGGGAGGCTAGATCCAACTAGACATCTGCCAGTGAGACATAAGCTGGGAAGGCCTCGCTTCCTTTGTGGGTCTCCAGTTGCTCACTGATGTGCATGCATCAGTGTACTCTGGCAGTCGGTGGCAGTGGAGGGCTGCTCTCTCTTTGCGCAGCCTGCGCAAGGACTGGACAGATTTCCCACACAATACATGTAGAGCAAAGAAGCTGCTCTCTACTCCTACCACCCTCCAAAATGAGCAGGGTCATTGCTGTAACTAATCCCACCTGAATTTGCTAGCCAGGAGCTAGCAAGCTGCACCCGCCAAAGGGCAGAAAACTAGGTGCTTCACACAAGGCTGATTCTCCCCCCCAGCAATGCTGTTGCACATCATCCTTTGCTGTGGGGATGTGGCTCTGTCTAGCTGTTGGTGCTCGACGCATGATTTGCTTCTCACAGCGAATCATTTCTCTCCAAAAGACAAGTCACACCACGTCAATGTGATTATTATATGAGCTGATATCATTGGTTAGCAGAGAACTCTTTGCAAAAAGAGATGAAAGTACTTAGGACAGGTTAGAATTAGATCCAAGCTCTTTGTCTATTTTGTATCACTGAGATGGTGTATGAATAAATCCTTCTTTCATTTCTGCTAGGTGAAATCTAAATATGAACAAGTAAGGACCAGATTCTCAGCCAGGATGAATTGTCTTTAGTCCAAGATCTGGTGTATAGTTTTAAGTTGCAAGTTCTTTGTGTGTTTGCTCTCCCACCATGTTAGGGTATGGCTAATCTGGATTTTGTCCCTAAGCAAAACTGTATGTTGCTGCAGCAGGTACAGAAAGCTCAGGGTTATGAACTTTGATGGACTGTATCCTGCAATGTGAGTAGGTCAGTGGACAGATCAGTAGAAAGTAGGATCTCAGACTTTCTCTCCTGGGGATAGTAGCATTTCCTTATTTCTTAAGGTAATATGAATATGCATATGTTAGAAAGCAGGTTAGTTAAAATCTCAGATCCTGTGATGGGAGATCAGACAAGTGCTTTCCTTACATAGACCTCAAAGAGAGTATTTGTGGAGTAAAGTTCATGCAAGTGTTTGTTAGGCTAGTAATGTATACTGAAATAATACAGTAGAGAGAATGGCTACAAACAGAAACAAAGCTTAAAGATTTTTTTCCTTTCTTTCCTGTTTCCTCATGACTTCCCCAGGTTTTTCCACCATGTTTGGAAAAAAAAAGAAAAGGCTTGAAATTTCTGGGCCTTCTAACTTTGAACATCGGGTTCACACTGGATTTGATCACCGAGAGCAGAAGTTCACTGGACTACCTCAACAGTGGCACAGCTTGTTAGCAGACACAGCGAACAGGCCAAAGCCTATGGTGGACCCATCATGTATCACTCCTATCCAGCTCGCTCCTATGAAGGTATTGTACAGAGTCTTTGTTTCTTGTCACCTTTGAATTTCCTAAGGCAGCTTTAAGTGTATTTAGCTTTGTAGAAATAATACTGCTGTGCCCTCCAAAGTGAAGCAAAAGTTGTGCTTGATCTCTGTCCAAAATCCCCAAATCTGTACTTGAAAGCAGATGGGTGGATGGTCATTTCTGGCTGGAGGCCCGATAACATTTTTATCACGCAGCCCAGGCAAAGCAGCTCACGTGGTTATAAGCCACAGAGTCTGGGCCATCATTTGCCACACAGTTTCCCCATTTCTATTTGCGACTAAGTCTTGGAGTTCTGAAGCTGGCAAAAGATTATCTGATTATTCTGATGTAACCACTTTTGTTTATTTATTGTTTGCATTGCTGGAAATACAGGGAAGGTTAGAGTTAGGTGAGAGGTAGTCAGGGGCCTGAGCTTATCTGAGTCCCAGATAGCTGTTTGCACAGGAAGTAGGCAAAGCCAGGATATGGATAGAGCTGCAAATCTAAATATTTAATACTGGGATTGAAAGGAAAAACTAGCTGTTATATTTATAAAACCTCTAAAAATGTCCCAGAAGAGCATGCATCATGGTGTCAGGGCTGGTAGGGACCATGCCTTGGTATGTTCTCGGACTGTAGAAGAAAAAGCCACAAGTCCCAGTGGAGGCCTGAGACAATACTCTTCTGCAGTGTGAAGCTCTGTGATAATTAATGTAAGAATGATGCTTTAGGCAAAGGCAGTTTGTAGCAGGAGAGAGAGGGGAAAAGTACATTGAGGAAAAAAATGAGAATGGCTACAGGACCTCTGATAGGAGCCTGGTCTTGAGAATAGGTTCAGGGAAGATGAGTTTGTGGGATGAGAGCAGGTCAGTCAATTAAAGGTCTTCAGTACCTACACATACAATGTGTTGGGGGAGATAGAAGCTGGCTGGACTGCCAGGCTCAAGTGGTGGCACCCCATGGTTCGACATCTGTCGGCAGCCACTGATGAGCAGAGCACCCGCATCAGTAGTGGGGCCAACATCACTCAGTATCTTCATCAGTGACAAAAGATAGAGCGCACCTTCAGTAAATTTGTGCACACTGCTGATTTGTTGACATAGCAGTCAATAAAGCTTCAGATCAGAGAGACCTTGTGAACCTTGAGGACTGGGCCAACAGAAACCTCACAGAGTTGAGCAAGGAGAAGGGCAGAGCTTGGCACCCGGGACAGAAAAACCCCATGCACCAGTGCAGACTGAGCAATAACCCTGCTGGAAAGGATCTGGGGATCACAGTGGACATCAGATGGAATATGAGCCAAGCACGTGCTCTCATGGCAAACTGCATGCTGGGCTGCGTTAGGAGGAGTGTGCCCAGGAAATTGTTGTGTCTACTCAGCATGGATGAGGCTATATCTGGAATGCTAGGTTTGGATGGACACACACACACACACGCACACACACTCCCTAGTTCAAGGAAGAATTCAAAAAGCTGCAGAGGGTCTAGCAGAGGGCTACCAAGACAACTGGCAGCAGGCAAGGAAAGGCTGAGGGAGGAGGCCTTGTTAAGTCTGGCAAAGAGAAGCTGAGGGAGGGATCTTGTGTCAACCTGCAGCTACTCCAAGGGGAGTTACGAAGGAGATTGAGCTGAGCTCTCCTCAGTGGTGGCAGATGGTAAAACAGGAGGAAATGGCCACAGGTTGTGGTGTGATTCAGATTGGACAGCTGGAAAAAATCTTCACTAGGCTGCTAGTACACCACTGGAACAGGTACCAGTGTGGCTATGGGATCCCCATCCTGGAGCTTCAAGATTCAGCTAGACAAATTTGACCTGATTTAGTGTTACCGGTAGTCCTGCTCCAAGCAGGAGGTTGGACTAGCTGGCATCCGGGAGTCCCTTCCCACCAGTGTTTCTGTGACTCTACATCCTAATGTCCCAGTAAATCACACCTGCCGTGCTGGCAGTTACTGTATACTTTGCCCACCACACATAATTTGCCTCTCGCTGTCATTAAACTGAAAAATAAATTTAGGATTTCAAATTCATGTGGATTTTTTGCCGTCAAGGGAAAATCAGATAATCCTGAGAGCACAGACCCTGTATTTATGTTTGATAAATGCTCTTTGCTAAATTTGCATTTGCTGCCTGCTCCTGAAGAACACTCATTGCTTACTGATTAGGATTTCCAGGCATTGCTACAGGACAAGGAGGATAAAAGAGAAGTCTTGATTTTTTGCTGTGATAGAATATCTTGCTATATAATAGATGTCCAGAATAATGAGGGGGAAAAAAAGGAGGGTAACCATTGCCTACTAGCAGAGAAAAGCAAGTGTATTGCATAGCACCAAAATATCCCTGGGTATTTTGACATGAGTGAATAAAAATGTTTTAAAGATGAAAAACTCATTTTATTATCTTGTGGCAGTGCCATCTCTTTTCTGCAATTCTGGAGTCATAAATCTGTAAGTTTAAAATGCTTTAAAATATATTAGCTTTATTAACACCCTGTAGGCAATATAAATCTGTGTCTGAGCCTACAAATGTACATATGCATATCCTGGTTGGTGTGTATCATTGTAGTGAAGCAGTATACTCAGAGGTATGGGAAGGATCAAGCCCTGAATGAGTAACTTGAGCATTTCAAGGCAGAAAAAATCACTGTCAGTTATTTCTAAGAAACTGTCCGTTCTTGCTAGTCTGTCTGTATATCCTAAACAGTCACTTTAATGAGGGTGCATCTGCCTTGGCATCGGGATCAGGATGTGGGATCGGGAGCGCACTTTTGACCACAACCTTTCAGTGGTCTCTGCCAGCGTCTCAGCGCCTAGGGTCCGAGACGAAGTGCAGCTCCCGACTCGAGCTCTTCCTTGGCCCACAGCGTCTCACTTGGCTCCCAACCCCAAGGCAGGCTCGCTGAAACCCGGTTGTGCTCGCCGAGGTGGTGGCTCACGCAAGCCCTCTTCATGAAGGGTCTTGCAGGAACATTAGTCTGAACAGTCAGAAGATGTGACTTTTGAAGCAGATTAATGAAATTCTGGTTAATTCCACTCTAAAGGTGTAGTTAAATGAGAAAATGTGATTAAGACTGCAGGATTCAAAAAATCGTGCCTTCACCCTCCAGTTACTTTCTCTAGCTGAGACTCAATTACAGCCTATTGAAATAGCCTCCATTATAATGCTGGGGAAAAAAAAATAGTTTTAATAGCAGCTAGGAGGCAGTGACTGTAATCTGCGAACTTGCTTTTAACTTTGTTGTAAGAAATCATTTTACTGTGTATTCATTAAAAATTAACATGCCTTGTTTTGATATATCTTAAGTTTTGGAGCTAAACTAAGTTGTGGCCACTTTACAACTGAAAGTATTTAATGTTGTTAAAGTAATTCAGGATGAACATTTCATTCAGATTAATTTCTGCATGTGTGCACATGCACTTCTACCTTTAGTTGTATTAGAAAGTGATTTAGGTGCTTATGATCTTAAAATTTCAGTGAGAACCGAAGATTTAAAATACCCTTGAAATAGGTGAAGATAGCTCCAAGCTCATGATATTCTTTGGTTTTTTTCTTTTCCACCCAGCAGTTAATATGGTTTAATTAAAGCAATGTACTGAGGTGTAGCAGAAACAGGTTCATAATTAAGCAGGTTCTGAGTCACCATATTAAGTCAGGCTGAAGCATTAGTCCAGAGTTAGTCCATATAGTGGTTTCAGGTCCTATGCAGCTCTGTAACTGCAATTCTGGGTTTCTAAATTTGCTCTCTTTTTAATTACTTCAGTTTTGACTATATGCACTGTGTGAGGCAGAAGTGTTCGTGCTAGTAGTTACTCCTTTGAGGCTAAACAGTCGTGCAGATTCTGGAGGCAGAGTTTAACAGAGTATTTTGGTGAGTTTTGGCTCAGGATTGATTCTGTTTGCTTTGGGCTTGATCCAAAGCCTAAGCAGAGGAAGGGAAAGACTTTTCTTGACTTCTGTGGGATTTGCAGCCTTCCCGGTCAGTACCATTTGCTTTTTTCTCAGTCTGTGAAGCAGATGGGACCTGATGATACACACTGTGCACTGAGAAATAAGGTATTCCTTTGGGTAAAACCAGTAAAAGATAATATACTCACCTCTCCAGCTAAATAACCTGCCATATGTTCAAAGGCAGCAGCCAGGACGAAGAGGCAGAGCCGTGGCCTCCAAACACCCTGGGGTGCCCCATTCGGCAGGGAGGCTCGTTGTGCTGCCTCTGCCTTTCAGAGACCAGAGGGTTGTAGTCCTTTCGCGTGGGGTGGCACTGCAGTGGCATGTGATAATATCAGAATTTGAATCCAAACCTGCAGAAATTCATGCATTTCAAACACAAGGAAAGACAATAATGGAATTCCCATTCGCAGTGTGGTTGACCCGGATACCAGTAAAATATTGTGTATGTCAAATTCTAACATGAGTCAGTAAAACATGGCAGAAAATACCATGAAGAATAGAAAGTGACAGTGATCTTGATAGGTTTTTGGTGGAGAGAGAGGTGGTTTTGAGAAAAGGCTGTTTTTTCACTGAAAACTTCTCCGCATGAAAAATGTGAATCACCTCCGTCTTCCTGTACTCAAAATAGATTTCATGAAATCTCGTATCCTAGTTTTAGGCCCTCAGTCCACTTGCTTCAGCCCTTTTCATTTATCCTCTGTGTACCTGGAGTTCATTGTTTGTGTGTTTGTCTTCAGCATCCAATATGCTTGGACTGTCCTCCATTATAAGAAGGAAAAAATTATTCCAGAACAGTCAATCTCCATTGCCATTATGCTGTCCAGGAGGCTCAATTTGTTGCCACCTTTTGATTTTGAAAGGCCTCAGAATCAATAACTAAGCAAACAAATGGGATTTAGGCAGCAAAAGTCTATCACTTCTTCATAATTTCTCCACTCTGCTCAAAATATTAAAAAACAAACTCCAGAACCCCAAAACATGCTGATTTTTCTTAAAAGAGCTTAGCATTGGCTTTGTAAAGATGCTTCATTAAGGTGCATGAATGTTCACTGACATCAGTGGAAGCAGGACAACACTGAATCCTTTAAAAAGTCCCTTCTCATGTTTCCTGGTGCAGCTAACGCAAAGCAGGAGATGATGTGACCTTATTACAGTATTATATCCATTTATATCTCTAACCAAAGGTGAGACCTAGTGTTTGCATTGCATCAGGTAAAATTTGTATTTCTGTTTTGCTTGCCTTAATGCAATTTCCCATCTGTTTCCTCCCTTTTTTTCTTATGAGTGTTTATGTGTTCTCTTAGCACATACTTGGAGGCTAATTCTTCTGGCCTTCCCCCTTCAAGAATACCACGTTCTTTTGGGAATGCATGACAGGATCTTTGTCACTGCTGTGTAAGTTACTGGAGAAAAAATGCCATTTGTTTCGGAAAAGCACTTCATGGAGGTTGTTCTTCAGATGTCTGTGCTAGTTTGCGCATAAAGCCTCCATCGCTTTTCTTTTGACAATATTTTGGGGTAATCTCACCCATCCATACTGTGGACAAGATCCCAACTTGAGGATAATGTAGTGATGGGATTGTGCCTGAGCAAGGAGAGAGGTGACTGAGTACCATACTACATGCAGGCCAGCTATGCATCTCTGCTTGAAGTAGTGGTGAGAGGAATAATGACCTCCCCGTTCAGACCTCCATGTGTCCTGCTCCCATGAATACATTTGTGATAAATCCCTTCATGGTCATGCAATGTAATTTCATGCATTTCCTGAATTTTTCTCCCCCATTCACCAGTCAGTAGTAGCCTGTCACCTGTCCTCTTCTGCTCATCTTTCACAGTATGACCCATTCCTGGCACATGGGCTGCAAGAATTTCCTCACGCTGTTTTGGAGATGCCTCAGAACCACGGGGTGGAAAGGGATGAGACTATTCACTGCCCCACGGTATCTAAAGTATTAAGATAAGTCATTCGGATAGCTGAGACATGGCAATGCAGTAGGGTTATTCAGCTGTTAGAGAGGTAGTGTTCAGCCAGCAAAGGCAGAGCAAGATCATGAGCTTGACCTGGGTGCTGTATTGTTGACGAAAGGAAAGTAGCCTGTTCTATGCTGTGTTGGTTTGAACCACATTAAAAGTGGAGAAAACAAGTGCTTTGCATCAGTTCACCAAAATACCCTTGAATGCCCATGTCTGGGCGAAGATACACATTAACTGTGCCAGTGACCTGTGCCCTGTGCTGAGGTAGTTCATTCACCTGGTGTTGTGCCACGTGCAGACTTTCCTGGCCAGAATTTCCGAATGGGACCGACCACAGTGTCACTGACCTGTCTCTCTTCCGTCCTCATGTTTCAGTGGTCTAATCTATATGGTTTGTCTTATCTGTAGTTTTAGTTTTCCTTGCTGCTGCCTCTCAAACGTTCACCCCAATGCTGCAAAATTAACCATCATCTTTAAAACCTTTTAAAGCTTCTACTGCTACATTTCAGCCTCTGTATTTTACTGTATTACACAGTAAAAAAATAGAAAATAAGTTACTGGTTGTAGCCCTTTTAATGGCTCTGACATGAAAACTAAAGCTTCTATTTACTGTATATTTTGGCAGAAGAAAAAGTGGATCTTTCCCTCCCCTTCCCCATTGTATTTGGCCTCTTAAAGTATTCTGAGCAGTGAAATCCGAACCTTGTTTAAGGTATCCTTTTTTCTACATGTATATGCATTTCCAGCTTGGGTGGAGGACTCTAGGCATTTGCACAGGACAGTGCACAGCAGTGGTGACTGGCCAAAGACAAAAAACAACATGAGAAAGGATCCTTGGCTGTGGCTGAGCAGGCAGAAATTTCCAGGTCTCATCTGATAACCCTTGGTCCTTTTCTCCTACATGAAATTGCACAAGTAAAATGTCCAACCAGGAAAAGGTTGATTTAGAAATAAAGAACTGTTCAGGAGCCTTGCATGCTGCCGAGCTCAGACTTACAAAATAGTAGTTACCCTGATCTCTCTTCCTCCTCCCTGCCCTCCCCAGTTCTTGCCTCTTCTTCTCAGTAGGTATTTCTTTCTACTTACGCCTCCCATGGTGCTGCTGTAGACTGGACAGTTAACGGTTCTTGCTTGAAGAGCTTCAGTTTTATGCCAGCCATGGGCATCTCCTCAGGCTGGGGATAACGCTGCCTGGCCAAGTCCTCCCTGCTATCTGGAGTGCCTTAAGCTCCTGCGGTTTTGCTTCCCCTTCCACATTTCCAGAACCTCATTCCCACTGGCTCACTTGTCTGTTTTGACTTGACTGCCTTATTCTAGACAACCCATGATGCCCAGTTCTGGTCTTTCTCTGCTTTTGCAGGGCATCTTCCCTTCAGTCCTCCTGTGCAGACCTGACTGCCAGTGGTGACTCCCGTGCAGGAGTGTCTAATACTCATGATCTGTGTTGCCACTCCAGGGGTTTCATTTGAGTTTTAAACACTGAAATAAACAGGAGCTATTCCAGGAAGATACTCCAGAACTTTCCTATGTTCATTTTGAACAGAAACCAAGCAGCAAAGGAAGATTATGTCAGTGTCTGCTCTTAATTCCTATCTTGTCTTCTCATTTCCACTTCTTCAGATGCTTCCTCTATCCATTTCCCTCCACAGACACTTGGTGCTTTCTGCCTCTGCTCTTCCCAGCCTGTCACAGAGGTGGGCTCCCATCCTCCAAGGATGCCAGTGGGCCAAATACCGGCTCTGCTGCTGTTAGGATGGGACTTGGAAAGCTGCTGACATCTCGTGGGCCCTCTTTGTAACCACACACTTAATAATTCATGCTTAACAATCGCGCTTTGTAATTACACGCTTTGTAAGGGCACCTTGGATAAAATCCCTCACCTTCCCTACCTCCTGCCCTGCTTTCTTCAAAACGAGAAAAGGCAAAGGAGAACAGGCAAATTCAAATGTGTGGTGCAGGTGTCTCCACATGCTGGCCCACTGCCCAGCAGGAGCACCCCATGCCTGTGGCACAGGGCCCGGTGGCAGCAACATGGCTTAGCTTTGCAGCAACCTGCCATGTGAAGGGAGGCTGCAGAGGAGGAAAAGCACACGGCAAAAGGGTGAGAGCCAGCGGGTTGCAATAGTGGAAATCTTGTGTCAGGAAAAGAGCTTCCCAGTGAGAATTGTTGAGCAGTGGGACAGCGGCCCAGAGGGACTGCGCGATCTCTACCCTTGGAGATGTCAAAATCTGATGGACAAACAAGGCCCTGAGCAGCCCAACTAGTCCTTGAGCTTTGAGCAGGAGGTGGGACTAGATGACCTCCAGAGGTCCCTCCCAACCTAAATTTTTCTAACCTTCCAGTAAGTATAGGCGTGTTTGCAGCCCCACTCTGACTTTACGTTGATCATTAAGCAGGAATGCATTTGATTCTACATGGTACCAGTAAAAACTACTGTAACGTTTAAGTAGAAGCTTTTTCTTACACAGGGATAATGCTTCACTCTTGAGGGCTATTTGATTTCCCATGTTTTTAAGTGACAGTGCAACTTCTGTTGATGACTGTGCTCCCCTCTCTCTCCTTCTATACAGATATGATACAAATATGCCACCTAGTGTCAATGAATGTGTTTTACTCTGACATTAACTTGGTGTGAGAAGAGCCAGGTCTCCAATTTCAAGTGATCTTGCAGCAAATCTATCACTATACAAATATAAGTCAGACACAGTATGAATAAATGTGAGAAATTCACAATTCAAAGTCTGTTGTATTTTATATCACTAGGTTAATATGTTCTCATATGTACTATGTTGTGTGGTGGGACCTTTCAGTTTTATTTTGGATAGTGCAATTTCAGAAAATTACAGCTATTTACATATGTTCATTAGAAGAATATTGCTTGTACCTGCAAAGATTAGTTCAACAAGGGAGAATATACCTGACTAATAGAATAGGAAGAATTTTTTCAGATGAGTGGTTCATTTTATGGAAAATGCAGTTTCAATGTAAATAATTTAAAATGGAAGAAAATACATTTTTGAAGACCAAAAATGCTTTGTTTCAGCTTTTTCTAAGAAAATCCTCCCCCATAGGTTCTTTCAGCTGACTAATGTATTCCCAGCTCTTCACAGTTTTGAGTTTATGACTTTCTGAATAGTGAGGTTCCTGATTAACTATTCAACCTGACATGAAATTGTTTTTCTAGAGCCTCCTTTGGACAAGAAAACAGAATCATTATTACTTCAGGTTGACTCAAAACACAAAATGTTCCTCAGTTTTTCAATTCAGCTAATGAACCAGAAAATCAATTATTCACATAGCTTTTCTGTCTATTTGTCCCTCATCACAAACTCCTCATGTTCAGCCACATATGTTTGGAGGGTCTATTTGAAGTTGACTTGTAGACACCAACATCTGTTTGCAGGGTTCATAAGCTGCACACTGAAGAAGCACTGGCGTTGTCTGTTTGAAAAATTCCAGCACCACACAAAATAAATATTGTAAGGAGCAAAGAAAGTTTTTCTCATTCTCTTTTACTATTTGTATCCTTTAAATGGACTCAAATGGCAGCAAGAGTAACACCCTGCTTGCAGAAATGTGGTTTTCAAGCCGACTGAGTCCCTTCATCTAATGCAGGTTGTATTAGGTAGGGAAGGATGCTTTGATACCCTGCTGAATCACACAGGGGCATCCAACACTGCACCAAGGGTTTAAGTAAATAAGTGGACTGTTTTGCCCCTCTGCCTTAGAGGGGTGATAATTGGTTACCTGGCTTTAGAGCTTAAGAAACATATTGTAGGTCTGCATGTAAAAGATACGAATCTCGGTATCAGAGTTTCAGAAGTGGAGTGTGATCCCCTGGGAACATTCAGTCAATGCTAAACCCCAAAATCCTTTCTCATAGTATCTTCAGGTAGCATTGTATAAGCTAAAAGAAGCCAGGAATTATTTTCTGAGCAAGGGCATTGCCTAATCATGTTCTTTTTTTAACATGGAAGTTAGTCCCTGGAGTCAGACTTATAGGAAATTGTTCCCATAACTCCTCTTTCTTGCTTGTCCAGCCTGATAAATGATCCAAGCTCCCAGCTTACTACCTGGAAGTTTTCCAGTGCTCTTCCAATTCTTTTCAACGTGTCTTTTTCTGGCTTCAGAGCTGTTAACAAGTACTTTCTTCCCATTTGTTTATCAACGCTTGTTTCTTCCAAATATTTCTCTACACTGACCTGTAAAAGCTCTGGTGACAGAAGCTAGGCTTGGGCACATGAACTCGTGAGAAGGACCTGGGAAGCAGAGATGGTGCTTCAGTGTGGCTGCTGCAGCAGTAGTGTCTCTCTGGTTTCTGAGAACGAAGTATAAAAGCAAACAGCCCCTGTAGAAAGGAATAGGAAGAACATATTTTACCAAGCTTCAGTCAGACAGCCCGGTGAGTCCTTGCTCGACTCAGCTGAGAAAGCTGATGGAGTAAAACAGGCTGTGAGGGTTTTTTTTCTCCTGTTTTGTCAGGGACCATATTGACTGGCTGAACTTAGAGCAGTACCCCTAAAGTCACTTAGATAAAATACCGTATCGACATTAGCAAACCTCTGCTCTTTTTGTCGGTGGTCATCAGTACTGAACACTAGGTGGCAGCAAGAAATCTTTGGAAATTCATCTACCTGCATGTCCCAATGCAGCACAAGTAATGAGAAATCTTCTTGGACATCCTGATGGAATTTGTTCATTTTATCCTTGTTCATAGTCGGTATCGTGTATCCTCTTTAATAAAAGGTCTGTGGAAGGGATTTCCATATAAAATTGTTCATACTGCATTTGCAGTCCACATCAGCAAAAGCATGCAATGACAGTAATAACCCAGGAACTACATATTCTGCAAGTCCCCATGTCATTCTCATGATATATTTCTTCCTAGCTCTGCTAAATGAAGTGCTTGTTTTGGTCCACTGTAGTTCAGAATAGAATCCATATTGGTTATAGTCCCATTACGTTATATTTTATTTTATATTATATTATAACCAGCCAGCCAAGTTTATTCAATCCCAGCAGAGTTCTGCTTACAAAGAGTGGTAGGGGTCAGGAGAAAAATAATGTTGCTAAGCAGCTCACTTCTGTGGAGCCAAAGCTCGAAATGTAAGTGCTTATTCTGTCTGCTTTTCTAACACGATTAGATATGAGCTTTGGTGCTCTCTAGAAATTTGAAACTGATTTGCTGCCGTTTATTTCTTTCTTGTTTTCTCCTTCACACAGGATCCACATACAGTAGACAGGCTCCCTATATTGTGAGAGGACAATGCTGCTTTGCCTGTAGAGACTTTTAAATACATTTTCTGTTGAAATGTCAGTTCCACAGGATGAACTGCGTGGGTCTGAAATAAAAGGGCATGTCAGATGCAGATCTTTGGAGGGAGAGAAAGGAGCAAAGGAGAAATATTCAGGATGAGAACTTTCTCTTTTTAATTGCAAAGATCAGATCCAACAGGCTTTAGTTAGCTATTGGAATCGCACAACTAAAAGAATAGCAAGAGATTGTGAATTTTACTGAAATGAACAGTTTTGTAGTCTGAACAAAACAATAATTGCTATCTGTGGCCTCATTTGCATTTAATAATTCCCTTAGAGCGCAGCATAAACTTCCAGCAAAAACGCTCACTAGTCAAATGTTCGCAGTCCAAAAAGCCTCAGATTTAACTCATTCCCTGTAGAAGTATGGCTCCATATGAAGTAACACTTTCCTATTAGTGTTGGAATATATAGGCAGAGAAAACTAGTTTAAATGTGTCCGCCTTTATGTGTCACCTGGGGAAAAAAATCAGTGCAGCTGCAGGAGGAGGATTGTGGTCCCTCCACTGCGCCCTGGGTCGCAGCACAGGGGGACCCGCATGCTGCGGACGGGCAGGTCTGCTGCAGTGGTCCGAAACGCAGCAGGATTAGTCCAGCCTGTTCGCCTGGGCTCCCTCTGCGGCAAAGGCACAGAGGGGAAGGAGAAGCGGCTGCTCCACAGGATTGCAGCGGTGCCACCCGAGAGCATCCCGCGCCGTCCAGCACCAGCAAGCTGGTTTGCTTCATTTCTACTTTCTTTGCTGTCCTAAGTGGTGTAGGAAGGGGAAGGAGCAGCAGCTTGCAGCGCTTTTTCAGACAGACAGATTAATTTATTAAGAGTGTCAGGGCCAATCTACTGCTGGGAACAGGATGCAGTTGGAGGTGGTGCGGTCTGGCAAATCAAATCAAATCAGAATTACCCTACAAATGTCTTAGCAGTTTCTTGTAAATGAGATTGTTTTATTGTCCCATGTATCATCACTGCAAGTTACTCTATTGCAGACCGTTCTCTGAAATCTTCCGTTTCTTTTTGGTTCCTTAGAGAGGGTATCCACTAAGGTGTTTGATTTGCAGTTTTCATTTACAAGACTGAGTAAATTAAATATCAGCTCAGGAAGTTCTTCCTGTCTTTCCTATCGCCCATCTTGTAAATTTGACTTAACTGTTTAGATTTCTGCACAGGGGATCTTTCTGCTAAATATCCACATTTTCAGTTGGAAATTATTCAGTGATGGTTAGCACCATTTACTTACATCACTCTTGTTGCTAACACTTCCTATTTAATAATAACTGTCCTTGAAAAGGAAAACTTCTATTTCCTTGGAAGAAAAAGATGATGCCATTTGCAGTGCGTATTAAATTATCCCATTTTGCTAATACAAAATCCTAAATTCTCTGAAGTCAGAGTGAGTTTTCAGGAGAAGATTACAGAGACCATAATACTGTGAGGCACCAATTAGGTTAAAAAAGACCCCCATATGTGGGTGGGACTGGGATTGCACAATTTTAATAAAGTGCTTTGAAACCTCCTCACCATTTTTAAGGCTGTGGGGCTTAGCTGTTTTTGTGCTGGTCAGCTGTGGTACGGGGCAGGCAGTAAGTGTGTCACCGGGTGCAGAGTCATTTCTCTTGCGGTGGCTTCCCAGCTGGGTGCCTGCCAGCGCGGTCAGTGCATTGCACACATTGTTCCATTGGTCCTCATTGTTTTAATCCCAGATACCCCGGGCTCTGATTGCGATAGCTGTCTCGACCCTGAACAGTGCTCTGCTGGGCTCCTGGGAAATGAGCCCCATCGATCTGTGAAATCCAGGCTTCACAGCGTTTGGGAAGAAGACGCTCGCTGGCTTCCTGTTCTGCTCGCTGCGTTTGCCTAATGATTTATGAAATGGGGATGTAATTCATAATGCAGTTTTATGGCTTTTAGAGCACAAGAAGCTTCCCAAACTGGCCTCCGTACATTGTAAAACAGAAACGTTGAATTTGTGTTCAAGTGTATGCCATTTATAAAAACTACTTCACTGTGGTAAATTGCATAAAAAAGTAATACAGCTTAAATTATTTCTTATATTATTAAGATTTCTTATAACTTATCAGACTGTCAAAATCCTCATTGTAATTAAGACCAGGGAGATGGCCACAGCTGCAGCAGTCTAAAGCAACTGGCTCAGGAGCCTCTGCCACCTAAACAAGTTCTCCGCTGCCAAAGCGGTCAGATAAAAGCAGTTATTTCCATAGCATAAAATATTATCACACTGGAATTCACTGAAGTATTTTAGAAGGTTCAATCAAACTGCAGCCAAAAACCTTTCACTGAGAAGAAGAGCCGGGATCATTAATTGGGTTAATGCTCTATCAACCTCACGTCTTTTAACATGCATGTTCAGGGCATGATAGGAAGCTGCTCTGGGGAAATGTCGTCCAAACAGGAAAGGAGGTTTACGCTGCAGGACCACTTTTTAAAGACTGTCCCTCTCTTTGGCCTTTTTTAATTGGTGCTGTTGGTTGAGGGTGGGCTATACTCTATGTTTGCCGTGGTGACAGTCAGCACCCCAGGACCATGGCGGTCCTGCTGTTATAAGTGTATTGGTGTTAAATGAGAGTGAAATGGCATGACGCTGTCTTTTACACCACCCACCCCTCCTGTGCACCTCTCCTCTCCCTGTGAAGCACCCAGACCAACACTTTACCGGGCCCTAGAATAAAATGTTTGATAGTATCATGTAGCTTGGTAGTAGAAAGACTTTTTTTTCCATATCGCCACTGGGAAAACTCGCACAATACTGCCTTCCACCAGTTCCCAGAACCAATCACATATAAACTTAAAATACTCCCTTTGTTATATAGAAGTAATGTCTAAATAGATTTTACTTTAGATCTACCTTGATTTAAGTGCTTGGTTCATGTCCTTTATTGTTTCGTGATTCAGAACTGAAGATCTGTGACTTCTGCTGTGACACAGGTTGTAGAGCATTACTCTGTAATTGCTATGTACAAACTACAGGAGCTCATCTGTGGCACAAAACTGCACAGTGTTAAAGACATGTTGATCGACAGGATGCGGTACATGGCTAATCGTTGTTTAATGGCCTGTCACTTGGTTGCAGTTAGTCATGGAACTGGCCAGGCAATGTTGAGCTCCCATTTTATTCAGCAATAAACTCAAAATGGAAATATTTTTGTTCAAAAGTATTGTCTCAGGACTAGCATCTCCTGCTCTGTTATCTAGTAGTCATCAGTCTCCCTGCCCAGCTCACGCTGCCTGTGATGCAGGGTGCTGTTATTTGTTAGTGCCGGGAGAGGGAAAATGGTGTTGTGGCAGGAGCATGAAGGCTGCTTTGGGAGCCTTGGGGCTAGCAGAGCGCAGGAGACCCGCAACTCCTTTGAAGCCTCCTGGTAGTTTATTAAAACTGAAATATTTTGGGAGATGGTGGTTGAGTGTTTGTTTACTTCTTGCAATTTCTTATGGCTTTTCTGAGAAAAGCAAATTTTTTTCACAAGCCTCCCCCAAATAAAAACCCAAAACAAGCGTAGGCTGCAGATTTTAGATTTAATGACAACTGGCTGATAAATCACAGAATCACAGAATGGTCGAGGTTGGAAGGGACCTCTGGAAATCATCTAGTCCAACCCCCCTGCTCAAGCAGCGTCACCTAGAGCCCGTTGCATAGGATCGTGTCCAGGAGGGTTTTGAATATCTCCAGAGAAGGAGACTCCACAACCTCTCTGGGCAACCTGTTCCAGTGCTCTGTCACCCTCACAGGGAAGAAGTTTTCCTCTCAGATGGAACTCTCTGTGTTTCAGTTTGTGCCCGTTGCCTCACATCCTGTCACTGGGCACCACTGAGAAGAGTCTGGCCCCATCCTCTTGACACTTCCCCCTTTAGTTATTTGTATACATTGATAAGATCCCCCCCTCAGTCTTCTCTTCTCCAGGCTGAACAGGCCCAGCTCTCTCAGTCTTTCCTCATAAGAGAGATGCTCCAGTCCCCTAATCATCTTTGTAGCCCTCTGCTGGATTCGCTCCAGTAGTGTCATGTCTCTCCTGTATTGGGGAGTCCAGAACTGGACACAGTACTGCAGATGTGGCCTCACCAGGGCTGAGTAGAGGGGGAGAATCACCTCCCTCGACCTGCTGGCAACACTCTTCCTAATGCACCCCAGGATCCCATTGGCCTTCTTGGCCCCAAGGGCACATTGCTGGCTCATGGTTAACCAGCACTCCCAGGTCCTTCTCAGCAGAGCTGCTTTCCAGCAGGTCAACCCCCAACCTGTACTGGTGCATGGGGTTATTCCTCCCCAGGTGCAGGACTCTGCACTTGCCTTTGTTGAACTTCATGAGGTTCCTCTCCGCCCACCTCTCCAGCCTGTCCAGGTCTCTGAAAGGCAGCACAGCCCTCTGGTGTATCGGCCACTCCTCCCAGTTTTGTATCGTCAGCAAACTTGCTGAGGGTGCACTCTGTCCCTTCATCCAGGTCACTGATGAAKAAGYTGARCAAGACTKGACCCAGTACTGACCCCTGGGGGACACTGCTAGCTACAGGCCTCCAACTAGACTCTGTGCCACTGATCACAACTCTCTGAGCTCTGCCATTCAGCCAGTTCTCAATCCACCTCACTGKCCACTCATCTAACCCACGCTTCCTGAACTTCCCCATGAGGATGTTATGGGAGACAGTGTCAAAAGCCTTGCTGAAGTCAAGGGAGACAACATCCACTGCTCTCCCCTCATCTACCCAGCCAGTCATTCCATCATAGAAGGCTGTCAGATTGGTTAGGCATGATTTCCCCTTGGTGAAGCCATGCTGACTACTCCTGATCACCTTCTTGTCCTCCACATGCGTGCAGATGGCTTCCAGGATGAGCTGCTCCATCACCTTTCCAGGGATGCAGGTGAAGCTGACTGGCCTGTAGTTCCCTGGGTCCTCCTTCTTGCCCTTTTGGAAGACTGCGGTGACATTTGCTTTCTTCCAGGTCTCAGGCACCTCTCTTGTTCTCCTTGACCTTTCCAAGATGATGGAGAGTGGCTTAGCAATAACGTCCACCAGCTCCCTCAGCACTCGTGGGTGCATCCCATCGGGACCCATGGATTTGTGGGTGTCAAGTTTGCTTAAATGATCTTTAACCCAATCCTCCTCAACCAAGGGAAAGTTTTCCTTTCTCCAGACTTTCTCTCTTACCTCCATGGTCTGGGATTCCTGAGGGCAGGCCTGAACAGTAAAGACTGAAGCAAAGAAGGCATTCAGTAAGTCTTCTTTCTCTGCATCCTTCATCACCAGGGCACCCACCCCATTCAGCAGCGGGCCCACATTCTCTCTAGTCTTCCTTTTGCTACTGATGTATTTGAAGAAGCCCTTCCTGTTGTCCTAGACATCTCTTGCCATATTTAATTCCAAACAGGCCTTAGCCTTCCTTGTCACATCCCTACATACTCTGACAACATTCCTATATTCCTCCCAAGTGGCCTGTCCCCCTTTCCACCTTCTGTATACTTCCTTCTTCTGGTTGAGTTTTGCCAGGAGCTCCTGGCTTGTCCAGGCAGGTCTCCTGCCCCCTTTGCTTGACTTCTTACTCATAGGGGTGCACTGCTCTTGAGCTTGGATGCTTGAATATTAACCAGCTCTCTTGGACCCCCCTTCCTTCTAGGGCCCTAACCCATGGGATTCCTCCAAGTAAGTCCCTGAAGAGGCCAAAGTTTGCTCTCCTGAAGTCCAGGGTTGCGATGCTACTTCTTGCCCTGCTTCCTCCTCGCAGGATCTTGAACTCCACCATCTCATGGTCACTGCAGCCAAGGCTGCCCCCGACCTTCACATCTCCAACCAGTCCTTCTTTGTTTGTTAGTACGAGGTCCAGCAGCACACCTCTCCTTGTTGGCTCCTCCACCACCTGTGTCAAGAAGTTATCATCAATGCTCTGCAGGAACCTCCAGGACTGTTTGTGCCTAGTTGTGTTGTCTGTCCAGCAGATATCAGGGTGGTTGAAGTCCCTCATGAGAACCAGGGCCTGTGATCATGAGACTTCTTCCAGCTGTTTGTAGAAGGCTTCATCGACTTCCTCCTCCTGATCAGGTGGCCTGTAGTAAACATGCACAACAGTGTCACCCATGCTAGCCTGCCCTTTAATCCCTACCCATAAGCTCTTGCCTCGCTCTTCATCCACCCCTAGGCACAGCTCGTTACATTCCAGTTGCTCTCTCACATAAAAAGCAACTCCACCACCTCGCCTTCCTGGCCTGTCTTTCCTAAAAAGCAYGTAGCCATCCATGACAGCAYTCCAGTCATGCGAGCTATCCCACCATGTCTCTGTAATGGCAATGAGATCATGGCCCTGCGACTGCACACAGATCTCTAATTCTTCCTGTTTATTCCCCATGCTGCATGCATTGGTGTACAGGCATTTCAGAAGCATGAAAAAAGGCATGATCATGAAGTATGATCACCCTTCGGCTGCAGAGAGGGCTTCCAGAAAACTCTGTGCGGCCATTTGCACTAGCCCTAAGTGTATATAGAGTGCTGTTACACTAATTTCAGTGCCAGTTTTCCACTATGTGAACAGTTATACCAAGTTCAAAGCAGTGGGCAGCTTAGTCAGCACTGTTGAATATATGCCAGTTAACACCTGTTCTAAAGTGCAATTTTGCAATACATTTTGCTTACCAAACTTTGATGCCTCTGACCAGAAACTGCATTCATCTGTGAACTCTGTGAATCACACTTTTGGATTTCAAACTGGTTTGTGTAGGCCTGCAGACCATGACTTACTACTTTCAATGGCCTGTCACCTTCAGGAGACGGAGGGGCAAGTGAGCTGCTTATTTAGTCACAATTACCTATGCCCTACAGTTTATTTCTTTGCATAAATTTCTGAATCTGAAGAGATGCAAAAAAGGAAAGAAACAAGTGACCAAGTATTTGACTTGGATTAGGAACTGAACAGGAATTAGAAGAAAAAACAGAATTGTCATCCCCTGCTTCATCTCCTATTCCAGGCATCTGCAATCCTATCTTAGTACAAAGAACTGTAATGCAGAATGCTTTTTTCACATCTCTTTCTTGTAGCATATGATTAATCCAGGCAAGTATCAGATCCCAAGACCAGATTTTTGAAGTACCAGTTAGTAAGTACACTAGAGACAGTGGACCTTCATTGCTTTATATTAACTGGTGATCCCCAGCCCTTAATTCTGTAATTTTTACTTGGACATAAACCTGTTCAAGTCAAACACAGCTTTACCTGAGGAAGGCATGCAAAATTGGACCCTAGAAGAGAATCAACTGGAATGTTTCAAAGGAAAAATGCAAAGGAATTAACAAGGAGTATTCTTCTATTGTGAAGAGTGTTCTGAGCCTTACTTTCTTCTGTCTTGTCCCAGACAATAAGATGTTTCCACAGAGGGATTCCTTCAAGTGTGATATGTTTTTCATAAATATACCATTGACGTCTATATTGTCCATACAATCAAAACCCGCAAATGTGCTGTGAAGCATTTGTGCTAGAAAAATATAAGCAGCTCGGGTACCTTGATCACAGTTCACCTACCATGCAGGCCCAGCACACTGCTTCCTAATCCACTTTAATCCTTTTTCAAGACTGTCCTTAGCCAGCCAGTCTTCCCATGGTTGCAAGAGTGGAAAACCTGAGAAATGTCTAAGGTGACCCTTCTTCCATCCATCGCCTACCTCTCCTCTTTCACAGACTAGATCCTGGCCAGATCTGATGCTCTAGTTTTTAGGGGTTCTTGGAGTCCTCTCTCTGGGGCAAAGATTGCATGCATCTGTGCAGATATAGCAGAACTGGCATGACATTTGGTGCTAGGAGCCTATAAATCCTTTGTGATCCACTGGAGAGCCCTTGGACCCATCTTCCTCCATGAAAAGGATCCATGTATAACCACAGAAATTCTGGGATGCAAAGAAGAAGAAATCGCTTATCCTGTTTCCTTGCACTAAATCGGCCTCAACTTGCCCGTCCCAGCCCAAAGGAGAAGCACTGCTGGCAAATACCAGACCAGTAAGCATGAGGAGATGGAAATCCCCATTCAGACAAAGGAGAAAAACTCCTTCTGGTTGCCTCCAAGCACTCATGGCCTCTGCAGCTGGCCCATGTGGTGGATCCAAGTCCCTGCAGATCATGTCAAGTGGCTGCCACCAGAGCGAGAGAGCACCTTGGAAAGGCGGTGTCAGCACCATCCAAATCCTACAGCTAGAGCCAAAAGCCTGCTCAGCAGCTTTTGCACACAGTTCCTTGCAGATTTCTTTTGGAGACCCACTTGGTTTTGTCACGCTCCTCGTACCCTGCAGGGATCACTGTTTCTAGGCATTTGAGGAGCACTTGAAATGTCAGCGTTGCAAATGTCTTCCTCAGCTAATGTGAAAGGTGTGCTGGGATGAAACTCTGTTGACAAATTCTGTGTCTTTAAGTGAAAACAAAACAAAATAGTTAAAAACAGTCAGTGTGGCAAAGAATAAATTGTGCCTAGCTCAAACCTACGCACGCTAATTACACATAATGCCATACAGTTGAAGACACTGCAGGCACACACATCTTCCTTTAGGATTTTACAACTGCTGATGATGCAGAAGGGGCAAAATTCGGTCCTGGAACAATGACATGTCATGAGTTTGCAGTCTGCTTCTGTCTTAGTCTTACAAGACTAAAAAGCAGAGTTGCATTTCTTGGAGCAAAGAAGTTCTCTAATCTTGGACCTTGCCCTTTTTTTGGGACCAGAATGTTTCCTGACGAAATGAGTGCTTTGAGTTTTGGGGCTTTTAGCTACTTCTGAATTCTGCACAGGTCGAAGACTGTTAGGTGCTACCTCTGCATGGCATCCCGTTCACCTTAGTGGGACACTGTGGGTGCTTTGATCAGACCATGAGTTGCAGGGTCAGAGCTGTAACACCAATGGTATGGAGATTTACAGCATGAGGACAGGACCACATTCTCAATAAATCTTTTTGAAATTGCTTTACACCTTCCTTGGGAAAAAAAAGAAATATTTCCTTAGCAGGGAAATACTGGCAGATTTGGGGGTACTTTAGGGGTAGAGAAACAAGATACCCAGGTACTCTTGGTGTTCTTCAGCAGAGCTGGCTGTGTGCTGTCCAAATGAGTTTTTTTTTCTTTCAAATAATTTTGTTTTGACAAAATATGAAAGTTTTACATTGATGGTCAGATTTTATACAAAATGTGGCCAAAAAGCTACAATCTGTGGAATGATTTCATACGGCTTTTTGGCTTAGCTGTTCCACTCTTAACACTACTGAAATGAACTACATTAGCCTTACAAAAATGCAATGTTATTAAGAGGGCAGTTGAAATTCCTACAATTAATGTTTTTCAGGAATTTCATCTTGTGGGACATTTTGCTCTTTCATTCCATCTCGGAATAAAAGAAAATTTTGATATATCAGAAGTCCTATGAAATAGAAGTTCTGAGCTGTTGAGAATCTGAGAATTCTCTGTTCTTCTCCATGCGGAATGGTTATATAACTCATCAGTAATACATACAGTAATTTTCTCAGTCACGGTAAACTTTTAAATCACATTTCACTCTCATTTGTTGTGTGTCTAAGAGATCTGCGTATACATATTATATATAAAATTGCATATACTTGATGTATTATAAGTATAGCCAGAATAATTATTTTTGGCATTTCATAGTTTCCTAATAACATTTCAAATGATATATAATGACCATGTTTGTGTATTTTAAAACAGAAAGAAGGAAAAGTTACTAGAAGGTAGATATTCAAGTGAAATTTTAAAACTAAATGTTTTGTTAAAGTTACTATATTTTAAAATGTCAGAAGAATTACCAGTGAATGTGATTATAATGAAGTGTTGCTCTTGTTGTTATGGCAACTAACTTTTAAAACTGCTGTGAAGGTTGACAAATTACACAGTGCAGTTTTGGTTAGTCTTCTTTTATAGTTTTCCATCATTTTACTTTTTAAGAATTTTAAACATCTGGCAGTAACATTGTTGTTAAGAATATCATTCTTGTCTCAAATGTTTAGATATACATTTATTTTGATCCATCAAATAATACATATTTTTCAGGTTGAGTAAATGTCATTTCTCCATTATCAACTCTTTCAATAATTAATGTTGATATGCAGACGTTTTCCCAGCTTCTTACCTATTCTGTGTTGTTGCCCGTATCAGGTGTGATAGTATTGCATGTACGTATTGGAGGCTGTTTATTAGGAAGCTCAGCTCACTGCACTGGCCAAACTCTGCTCTTCCTGAAGTGACTTCGTTGGGTGGCAGCAGAAAATTCAGGCTGTGCCTCCGTGCACTCAAACCCATGACTCCAGCATAGATGGGGATGCTTCAGCCAGTCTTGGGTAGTCAGGAGAGCACCAGCTCCAACCCAGGGCACCTGGTGGATAGCGTACCTGCAGCCCCCAGGGTCACCCTTGCTGGAGCCCCTGAGCTGTGGCCGCCCTCCCCGGTGGTACCATGCTGCACGGGGGAAAGCCAGCTGGAGGGTTGTCACATTGGCCACTGCTGCTTCACACTGCCGTATTGTAAACATGCCCTCGGTTTGCTAGCTTGGAGACACCAGCTCATCTGGCCCAGTTAGTTCAGCCCCTATTGAGGAGTCCCACCAAAATGCACTGCAGAGCTCAGCCTGGGCTAATTCTCTCTTTTTTTGAAGAACCTGCAGAACCAAGAACCAATTTGTGAATTTTCCTGAAGAACCAAGCAGGAAAATTTTTTTTTTTCTTTTTTTTTGGTGAGGTGTTTGGTAGGTGGATGCATAGGAGGGAGTCTCTTGAACAGAAGACTCTCTCTAGCATCTGCCCTTCCTCAAAGGGAGGAATTCTGAGAAAATTACTTTAATTTTTTCTGTAGTCTGTGTAGTTTTGTATTTATTACATGCATTATAAAATAAATACAGTATCAAAGTGCTGCAGAGTTGCTTTGCCTTTACTCTGATGAAATTAGTAGAGAGACAAGGGCTTAATACCAGAGTAGTACAGTGGTGAGACCAGCCTGCCTATCTAAAATGCAGGTGGCCAGCCCAGCTGCACAGCATGACGGTCCTCCAAACTCAGGGTCTCTAGTACAATGGTAAGGAGAGTGGAATGATCTGGGAGTCTTCATACAGGAATGGTGACTCAGCCTCTATGAAGGAAGTATTTTTTAACTGACATAATCTGTAGTGACCTTTCTCGCCGTAGAAAATGCAGCGTGTTATCTGCAGCAATGTGTCATTACAGGTATCAGTTGCCTCTTCTGTCATAACGCAAAAAAGAATCCACACGCTCTACCATTATTAGCATCTGTCATGAGTTGAGTAACATGCCAATTGATAGTAGGTGGACAGAGTAAAAGCTGCTTTTTTACATCCAGTGATGTTGAGTCAGATCTCGATGATGAGCACATCACAAACATGGCATGCGCTGCAGCATCGGTGGTGAAGCAATGGTCCATGCTTGGGTGCTTCTGCCCTCCCAGCTAGTGAAAAACCTGGAGGTGGACTTTGCTGAGTTTTAATTTGGTTTTTTTTTTTTTTAAGTCCTTCTTTGTTTAGGGAAGGTCCTCTCTGACAGTTGTCCCAGAATGGGAATTTCTAGATCTGCTCAGAGCACAGGAACCATAGCAATATGTTGGAGGAAGGGAATGAAAGTAGAGAGGAGGAGGAGACAGGGATAAGATTTTCTGTGTTCCTCTGTCTTGCTTTACAGGTGAGGTAGGACCAGCAGGTAGGATGGTGCCAGTAGCAGATTGTGAAGAATGACAAGCTGTTGCGAGATCCGTCAGCTTCAGCTTTAATGGCTAACTTCTTTAAAGGCGTCTTGGTGCCTAAAGATGTATCCTGATACACTGTGGGACTTAAAGAAGCAAATACAGAGTGACTAAAAAGTCTGAGACTCTTCTGTTTGGAGAGGGCAGGGTTGTGATGAAGGTTTGCAAAATGATGAATACAGTGGGTAAGTTGAATGAAGAACCGTTGACCGCCAAACCCTGCAGTACTAGAACTAGTCACTGCAGTTGGAAGGAGATGGGCCAAAGACAGATAAGGTACCAGTGTATCCAGCATGAAGTTAAATTGCAGATCCTGTTGCCACAGGAGGTTGTGGCATCAGACAGTATCAGCAGGTTCAGAAAAGGATTAGACGAATTCACAAACAGGCCTATAAACAGACGCTAAAGGGAATAGGGAGAGATGTATCTTCTAACATCCTAATTCAATGATTTTGGTTCCTGGAGGAGCACACAGGGAAAGGACTGCAGATCGTGACGAGGCTCGTGTTTTCCCTCAGTAGCGTCTCCTGTTGCCACTACAGGAGGCCACATTCAGGTCTGTGTAGGCAGGTCTGACCCAGGAGGGCATTTCTGTGTTGTGATACCAACCGAAGCAAGCCCCATCGACCCTGAATCTGAAATGGCCAGAAAGTGGTCAGCCCCTAACCCAGAACTTCCAGCACAGACTGGAGAAGACTGATATGCTACATCCCAGTGACACCGTAGGGTGGAGGTACCTAGCATGATTGGCAGGCATTCATTAAAGCAGATATGTGTCTAATATGTCATGTAGGTGAAATTTGGGAGCTTGTAAGCAGGAGAGAAATCCCAAAAGTTACAGCTTGCATGCTAGGCACTGTGCTACACTGCAAGGAGCAAGTGATAAGGTTTTGTCTGGTGGCTCTCTGATGTAAAATGCATGAATCCCCCAGTTGTTCTGTCTGAGCTGAGCGACCTAACCACTGGAGCTATAGCTGTCACAGTCGTCAAAGAACATTAAATTAGACTAAAGGCAGCAAATGCATAACCAGTGTGAAAATTAAATCATTTTTTCTTTGCATCCAATATATGTGTAACCTCCAGAACTCCTTGCCACAAGAGCAATTTATGGGATACCAAAAAGGAATAATTTTTTTTGTAGGGAGAATGAGAATATATATCATTGGGAAGGAATTTTTAAGAACAGAAAAGATACTGACTCTGGGGCTTTCCAGGTGTAAGACAACCTTTAAATTACAGGCTTTAGGAAGAAATGTTCTCATATACATTCCTAGTCGTTGTATATTCCTTGTGACTAACTCTGAGTAATAGCCATTTTATAGACAGGCTGTAGATCAAAATCGGAATAGGTCCAGTAGGACACTACTAGAGTGCGCAGAGTGATAAATCATGTTTCTTCCCTTCCAGCACAGTTTCTAGACATATATCTGATTAGTTTCTGTGGCAAAACGCATGTTCCCAGGATAATACTGTATGTCACAAGCTCACTAAACTTCACGCATACTTTAATGATTTTTATTACCATTGGAAAATGAGGCGTTCAGTTAGTGCAGATCTCTGGTGCCTGCACATCCGTCTGTATAGCTGTATCTGCTCCATGCCTGTCTAGGGTGGGAGCCAGCTGTTCAAATGCATCACTTGTTTTTCACTTGGACAATTCGTAGCATCTCGGATTCTCACTAAGGATGAGGGTTGCTGGTCCCACAGCCAGAATTTTTTTTGGCATTGGTCCAGGTCTTGAAGTTCAGAGAGGCAAACGTGTCTGTCCAATTCCCTCCTTAGCTGTACCACCAGTCTAGACATAGCATAGACATGTGGTTACACAAGGGCAAATTAAAAGCAAGTTTTACCTGGTTGCAGGAGGAGGACTGGCTTCGGTGTACAAAGCTGTTAGGGGGCTGCCAAAGAGGAGGGGACCAAGAGATATGATGGGGGCATGGGAGCTTGAATTTTCTGATAGAAAACAGGCTGGAGAAAGCTGTGTGTGAGGAGTTTGGAGGCTCTACCTTGCCCTGGTAGCTAAAGCAGTGAAAGCCAAAGGGAGAGCCCGTGGAGCGGCTGCTGACGAGGCATGAGGTCCGCATGCTAGGTAGAAAGGTAACGAATGGGTGGCCACCAGGCTGACGATGTAGGAGACAAGTTGCTGAGTTCCTTACCCTGGGAACGTGGATAAATCAGTCAGGCTTGTACCCATAAAGGGAGCTTGTCCTCAGGGCCTAACTCCCTGTGAACGGACACTGTAAAAATCATAACCTCTGAGCTGGGCAACAGCAACTTTTGGGAGGAGCGATGTATGAGCAAGTTCCCCAAGAGAGTTCCTCCAGCTTTACATGGGAGAAAATGCTGGGGAAAGAAATGTGATTTAAGCCACTGAACCTAATCCTTAATTTAGTCTACAAACCCCTTTTGTTCTAAAAACAGACAGGTATTCTGTGCTTCCTTTTAAGCATAGTCTTTTATCTAATGTCTAAGAGTCTAAGACTGACACACAAGCTCATCTTCTGCAGATAGGAGTGCAGCGCTGATTACGTACTTCTGCAGTGAGCGCTGTCATCACAAATCTGCCTGGCATTAGGTGGGGTAAAGAGGGGATGGATGTATAGAAATGTATAGGATGTATAGGATTTCAGTCCTTTCTTGTGAAGCTTCCCCATTTGGGCATAATGAAGCATTCATTGGACCACACTGAGATCTCAAGGATGGCTCTGAGACGGCAATTCAGAATTTAGGCTGCTTGTTGTTGGAAAGGCAACTCAGAGGTTGTAATTCTTCCTCTACTGAATATTCAGTGTAAAAAAGCGTTAAGTGAAATAGTGGGCCCACTTACTTGAAAATAGTAAGCAGTCCTTTCCCTGTGTGCTCCTCCAGGAACCAAAATCATTGAATTAGGATGTTAGAAGATACATCTCTCCCTATTCCCTTTAGCGTCTGTTTATTTCCTAAATCCGAGTTGAGCTCCCCAGTCACTGGCCTTCCAGCTCCCTTGCTTTTTCTCCCTGGTAGCGTATTTAATTATCCAGGTAAAGTCAAGCATTTAAGAACATGGGTAGGTCTTTCTCCCATCTCCCTCCTGCCCCTACAAGCCTTGTGGTTATGTGACAGTACAAGACAGGAGCTCAGGGTTCAAGCTCAGCCATGCAGACACCTCACGCTGGTCTGAGGCTGTCGGACACAGCCGCTGCCGTTGAAGTACCAGGAAAAAGAGGGAGTTAAACTCTTCAGGTTAAAGAGGATTTAAATCCCATGCCAGGCCAGGGTTAACTGCTGTCTTCTCCGGGATAGTGACTCCTCAGTGCCCCCGCTATGCTGAGGGCTTTTGGCTGCCACGGGGCAGCAGATGTGGCCCAGAGTCAGATCTCAGTAAAACCACAGTGTCCAGCCTTGCTGTCCATTTTGTACTAAGAAAGCTAATGCTGCTCGCAGCCCTGTCCTGTCCGGTTTGGGCTATTTCCCACCGTTTCGAATTTCTCCAGGGGCGTGCTCTGTTCGGCAGTCCCACAACCTCTCCTGCCCAGGAGAAGCAGCCAAATGTGGGCCCCGACACCTCTTACACCCGGGGCTGCCAGTGTAAAACTCTGTTAACTCCAGGGAAAGCCAGTGCTTGCTTTCTGAACTGGTAACAGGGATAATTTCTTCTTCCGAGGCAGCACTGTTCAAATATGCTCACACTGAGGAGTAACGTGTGGTATCACGAACATAGTTTCCAATACTTCAGATGCTTGCTTCTTGCAATGCAAGAAGATAAATTATTAGCACTTCCATTGTTTGTTCTTACATTACTTTTAATGGCTTTGCTCTATGTCCCTTTTCTTAAGAAAAACTGAGATGTCTGTAGACTGTGCTTTTATTTTATGTATAATAAAAGCGAGGGGATGAGCTAGCTAGAAACAAAATCAGAATTTAGATTGGCTGTTTATAAGATGACATTTCCTAAAAGGACATTTGTTTGCTCTGCACGTCACAGATTTTAAATCCACACAGACTTCTGAGAACAGAGCTCTAGAAGGACAAAAGATGATATATTCTTAACGAGTGCATAAAGTATAGTAGTTTTAAAGACAATAAACACAAGGTCATATTAGGGCAAAACAGTTAATTACCCACTTCATTACTGTCAAGGTTAATACAGTATTTGAGAGCAGAAGCTGTTTTTCATCTCCTTTTTGAAACAAGGCAAGACAGCTGTTCTTACAGACAGATCCATTATAGCTTATCACTGGAGGACAGACCACTAAAGAAACGCCGTGAAATATGTCTACTGTCACTGGGATCCAGAACAAACGCCAAACCTGTTCAGAAAGCAATGGAAATGAAATGAAAGCTACGGCTTCAGAGTACCGCACTTTAATTCATATAGATTGGATTTCATTGATTTTAATGTATGACAGTAACGGTAGCATAAAATTCACTGGCACTCCTTAATCTATTGTAATATTGATCTGTCCTAAATTGCTCAATGTTTTGTGTTGAAAAATGTTCTTTAATAAACATTGGATATCGACTATAACAAATCACATGCTCCCCTTGTGGAACCTAGTTAAACAAAGTTGTACATACCGTAGGTTTTGATTTCTATTATTCATGCCTGCCTGGTTATTATACAAGTTTCCATTAGATGATCTTAACAGACAGAAACAAAACCTTCATAAATCTTAGCTGATCAACCTGAGCAAATCATGCTTTGTTTTTAACTGTCGACTGTATCTGTAGCAACCTCAGAAATTCTTTTAGTTTATAAATATGTAAACCAATGGGTGGTAGAAGAAAAGCATTTTCTTTATAAATACAGATGAGGGAAAATAATATTCCTTCTTTATATGGAAATATGAGTTGTTTCTTTTAGTTTGTAAAGCATAGAGAATTAAGATTGCAAAAATCAGTCACTAGTTACTCTCAAATTAATTGCTAGTAAAACTATGTTTATATCATTTCTGATGTAGCCTGCTTTTTCTGTTAATTTTCTTTTTTTTGTTCTGCCTTTTAAGACAGAGCTAGAATTTTCCATCTTTTTTAATTTCTGCTGTTGTATCTCAATCTCATGAGGTTTTCTGTCTGCTCCCTAACACAACAAACAGACAGTTGATGCAGTAGTAGGAATCCAAATTCCTGAACTGGGAACCTTTGCATAATCCCCTAAACGAAGCGAGCTTGATTTTCAGAAGCCTTGAGTACCTTCGTCCCTCTGTATTTCTGTGAGTTCTGTGGATTCTCCACCCCTCTAATACTCAGGCAGCTTCTAGGGAATGTTTGGTTTAAAGCCAGAGTCCTCCAAAGTGCACTGACCTCTGTGGGCTTTCGGTCGGTCTCTTGGACCCAGATCCCCACAGGTGCTGAAATTAGACCTTTGAACCTGTGTGCCTCTGGCCCTGGCGCTAGCAGTAGGCTTTCAGTCTGGGAGATTTTGGCCATGGCTCTGGCCATGTTCCATCTCGGGCTTATTTCTGCAAATACCACGCTTCTCAGGAAAGCTGCAGGACGTTCACAAGCCCGCCACACGCTCTGTAATAAATCCCTTCAGGACAAGTTAGCATGTTCCAACATAAATTTTGCTCTGTAGAACATCTTCTTTGATTTTATTTTTTAATTTTTGATACACTGTGGGCATTCTTACAGAGTAATTACTCTTATTACTCTTCTAGAATAATACCTGCTTTGGGATTTTAATTTGGTTTTTAGGCTTAATAAATTGTGATGAATTAACTCTACCCACAGGGGAGGCACTGTACTTTAGACTTGTATATAAACATCTTAAGTTCTCTTCAAATAGCCAGATACTGGAGATATATAATATTTCACTGGGTCTCAGTGAAATCCTTTCTAAATTATCTACTGTGTGGACATTACCATATATTTGATAAGAACAACGCTAGATGTTTCCTTTAAAAAAACTGCTGCTGCTAAAAACCAGCTCTAGTAGGCTGTCTGATTTAGCCATAGGTGAATCTCACCAAGATACATTTCCTTCCATTTAAGGGAAGTGCTAAATTTAAAAACAAATCAAAGCAAAACAAAACAAAAAAAAGCACTGACAGTTCTGTGGAAAGCTTTCATTGTCATGAAATCATGCTTTCTTTATTCTTTTACACCAAATTACTTTTGCATACTAATTTATTGTAATAATTTCAGTGATGTGTCTTTGACGTCAGTAGTGGCTGTACTTCACTTACATGGTTGCAGATTTCGGACAGAACTCCTATGGTATTGTAATTTAGATTTGCAACAAGCTTGTGGGATAGGTAGGTTTTATCCTCCCTTTACACTTAAAGCCTATGTTTATAGTAATAAATTAAGTAGTCCTAGGGCTTGTAATCAGGGACTGTAATTAAATAATCTATACTGTTCAATTGTTAAGACAGTCCCTAGCATGGCTGGTGTCTGGGCCAAGCAGCATTCACCTAAACGAATCCTGGGCACTGTTTAGGCATTAGCACCCGTCAGAGACTTTTCCCAGTAACCACAGGCATTGCTTTGGAGGCTGAGAGCATTTAACAGTGTGGACACAGCCCTTTCCCCACAGACCAGCTCAGTCCTGGAGAATGATCCCGGGCACTTCTAATTCACTAGTCTGGAAGAGTCTGGAGCAAGCAGATGTTTTGCACAGTTTTGGCAAAAGAGGGTTGGAGAAGAACTTGTAAAGACGCTAGTTTGATCGCCTCCAGTCTGGTTGCTCTCATGGGCTTTCCCAAAGGCTAGATGTGTTTATTTCTCCCAAACATACCCATGTATTTCTTCTCCTGAGGGAGCTGATCTGTTGCAAGTTGTCTCACGCTGGACGGGCACAAGGACAACTGGGTTGTCTCTTGCAGAACCAGCGTGTAAAACAGAGGAAACGTCCTACAAAGTTTCTCTGCAGACTTTATTTCTTTGGTTGGGGAACTTATGAATGAATGGGAATGAGGCTCAAGAGCTTTTAAAATCTTAATTCCCCTTAATTTCATCAATCTGGATAAGAAGGCACTGCAGTCACAAAGCTAATCAAGAATGCTTCATATGACTGGCTTTTCAATGGCAAATGCTCTTTTTAGAAAACTGAAATTTCTTACAAGACAATTTTCCTGTTTGTGAAAAAAAAAACACTTTTTTTAATCCACATAATCAAAATGGTCACTCCCAGGCAGGCACCTGTCTGCAGAAAATTCCTAAATTGTGGTTTTTTGTTATTGATGAATTCCCTAACACGCAAACCTGCATTTTTATTTGTTTTTCTAAAATGCCTTAGATTTGTGTTTTACGAATCCCTTAAGGAGGAGCTGATTGATGTCAAAACCTTGCAGCAGAGCCCCCGCCGGCCACTGCCCAAATCTCACACAGCCACTCCACTGCCGCAGCAGCAGCCGTTCCCTTTTCCATCGGATGTGTGCTTGGATACCTGCATGTGCTTCTTCTAGTCCCAAAATCCCATAGGCATCTCTGTTTCAAATAACTGCTTGGAAAGAACATCTGTTTGAAGGAAAGGAGGGACAATTGCTGTTTTCTATAAACTAAGAGCTGTTACGCTCCCAAAGGTTCCCTTCTGCTCCGAGACCCTTTTGTGCATGCACAATGCAGATTACTTCAGGAAACTTCTCCTTTGTGAAGGATGGTCCCAGAGAGATTATTAAATTGGCATTTTACTCTTTGGCATGCATTTACACAGGGGAAGTGGGATGGCAGTTGGGTATTTCAATCTTGTATTCAATTATAAGCATTTCATTGTCGAATGTGCTGTTTTATTATGTGATAATTAAATATGAATGATCACACAGTCATCCTGCCAAAGAGAGGCTGTAGCTTAACGAAACCAATTCCTCTCATCCTCCTGAATGACTTCCAAGTCAAAAGGAGTGATCTATTTGCTATTTCTTATTTTTTCTGTCCTATTGTTTCAGTAATGCCGGCTTCAAAATAGCAAACTAGGCAGGTAATTATGGACATAAATCAGAGCAGGGATCAATGTGAGGTCAGGTTTGCTTTGCTTTTAGCCTGGCTTTACTGAGCTGTCTTTCTCTGAATAAGGGAGAAATACATTGCTGTTAATTTTGTGGAGATTCAGCAAAACAACAGCTGAAGTGGTGTGAGGAAGAAAGGCAGACACTGCAGAAGACAAAACAGGCCTTTCTTTGTCATGTCTCCTGACTGCATTGTGAACCTTTCATGTGCAAAAAATGAGCAACGGCTTCAGGATTTAGCACAAATATGGGAGTATTTTCTAGTCATGCAATGGGCCCTTTTTGGAGGACCATTTATATTCATCTCCTGCCTCTGCTGAAGATACCCATTTCTTTTTCTGACATACTGAATGGTGGAGCTGAGGGAAGTTTTTGTCAAGACTGCTTCCTAAATGGGAATTTCGACTTAGGTGCTTGTTTTTACATGTACATCTTTGCCGAGGGGTTTTCTTTTTCACTTCAAGCTAGTTATCTTAAAACCCAAAGTTGTCAGTCACATCCCAGCTTTTTGCCAGAAAGTGCTAGACTGCTTCACTGGACATGGTGAGAGCCTTGTCCAACAGTGCACAGCTGCCCCTTCCCAGGCTGGACACCAGGGTTGCCCAATGGAGCAACATAGGAGAACCTGTGACCCTTATTAGAACTAAAGACCCATGATTTACATGAGAGTTCCCATGAAACCTGCTGTGCCATTTCTTAATCCCATACTTTTTGAAAGTTCCAGCCATTTCTAAGAAGAAAGCTATAGAACAAATATTTTATTAGTGATAGGTAACCATTGTATAACCGTTCTGTTGACAAAGTTTTAGCCCCAGCATGCTTTTGAGCAGGGATTTGAGCAGCCACATCATGCTGATGCCTGGAATGTGATCCCCCCCCGTTCACGTGAAATTCAGTGAAGCTGGGCGAAGTTATAACTTCTGTTTTGTATGTATCTGGTGGGATTTGGTAGCTAAAATCCTCAGAAATTCCTGCTAGACCAAGAATGCTCAAGCCTGTGTGTGAACAGGCTGTTCATGCTCCATCCCAAGAGAGCCACTGAGCATCTCCCAGCCCAGGACTGTAGATGCCAAAACACATTTTTGCGACTCTTGCTCCTCCTGCCAGCTCATGAGGGCAGCTGCAGAGTCAGGCCCTGGAACTGAAGTGGTGTGTTTGCAGGTCAGCCCGGGACTTGGCTGTGGGAATACGGAGCTGGCAATTTTAGAGCTTGCAGAGTAAATGAGGCCGAGGGGTGCGAATTTTGGTGCAGTGCACCAGTTTGTTGTTTGAGCAAATGCAGTGTTATTTGACGTATAAAAGAGGGGGGACAGTCTTCCCTGTTCTTGCACGTCTCAGCAAGTGTCCAGAGCCCACGGCCAACATGGAGCCGTGACTCACAAGCAGAAGGGAAGAAACAGGGGAAGGCAGGAGCAGTAGAAGTAAGAAAGGAGATAGAGGGCAGGAGTACATAAGCAAAAAGCAGAAGGAGAGGAGTTGGGAGATTAAATACAAAGGGAGGCAGGCAGGGACACAGGGAGACAGGCCATTAAACAGGCAGCAGGGTTCAAGAGCCAGGAGGGTGGCTCAGTCACGCCACGAGCAAGACCTGAAGTGCGCATGTATGAAAGCAAGACCGTAAAGGCGACGTTAGGATTCACCATCCGAGCCCTTCTTTGGCCTGTACGCTGCGTGACGCCGCATCACAGCAAGTGACAGATTAGAGCACTGCACCAAAAGTGCAGTAACACTCAACTTCATTTACTTGCAGGCTCTAAAAAAATAAGCTGTAGTTCTAGCAATAAGTCTCCTGGCTAAAATGCAAATACTTCGATCAGACCAAACACAGAATGATTAAAAACATAAATAACGCTGTGTTTGCCTATCTGGACATCAACATATTCTCTGCTTCATCAGCTTTCTGGAGGAGCACCTTTGAATTGTGACCTGATTAAAGCAGTTATCACGTAGATGTTGTTTTGTTCCTGGAACACTTTTCCGAATGCCTACAGCGTTCCCAGCGTAGAAATGGCTGTTCCACAGTCCCAGCATGACTGACTTCTTGCAAAATCCCTTATTTTGTCATTCCTGTACTGCATTTGCCAGCTCTACGGGATAACTATTTTGTGCACAGACTTGACAGATCAAAAATAAAGGCAGATCCTGCTGCTTTCAAACTGAGCAGTACCTTATCTCTTTTACAGCCCCTTGCACGCAAAGGGAGCTTGCTCACTCCTGATCCCCCTCTGGGCTGTGTGCGAGCTCAGTATGGGCTGGTAGGGGGTAAATGTGGAGCAATATGTCCCCTGCTCACTGTTTCCTGACAAGTTCTCCTTGAGAAGCAGAGACAGAGCAGCCCGTCGTGTCTCTTGGCTGGATGCAAAACATTATCCTCTCTGCACGTTGCAGCCCAATCTCTGTGATCTTGGCAAGTCAGGATACTTGGGAAAGGACTGCGAGTCCCATATTTGAAAGTACCTATGTCAGCTAGGAGCCTGTGTATCATCAAATGTCAATGAGGTTTATATTCCTCTCTGACACAGGGGCCGCTGAAAATTTTAACCTGTATCTTCTTTTGGTTTTCTGCAGATGGGTGGTAGTCATTTCCAGTTCCCTCCTCGCGCTGGTCGCTGAATCCCAGGCCCCCCAAAGGGCCCGCGGGCATCGCTGGTCCAGCCACCCGCTCCCAGCCAGGTCCCGCTGAGTGCAGGGCAGGAAGCTCAGGGCTTTGTCCCCTCAGGTCTTGAAAACCTCAGGGACAGAGCAACCTGTTCTAGTGCTTAATTATTCTTAGAGTGAGGGGTTTTTTTACTTTTTGGCCAGTGATCACTGCAGCCACTGGCCGGCACTCAGCAGTGGGTCTCCGACCCAGGCCCGCTGCATGCTCGTGTGGGCCACTGCCGCCAGGCTGTGCTCTGGAAGGCGCACAGAGCTCAGCTGCTGGCAACGAGTGGCCCCAAAATGCCTGAATCTGTTTAAAAACTTGGCAAGTTAAATAAGATATAACCCCAGATATTTAGTTGCAGTGAATCAGCAAAGCAAATGTGTTTTCGCTCGAGCTGCGCTGATTTATGACCCTGGCCCTTAATCTGTACATTTTATTCTTACAGGATGTTTATAAACATGAAGCAGCGCTCAATGGAAGTCAACTGCTGAAAAATGGATGTAATCACATGTTACAATCTTTAGATGATACTAGCTAAAATAGTCAATCTCCCGTGAACGAGAGCAGAAATCAAGCATTGCTCACTTCACATCCTGCCAGGAGGAGCGGTTTTGGACAGAAATGAGCAGGGATGGTCTGAGGGTGTGAGGCAGTTGGTGAGAGAGCTCACTTTTTTTTGCGCTCCTAAGCCCTCCTTCATCTAGAGCCGTGACATCTAAAGAGGAGGAAGGATTTGATGACTTTGCAGTATTAGGATACAAGTAGGGCCCCCCACAGCTGCCACCACCTGGCATCCATGATGTGGATGTCCCAAAGCCATGGTTGTGTGCGGTGGTTTGCTGGATGCTGTCTGTTGTAGGAAAGAGAAGTTGTTAGGCATTACTCTTTCCCTCTCCCTCAACTGTCTGTAATCTTAAGTTAACTAAGAGGCAATTCTTGGTGGTAATTCTGTTACATGTGAACCTACTGTTTTGTAAAAAAACAGCACCTGATAATCTATATGCTGCTTTCCAAAATGTAGAAATAAGTAAAGACCACTGAATAATTTTCTTTTAGCTTATCCGTACTCTGTAAATCAGACTCAGCCTACCAGCTTCACTTGGTGCAGACAAGTGAATAATAGCAAATTTAATCATACCGAGTTTTTAAAAAACAACCGGTGATTTTAGATGCCTCCATTTTTGACTGCTGAACACCCACCTCTTGAATCAGGCTTTGTAAAAGTGTCTCGAGGGTGCATGCCAAAGCTCAGCTTATGGTGTACATAAAATTTAACCCATGCTTATTTCTTTATTTCGGCGAACCCTACTGTAAGTATTTCTTGATATTTTCTGTTTTCTGGCAATAAATTTTTGGTAGGTATGTGACTGAAGAATGTAACACATCACTACATATGTTTATGGGTGAATCATAGTGTTTTCCTTTTCACTGGTTTTATTGGACAGATATTAAATGAAAGTCAGTATTTAATCGAAGCAATTTTTTATTCCCAGACTATTGTTAGAGGAAATAAACCTCGAAAGGATACTTCAATCAATGGCCTGCTAGAAGAATTTGACAATATCTCAGTGACACGATCTAATTCCCTACGGAAGGAAAGTCCTCCCACCCACCATCAAGGAAATTCAAACCATGTGCAGAGGCACCAGGAGGAAAATGGTTATATCACGTATTCTCAGTATTCCAGTGAGTCAGATACTACTACAGACTATGTCACGGAAAAATATAGAGACAAGACCCTTTATGGGGAAGAGCTAGACAGATACTACAAAGGTAGTTATGCCACAAAGCAAAATGGACACATGATGAAAATGACTTCCAGAGACATCTATTATTCAGAAGTTAAGCCCCTGAAATCAGACATCTCAAGGTTCCTTCCAGATTATCATACACACATGGAAGCAAAAACAAAACCGATTGAATACAGTGGCCTAAAGCTGGAATATCAAAGGATTCCTAGTGGATCCTCACTAGACTATGGAGATCCCTTTCCTTATGCTCCCTCTCGAACGTCAGTGCAAAGTGAGTGCTCTAAGGAGAGACTCGACTACAGTGACAGCGACTGGGGAAACGGATCGGGCAAGGACGATTATGACAAAAGGCCAAAGTCGTCATACGTAAACCCGGCAAGTCCGCAGCCAGCAATGAGACAGAGATCCAGGTCGGGCTCTGGTCTGCAGGAGCCAGCCATGCCCTACGGAGCAAGTGCTTTTAAAGCAAACCAACAAGGACACTCGTACAGCTCCTACACCTACCCTCGCTTGTCCGAAACAGCAGCAGGCATCCCAAAGGTAACGTTAATGCTCCAGATCGCAGCCCTCCCAGGGCGGGGACTGATCCCTGCAAAGCGGAAGCGCAGAAAACTGCGCGCAAGGATCCATGCTTGGGCACATAAGTCAACGTGACCTGAAGCGTGCTGCCTGAAGCTCCCAGTAACTTCACTGGGAGCAACAAGTCCATGGCTCAAAGGGTGTGAAAATGTATCTGCTTTTACTTTTGTGTCTGAAAATGGATTTAGGGGACTAGTGGGTTTAGGATGTCTATTTAGAGACAGATTATGAAATGCCTGATTTCCACTGATTTTCCTTGGGATTTCCAAATACCCCAAGCTCTGCAAAACTTTTTGCAGTGCTAGAAATTTGTATGCCAATGTAGATCTTGGTAGGAGCTGAGAAGTTTGCCTAGTTTGAATACCAGATTCTTCTATATTTGAATTTTTATTATTCATATCTCTCTGTTACTTAGAAAAGTGTTCCTGTTCTGCCACGGAAACACAGTCACAAATTCAGTGCATCTGTTAGGTAGAAGAGCCTTCTGTAGTTAATTCAACACGTATCAAGTCATATAACTACTGATGAAAGGCTGTCTAGCCTCGAGGCTGATATGTCTGCATTTTAAAGCTGTATTTGTATTGCAAGTTTTATTAACCCTTTGCCACTAATGAGAACAGATATTTACGCCTCTCTGCTTCTTTTCTTAAACACTGAAATAAAATCAAAGAAGTTTATCTCACCCAAGACATTCTTTATATAGTTAAAAAAAGGTCAAGATGGTAAAAAGCAGTTCTCCCGTGATATCTGTAAGCAGCACCTCTGCAGAAATTTTGGCCTGCTCCACTTTTTCTAAGTCACCTGAGGGATATTCTCATACAAGCTATCCAGCTCTTGGGAAGCTGGCCTGTCATAATTCTAACTGTTTGCCATTTTGTTCAGCTAAGGGAAGAACTCTTTTCTTACATAGCTAGTCGCATAGCTATAGTGATGACCTGCTTAAACGTACAATGTTCTGCAAGAGATGCTTTTTTCTTCAGTGTAAATTGTATTGAACATTACCGAGTTCCCCTAGCAACAGCAGCACAGACTGCTCCTGCCCTGTGCAGGCACAGAGATTATAGTTCGTTTTTCTAGGGCTGAAATGTTCCTGGGTTGTCTTGACTTACTGAATGTTTTGAAATAGGCAGCTTGTCAAGTGGTGAGAGCTATTCTGCAGTTTAATAATGGTATGAACAGTACCTTTTATTACTCTGGGTAGACTGGGCTCAGTGCATTGGGAACCTGGTGCTGTCCAACTGCAGAACCAGAATAAGTTGTCCAAATACGTGATAACCATATTCCAGAGTCATGTGACCATCTTGCTTGCTTTGGTTTTGGCTGCTTTGCTTGTTCTGTGGTGCAGAGTTATCATTAGTGCCCTGTGGTCAAGGGAGAGTGATGCGTCTGTTCCAGATTGCATTCAATCACAGGTCTGGGCTTTTGAGTTTGGGGACAAATCTTGCCGTGGGGGTAGAAGAATATTATCATTACTAAATCTCTTCCCTTGCCTTTCCTGAGCTCAGAGTTCATGAAGCGATGCATGCGTTTAGTTGGGGGGAGCTGATCCCAACAGGCTGATTGAGCAGCGCCAGCCCCAGCCACTTGCACAGAAGAAGAAGAAAGTTAACACCGTCTCGGTGATGTTAGCGAGGCTTTGGAGGTGTCGAGTGGAAGAAAACCCCTTAAGGCTGCTTGAGAAGTAACATTGGTTTCTGAGCCTCCCTTGTGATGTGAGTGGTGGTAGCTTGAGCTCGTGCTTTAGGAGCATTCCAGCACATGTTATGTTCTCCCTCTGTCCAGGACGGATGTGAGACAACGTGGGAAGGTCAAATGGGTGGATGTGTCAGTGGATGGATACCTTCATGTGAGAGGAGAGCTCCCTCCAGAATGTTTCCCCGCAGGCTGAGTGCTTTGCAAAAATAAAGTGGGGTGGGATTCAGCTGACTAAACGCAGGTGTCCCTATCCATTGCTGCTCCCTGGGGTGTCCCTCCTGTTCCCTGGCTGCCCTGCTGATGGGCAGAGGCCTCCCTGAGGTCTTGCCTTAGATTTGCCAACTTTTAGGTGACTGAACGGTGTCGTGGCCAATAGGTTAGCCAACATGTACAAAATGAAAGGGACTTCTCAAAAAGCGAGCTATCACCATGAGTAGATCCCAAGTTTCCAGGAGAGCAGGCCAATGCCCTGTGCATTAGGCTGCCCATCTGCTTCTGTAGCAGATACCGTGTGGCCGCACACCCCTCGGCCAGGACAAGTCTGGGGCAAAGGCTTTCAGATGCCATGCTCAAGACTTTGAAGAGAGATCGAGTTCTCCAGTGGCAAATGCTAAGCGTTTTCTGAAAAACAGACTCACTGAAGGTCTCTGAAACCAGGCACCCAGACCATCATCCACTTTGGAAGCCTCAAGCACTATATATACACAACAGCTTTTGCTGTTTTTCTCAGTCCTCAGACAGCAAAAGTGAACTTGAGAATTAAAACAATCCGGGGGGGAAATGTATATTCTTTGATAACATATCAAATAAAGGAATTTATTTTGAAAAATCCATCTTTTGTGCATTAAAAAACAACTACTGTGATGTGAATTCTGGAAGTTATGAGGAAAGCTTTGGACAGGCTATCTATCGTTTCCTTCATTTAAAACAATCATTTTGTCAGAGTTTAGTTTGGATAGAAAGTAGAAGGACAAATCCACTGATAATTCATAGACTTCCTTGTGCCTGATCCTGCAAGTTTTACAACATTAAGTAGGACTGAAGATTGAGGTGTATTTTATGGGACTCAAAGCACTACAGACACTTTGAAAAATATCCTATTAAAATGCAGTAACAACTTTAGAGAAAAATGCCTCCATGCAAGATTCATTGTTAGCTGTTTCTCTCCCTAGAACGTCAAAAACACTCCTACACCCCCAGTATATTGAAACTTGATGATTCACTGTTATATGCAGCAGTTTCAATTCCCAAACCCATCCACAGCTCCTGGAAGTGAATAGCAGTTTCTTGTCTTGAATGATTGCTAAAGAAGCTTCTTTTCAAGGAGGCATTAGTAAGATAATGTTTCCTTCAATGAGCTTACTAAATGAGAATCAGGTCTCAAATCAGATATTTTACAAATGAGATTGGCTTTAAAGTATAATTAAAAGAGGAAAAAGTAAGCATTGAAAAAGTCTGCAGACAATTACATGGCTTAAAAATACATTTAACAAAGATGTACATTTCAGCTTGTAAGTCTGAAGAGTATGCTTAGTTCAGTATTGTTTGTAGCTGATGTATCAGATAAATCAAATTTATACCCTATTTCATCATAAGTGGCTTCAGTGGTATTACATCAGAAGACTTCTGACCCCGTTGGATTTAATGGCAGCAGCGTTGCGGTGGGATCTTTGAGGGTGTAGCATTGCACCTAGAAGGCTGAGGGCGACCAACCCAGGTTCAGATTTGGTTCCCTCTCGGTTCTCCCCCCATGTTACTTACCTGTTCTTCTGTTCCTGCAGAATAACTCCTTTAACACCTGCGTAGCGTTGTAGCATGTGCTTGTGTCCAGACAGAGCCTACTACGGTACCCTTTCGACACAGAGATCATATTCCATTTTGTTCAAAGCAATCTTGTCAGTATTGTCACACCTCTTTGACTTAACCTGCCTTTCTGCCTATTTTAAACCCATGCCACCACGTTCCAGGTCTGCATATTGTAGTAAGGTTTCCTTCTGTTGTTGGACAATTTGTACTGCATGTTTTTTCTTTTCTCCTCCTCCTCGCCACAGGCAGTCCTCTTAACTTTTTGCATTTGATCATGTGATTTCAAAGCTCAGGGGTCTCTGTCTAACCTGACTGCTCCTCATACCTCCTTGCTTTCCCATTTTAAACAAGGTCCCATGCAATTTGCAGGTACTCTGTACCAGGAGGATATTTCCAGGCTGGCACAGGCAGATCCAAGCCCTTACTATAAGAATCTCTCTCTTTTTTTGCTGTTTTCTCATCCACATACCAAAAGCTGTCAATGAATGCTGTCCAGTATCACTGCACATGAATCTGGGAGCTTTTCTGAGATTTCTACTGGCAAAGCACTAGAGAATAGCCTTTTCCCTTGCAATCTATGTGTAATTTATGGGCTATCTCTACTACACGTCCATATGTCGCTGGTTTTAACATGCACCATGGACACAGATTTTTTTCCTAGTACACTGCAGAAGTCTCTTCCACCTCCTCCCTTACAACCCACTTCCCATCTGGTAGGCAGGTCGTCCCCAGTGCCGTCTACCCAGCTCTTGTCATGCTGAGAAAGCATCCCTTGCAAGCACCAAATATCCCCAGTTTCTCCTGACCGGTGGGTTAACTCTGCAAATTGAGAGCTCAGCAAACTGAAACCTCCTTTGTGTTTATTGAAGGGTGACCCCACTGTGCAAGGGGTTTGTTGTTCCCTTACAGGGACCTGTGCTCCTGGTGCTATCAGCTCTCAAAGGGCTGCAACTACCATTTCTAAAGCTAGCGCTCTCAGCGGCTGCAGCTCATCTGGTGACACCCTGCACGGATAAAAGATTTGCCCAAGCAAACTGCGTTATTGGATAAGATATCCCTTACGAATAAGCAGGTGTTTCCACCTAATGTAATACAAAATGGACATCGCCGCCATCAGAGTGGAAACTGAAATGAGTTTGAACGCTGTGTTATATCCACCTTTTAACAACAAAAAGCCCTGACTGCTGAAGTGGCCATGTGTGGATTTGAGTAATGCTGTGAGTCAGTGAAGCAACCCACACAGCAGCGGAAGTGTATTCCATTGGCACTGCAGTGCCGTGATGGATTTCGTGTCAGAACTTAATCTACTCTGTTGACCTCATCTTGAATGAGAGCAGGGTTGTTTTTTCTTTCCTTTGTAGTATTTAAAGAATTTCCTTTCAGTAGTTAGTTGCATACAATAATAGAATTATTTGTGGAGTAATGTGTGTTTGATTTTGCAATGATGTGAAGAACTGCATTAGAATACAACTTAGGAGGAGAGGTTAAGCTGTTTTAATCATTTTAGCTCCTATATTTCTGTAATATTTCTTGTTTTTCAAGAGGTGAATGGTTTTAAATTTTACTGCAAATCAGTTACAAAATGCTAACTGCAAAAAGCTTTTAGAAATTCTTGACAAGGACCCTGGGGTCAGTGAACAGGGGTTCAGTGTATTTTGAACCCCTGAATTTTCATTCTAAAATTTCACGGTGGAATTTGCTTTTGCCAACATATTAAGCATAGGAGGTGCTCAGATACTTCAGGCATGGGTGAAACTCAGTCTCAAGCAGTTAATTAGTGTGGATTTATTTAGCTGAAACTTCTAGACTGGGCTTCCCCCCTCTCAACGTGAAAAAATATTGTTGTATGTGGATCTATGTAAATAGGTATATAGGACAGAACTAAACTGAGTTCCCCTCCCTCCCCTGAACCGTCTGAGCACTTTTCCATGTTAATTAGATTGGCAAATGTAATGTCCTTTATGAAATTCATAATGTCTCTGACCCCTTTTTATTTTATGGGTACCTCTGCTTGAAGGATTAAGTGAAATTATGACTATAATTATTGGTGTCTTTTGCTCATATAAAAATAATGATGTCTGAGGAGGTTGCTATGCAATATTATTATGTGTTGGATGCATGCACCATATGGCCAATAGCTGTCACTTTGCAAGTCTCACACTGGAGCAGGATCCGCTTTCGGAGAGGAGTCTGTAAGCAGCCTTCCGCAGAGGCATTCCCTCGTCCCTTTCAAACTTCGTCTCAAGCGAAAAGACGGGCATGTCCAGCTCACACGTGATGTCGGAAAACACTGATATAATATCGCACTTGGACGTTTTTCTCCCCCCCCACTGACTAGACTTCAGCTAGAAACTCCTCCTTACTGTGCAGCAGGCTACAGTGATAAATTGATGCTGCGGCAGATTTTTTTTTTTTTTTTGCAGTCTTAGCATAAAATGGTCAAATGATGTTCCACTGCAGAATTCAATTTCACAGTTCAGTTGGGTCCTTGATTACACTGCCAAATTCAGATTAATGTGCATTTAACTAACATGGATCAGGGACTCCTGGCTGGCAGCCAGCAGCAATAGTAGCAACTGTGAGCTGTGTAGAGTTTTGTGCTCTGTCCACCCCTGTGCACCGCCACTGAAATTGATTGATTAAATGAATTCATTGCCATAATTATTTGTAATTGTGCTACATCATGAGCCTGTGTCTAACCATCCCCCCGCCATGTCCCCCCCTGGGATATTCCACACATTGTCAGGAGCTACATACGTTATATCATAAATGTGGAGATGTTCTTTTTTGGAAATTTTTGGGGGGGGGGGGATTTTTTACCTTTCACCCTTTTTTTTTTAGTTTGGATAAAGGCAAACTATTGAGCAAGTATCTTGTTTGAGAATGTAACATATTCATTTGCTTTCAATGTAAAAAGCCTAGAAAAGCTTGAGAAAATAAAAAGAAGAAAGGAACCTGTAAATGAAAAAAGCCTCCCATCGAGATAATTTCCTCTGCAATTGTCTCTGATTTCAGATGAAAATTAGTGGTTTCGTGACACTGCAGTTAAGTAGTTTGTCACTCTGGAAAATGATTTAAGAAATGGTAAATTGAATTAGTCTCCTCATTATGCATTACTTGAAGGAAGTCCCTTTGAAAACTCCAAAACCCAACTCTCATTTCAAATAGGTTACATGCTCACCTAATCATAACTCTCCATGTTATACCCCTTTGCAGGTAAAACTCTAGCTTGAATTTCCATTGCCTCTGTGCTGGTGTTTGCTTCATCGCTTGCAGCGCTCTGCCCGTATTGCGGTAGTAATGCAGTTGGTAAGGATTATGCTGGTATCGTTCCGGGTTGTAGAGATAGAGGGGAGGCCCCCCTGAGGAGGCTGAGCACGTGAGTGAATGTGCTGTAGTCATTTTAAGCTGTATAAGGCTAGGGAGAAAAAAGGGAGGAGGACAGAAAGGAGTGCTGCGTCTGTTGTGCAGTACTCCATAAAGCACATTATGGTACGGACCAGTACAGGCCTGCACCAGTGCAGGCTGGGGACTGGCCTGCTGGAAAGCAGCTCTGCAGAGAAGGACCTGGGAGTGCTGGTGGACAACAAGTTGACCATGAGCCAGCAACATGCCCTGCGGCAAATGTGGCTGATGGTGTCCTGGGGTGCATTAGGAGGAGCATTGCCAGCAGGTCAAGGGAGGTGATCCTCCCCCTCTACTCAGCCCTGCTGAGGCCACACCTGGAGTACTGTGTCCAGTTCTGGCTCCCCAGTCCAACAGAGACATGGAACTACTAAAGCGAGTCCAGCGAAGGGCTACGAAGATGATTAGGGGACTGGAGCATCTCTCTTATGAGGAAAGGCTGAGAGAGCTGGGCCTGTTCATCCTGGAGAAGAAAAGGCTGAGAGGGGATCTTATCAACGTGTACAAGTATCTGAAGGGAGGGTGTCAAGGGGATGGGGCCAGACTCTGTTCAGTGGTGCCCAGTGACAGGATGTGAGGCAACGGGCACAAACAGAAACACAGGAAGTTCAGTCTGAACATAAGGAAAGACTTCTTTCCTGTGAGGGTGACGGAACACTGGCACAGGTTGCCCAGTGAGGTTGTGGCGTCTCCATCCTTGGAGATATTCAAAAGCTGCCTGGACAGGGTCCTGTGCAACATGCTCTAGGTGACCCTGCTTGAGCAGTGGGTTTGGACTTAGATGATCTCCAGAGGTCCCTTCCAACCTCAACCATTCTGTGATTCTGTGGCGGTACCATCCTGCAGGCGGTAGGAAAGGCAGGTAAGTCCCAGGTGCATCTGTGCCAGGGCATGAGTTTTGAGTCTGGTAGCTAATGAGAGGGATCAGCCTGTCTTGGATGAGGTTGGGATCTGCCTCATGCAAATGTGTCTGTCTGTGATGCCAGGCTGAGGAAGGCTCGCCTGTGTCCCTGCATCAGGATCTGGGAGATAAGTGCCAACAAGTGACACGAGGACTGTGTGCCATGCTGCCAGGGATGTCTCCAGCCCATGCAGTTTCTTGGGCTCTACAAGTAGCTTCTGCATCAGCTCTTTACCCCTGCTGCCTCCTGCAGGGCTGCTGGTGATGCCTAGGCAGTGCGTTTGCAATGGTGCAAAACAGCAGCAGCCAGATAGTGGTGTTTGGCAGCTACGTCGGGTCTGCCCGGCAGCTCTGAACACAGTAGTCACCTTGCAAGATGCAGTATATTCCTGGCCTACCCTCGATAATACCTTGCTGGTTTCCTCTAGGACCCTGGTTTTGCACCCTTTTCAAGCTTCTCTTTGTGCGGCTCTTCCCTTCGCTATGCCTCGTCGGCACTTGCAAAAGTGGAAAGACAATCAAGCTAAATAGCTCTTTCTGATGGAAAATACCACAATCTAATGGTCTAAAAATTTATTTTCAGATACAGGGTAAAAATGTCACTTCGAAAAGAATGAGTACTTTGAAGAAGAAGTACGTTGTGCCAGGACCCAGCTGAGGACCCCGTTTCGGGGTACCAAAAATGAAGTGGTGAGGGTTGGCTGGACAGATAGAAACCATTTGACTTTAACCAAGTGACCCAAAAGGAAGGTTAGGAGACTGATTAGGGAAACGGAAAAATGAGCAATCTCTGTGAGGGCAGTTTGTACTGTGATACTGAAGGACTGATGTCCGGCATGATGAGTAACTCGCATTTTTTAAATGCTAGTAACTGACACTCTTCAGTGCTTGGCCAATGTGTTAACTTGCCTATTTTTGTTTTGCAGGTGGATTATGATCGAGCACAGATGGTAGTTAGCCCACCACTCTCCGGATCGGACACCTACCCTAGGGGCCCAGTAAAGCTACCTCAAAGTCAAAGCAAAGTCAGCTATTCAAGCAGTAGCTACCAGTATCCTTTAGTCTATCACAAAGCGTCTCTCTATCACCAGCCATCTCTCCAGCCAAGCTCTCCCTATATTTCCACGGCTTCCTACCCAAGCTCCCCAAGTATCACATCAAGTGCTTATCCTCCACCGAGCTGGGGTTCCTCCTCAGACCAGCAGCCATCCCGGGTGTCCCACGAACAATTCAGAGCTGCTCTGCAGCTTGTCGTCAGCCCGGGGGACCCCAGGGAATACTTGGACAACTTTATCAAGATAGGAGAAGGCTCCACGGGGATTGTGTGCATTGCCACTGAGAAACACACAGGAAAGCAAGTTGCAGTGAAGAAAATGGACCTCAGGAAACAGCAGAGAAGAGAATTACTCTTTAATGAGGTAAGTTATTTTGGATAGTGAGACCAATTTTACAGGTGATAGGTTGAACATGAAACATAAACAAAATGGCAACCCGAGTGAACGTCTTTCTAAAAGAGGTGGTGAGTTCTAAGTACATCTGTAGTGTAGAAATATTGTAGAACCAGACAAGTTTCAAATTGTCCTCGTGGCTTTAAATCTTTAACTCCGTGAAAATTCATAGCAAGCACCTAAGAAATCTCTCAGCTGATCCATATAGGCTATAAGGCAGGACAAATAACAGACTTTCAGGAGAAGAGGGACAAGTAGAAATAAACCACCCCTTTATGGTTCCTTTCAGGGTACTTTTGTAGTATTCACTCCGTCTTGTATTAAACATTAAATTATTTGTTCTCAAATGTAAATGCTTTGTTTCTATTGTGAGAAGGGGTAAAGGGAGTTGGTAAGCAAGTCTGGAAAGTATGTCATGAAGGAACTCAGTATTTCAGCTATGTAACGTAGAGATGAGGTCAGTCTGGGAAGCCTGAGTGCAGCCTCAAGCCTGCATTTAAGGGAACTTCAGGGTCCCTACGTCCCAAGTAGCAAAGGTCAGTAAGCTCTCCCTCCAGCACACCATGCCCTATAGCAGTGCCTATGGAGAAATTCACATCATCTGGATCAGACTGAGGATCAGAATCATGTGGGTTTGGCTGATCATGTCAGCTGCTAACCTGGCCTTGTGCTGGACCTGAGGGTGTACGCTGAAATGCCCCGAGAGCTGACCTGCAGGTCAGTTTTGTTCATGGTATTCACTAACAAAGTTTTACCCCCATCAGTTTTTTATGGAATATTATGTTCCTTTATGGAATGGTATGTTGACACAACTTTCTGTCCCATGCAGTTGAGACACTGCAGCCCTTACGTTCAGGCAGCTCCCATTGTTTTAGAGTTTTGTATTCAGGAAGAATGAAGTACCCTGTGGGGAGAGGTGGATTTAGATCTTGTCTCCACATGAGTAAAATCTTAAATGATTAAGAGTGTGTGCAATTATGTGTTTAGCGAAAAATACTGGGAAAAGGTCTCGGGGCTTAAAATTAGTTCATTTCTATCATCTCCTAAATACTGCAAGTACAGAAGACTAGTCAGACAGAACAATCTAGTATTCTGTCCTAAATATAGACCAGCCTGACCACTAAACTGTCCCAAATACTGACCAGTGCTGGATGCTTAGGGAAGAGCAGAAGGCAGGCAGGCAGGGAAAGCACTGTTGTGATTTCTACCTTTTCCACCTTCCAGGTATACATGGCTCAGGGACATCTTGAGCCCAGTGTTATGTCTTTGTTTAATAGTTCTTGATGGATTTTTATTCCACTACCTTGACAATTTGTATTTTTAAACCTTTGTTTACTTTGAACCTACACCTAATCATTTCATTTATCATCACCTATTCATCTTCTTCTCCAAGTGGCTTATTGTGTTACATACCTGTCATAGTACTCCTCAAACGTGTCATTTCCATACTGAAGAATCAGGGACTCACAGAAATACTGGTTGGAAGGTGCCTGTGAGGTCCTCTAGTCCAACCTCTTGCTCAAAGCAAGACTATCACCAACTCTAGGCCAAGTCAGCCATGGCCTTGGCTAGGTGAATCTTGAAAACCTCCAAGGATGGGATCCTGCAGCCTCTCTGGGTACCTGTTCCAAGTGCTGTACTGCCCTCCCAGTGAAGGTTTGCTTTCCTAAATTCCAGTCTGAAGCTTCCAAGCTGCAACCTGCAGCTGTTGCAACTTGTGATCTAGTCTGTTTACTGGTTTCTCAGGCAGAAGTCATTCCATACACCTGGTTATCCTTGGGTGCATCTATATTAGCATCTTATTAAGGACCCCGTTTGCACTTTCAAAATGAATCTCTTGATCATCCCCATTTACTGCACTTTGTTTTATACTTGGAGCAACCTTGGAGCACAGAAACTGGTTCCTTTGGGGAACCTAAACCAACACAGGCATGCCAGGAGCTCACCTGGTGTGCTCCAGCTGCTGACAGGTATTCAGTCCACAAACCAGACTGGAGAAAGTCCAAAGTAAAAACCCCTGAAAAATGTATGCCATGCACATAGGATGCTTAAAACCAGCTGTTTCACTCTACAGAGCTCCTTCTGGTCTGTATTATTTGCAAATGTAGATATAGCCCTTGCTGGCTTTTTCTGAACCTTTTCTGGTATTAGTATATCCTTCTGAGGTGGAGAATCCAAATTAAGCTCAAGAAGCAAGTGCACCAGACTGTTGTCTGGCATATATGTAGGGTGGTTTTTTTTTTTTTTTCTCCTCCCTTTCACTCCTAACCATTAGCAGTCTGTTTGCTTCCTCAGTGGCTACTGAACACTGAGCTGACAGTCCCTTTTTCATGGAGCCATCTATTATAATTCCAAGATCTCTTTTACCAAGTGATAATAGCAGTTCAGAGCCCACTACTGTATAGGTAAAATTAAGATTATTTTCTTCATATGCTTTGCTGTAGGTTTAAGACATTGAATTTAATTTGCCATTTTATCATGCAGTTGTTTGGTGTTGTGAGTTCCTTTTGCAACTTGAAGCATCAGTTTTCCTTTTTACTCCTCTAAATAAGTTAGTATTCTGTATTCTCCACTTCCTTTTTAGATCTCTTATAAATATGCTGATCAACACCAAAAATATTGCAGGTCCCCAGGAACACCTCCTATGAAAACTATTTAATCTTATCATTTGTTTCCTGTGTTTTAACTGTAAGAGTACCTTCCCTCAGTATATGGCTCTGGTTTCTTTAAAACCTTTAAAATCTTAACATTTTTAATTAAAATATTAATTTTGAAAAAAAAAAATCCTTAAAGGCTTTTGATCTGGGACCTTCTTGAAATCCAAGTAGACTGGCCTTTAGTTGGATTGCTCTGGCTCACTCACTCCTTAAAAGAGCTGTAACAATTTTGTAAAGCATGCTTTTCCTAGACTCTTCCCTGTTGTAACCTATTTGTCCCAGTAACTAATTAAAATAATCACATGATAATATTACCATTTCTACTAGTTTGCCTAGTACAGACATTAGACTGCTCTGCAGTTATTTAGATCCCTGTGGAACCCTCTTTGAAAGCTGGGATGACATTCACCACTTTCCATACTTTGGATACCAAGTTTACAAGAACAGGTTAGACACACTGTTAACAGTTTTGTAGTTTCATACTTGACGTCCTTTAAGATTTTAAGTGAATACCATCCAATCTGGGGCATTTGTTGCTGTTCATTGTACTGATTCCTTCAAAATCCTCCTTTACTGCTGAAAGCGGTTTGAGACAGATCCTGTGACTGGCACACTATCAAGCACAGTCCTAACATGGGGGTCTCCACAAGCCCCACCATGGACAAGGGCTCCAGGCACCCACCTATCTTTTCTGCAGTGGCCTTATCCTTAAGTGTTCCTTTTACAAACTTATCGTTTACTGGCCATCCAGATTATCTGGCAGGCTTCCTACCTCTGCTCTGTTTCTGATTCATTTACAGTTAGTTTTTATGCTTGGAGCAAGTTGCTCTTCAGAATCATTTTGGCCTGTCTGACAAGTTTTTATATTTATGTCCAGATTTCATATTGTTTTCTTTTTCCTCATTTGGACAAGGCAATGTTTTGATGGACAGCTTTCTTATTCCTAATACACTCATTTACTTTACTGTCAACCATGCCAGTCTTTTTCTGGCATTTCTAAGATCTTTAGGATAGATTGTTTTTATTTGCTGTATAATGCTTTTTAACAAGCTTTCTCATTTTCACAAAGTTCTTTTTGAAAGCTATGACTGTGCTGGGTACTCTGGCTTTATTTTGCCTCTGCTCTAACACTGCATTTATTTGCATTGCGGTAACTCTAACAGAGCATTTCTTGAATGGCGACGTCTTGAAGCAGGCCCTACGTGCTGTTCAGGACCAAGTAAAGAGTTGTTTCTCTGACATGCTCCAGTCATTCATGTTACCTAAAAATTTCTTTGCAGTATCGCTGAGATTCCTCCATTGCCTACATTGCTGTTGTGCTTTCTATCCCTATCGCTTTTCTGACGTTCTGCAGCATGTTGCAGTCATTGTCACTGTCTCGGCTGGGCTGATGTTAGCATAGTCTCAATTCTGTACATTCTCTTTTAGATGTGATGTTTCAGTTCACAGGGATTCATGTACCATTGGAGGATGCGTCAGCTGGTTTATCTGCTGGACTCCACATGTTCTCAAGCACGTAGCAGTATTCCTTGGCCTGCCCAGCTTGTTTGGCCTATCATTTGTGCCCCGGTATTACAGCATCCCACTGACTATCTTGCTTCCACTCCGTTAGGAACAACTAATGTGTTTATTGTGTCAATGTCGTTATTTAAATCGAGGCATTCAGGTTATCCCACCATATTTGTCATGCTTACACACTTGTGTAAAAGCATGTATACATTTGGCCCAGTGTCTTTTTTACTGTAGTGTTTAAATGAAATCACTCATTTGAGTAAATTTGTTCTACTTGGGTTTTGTCAGTTTGTGTCTTAGTCTTACTTGAGGACACAGAGTTTTTTGTGATTGCACGTCTGGAGGAGCCTTCATCCCAAACTGTCAACTCTCCTCCAGGCTTTTGTTTAAAAACTTCTGTATTACTAAGTGTTAGAAGACAAAATGATCAGAAATGCAATTGTTCATATAGATAAGCAAATCCAGCAAATTTCACATGTATCGAAATTCTTGCTGACTTCAAGGGATTATGTATGTGCACAGGTCTTCCCTAATTAAGGGCTATAGACACCTAGATTAGGCATCGCGTGACTCAGCCTAAGTGCAAGGAGTTGCAGAACCAGGCTGGTACTAGGTACAGATGTGCAGAGCTGTTTTGGCACCTGTGTAGCAGATTCACCTGTATATATTAAGATATTAATTATTCCAGCACTTAACCTAAGACTAACACCTACTTAGCATTTTTAAAAGCATAACTCTGTCTACCCCATATTAGTGATCATTCTTTCCTCACCAACAAATCACTCAGATTTAAGTGAAGAATTATTCCATTTCCAGGCAAATTATTGTAAGGAGTGAGAAAAACTTTATCTTTGTAGGGGGTTTTAATTATAAATGGGCAATAAAAAAACATGGAAGTAAATCAGTTTGGAATATTCCCTTTCTCGCTTGGATATCAGAATTATTTATGTGTAATCACAAAACTCCATGCCAGCCAGTGAGCGCAAGCTTCTCCAGAGAGTCGGCAAAATCACCGAGGAATTTCAAAGAGCAGCTCAAGCGTTAACACTCGGATTTAGACCAAGCCTTAGGGGTTTATTTTTCAAAGTGTCAGTTGTAGCTCTCTGTTCTTGGACCACACAGAGACGCTGAAGAGCAACTCCTTGTACAGGATACGTGATCCTGTGAGGATCCGTGAGCGAAGCAGAACTGAGCTTTGTCCTTTCCAGTCACTTATACTGTAACACATAGAGACAATTTGCTCCTTAGCCCTCTAGGGATACCCATGCCCGAATCCTGATTCCCTTCTTATTTTACTGCCTATGATGTGGTCAGTGGCACAGGGGTCTCAGAGTCCATTAACTGAGTCACATTATTAATATTCCCTATATTATCAACTTTTTGTTAAACTTTTTGTTAAAATTCCTTGCAAAGTACCTGATGCTACATTGCTACGTGATGGAGAAGACTTTGATGGGTTCACTGATTGATTGAGTGAAAAAAAATCTTTGTTGTACTGAAAGCAGGTGGCAAAAAAAAAGCAATGAAATGAATAGTCCTATCCCTGCATTCAGAAAAAAATAATAATTGTTTACCACTTACAATTTAGCAGCTGAAGAGTCTTCCTCTTTCCTATTGTATTTGTGATGAGTGTCATTTTTATGTAAATACATTGATTTTGTTTATGTGTTGGTGTAACGATTAGCAGGAATGTGATTCATAGCAGGACATTTACTAAGTACAAAGAGGAAAGTACAGTGAAAAAAGTCAAAAGAAGCGTCAGATAATGCTTGTAGTAATTCACATACAGTCTTTTTCCTTTCTCGCAGGTTGTAATCATGCGAGATTACCATCACGAAAATGTGGTCGACATGTACAACAGTTACCTGGTTGGGGATGAGTTGTGGGTTGTGATGGAGTTCCTGGAGGGCGGTGCCTTGACAGACATAGTGACTCACACAAGGTAGGTTGGAGGAGCACCCTGTCAGTGCCTTGTGTCAGACGGGCAGGATAAAGCCCATGACGTAGCCGAGGCATGAGGGTGGCTTTCCCTTGCATCTCCATCCACACTGTGCCATGTGAGGACTTCAAGAAGAAAGAGGAGCTGGCTGAGGTTGGAGGAGCCCACCTCTCCATCACTTCAGGTTAAGCATGAGACAGCTGAAGTGTGCCTGAGCCACAGCCAAGCCAGTAAAGTCCAGGAAGTCGTTCTGCTGAGAAACCTGCAAAAAGTTCTTGGAACTTTGCTGTAGGCTTAGTCTTTAATTCTTTTTGTAGCAGAAGCGGGTTTTGATATCTGAAAATACCCAGCTGTGCTCAATAGCCAGTAGGTTTATTTTTCTCTGATTGCACCATCGAGGCGAATGACAAGTTTCATCTGCGAAGACCTGAGTTTAGGGTTTTGTGTTTCTCGCACAGGAACTGTGGAACATAACAGTGCTTTATGGGATTCATTCCCAGGGAGGTACTGAAATCTTAGCTCCTGTTGTAGCAGAAGAAAAGAGGGAGGGAAGCATTCACAATACTAATGAATACAAATGCAGATACCCCTTAAGCTGGGAATCAAGCCAGTTTCTCCTTCTCCTGTGTTTCTTGTCTCAGGCCCATCTTCCCATTTTTCATTGCTCCTTGATGTCATTGGCACAACTTCCACTGACTCCGGGGAAGGCAAACCCTCCCCTTGCAGTTAGTGATGCTAAGTGGTTGCTGACGTCTGTCAAGGGCGGGGATAAGCGAAACCCTTGGCCATGCTAGGGGAGCATATATGCCTTGGCAGCCGACCGTTGCATCTTTGCAAAGGCCAGCGTGAGCTCTCACCAGGCCCGGCCTTCCTCCCCAGCCACACCTCGCTTGCCCACACGTTTACATCCCCATCAGCACTGGTGTCCCTTCATACCTCACCTTGTGGTGAGAAAAGCTGGACACATCCTGGCTATGTATATGTGGGTATATATATTGCATGTGCATATATGTATGTATAGCTGTATGTGTGTGTATGTATATATATATACATAAACACACGCACACACTGTAGCATACTCACTTTATTAGCATAAATAAACCACTGCAGATGAATTCCTAGCAGTATAGCCGTTCCTTAAGTGAAAGGGAAATAAATATTTTAGAGGGCTTCTTGGTAGAAGGAGGCTTGCTGGGAAAGCTTTAGTAGCTAATCTCCTAGCAGAGACATGACTTTTATCCACCGATTACTGAAATGGCAAAAGGGCTTTGCTTCCCTGCATAGTGATCTCTATACAGTTGTTTTTGCTGTCCTAACTATGTCGGTTGTAGGGGTGATTTCTTTGCACACTCATAACCCATATAAGCATGCTGTCAAAAATGTTAACTGTGACCCAGGCCTAAGACATAATGGGATAAGTGTTTTTATAGCAGTATATTTGTGTTTAGAGTAGAGGTCATTCCTGTGTTTCAGTTAATATCGTGACTTTCAACAAGGTGATTAGCCAGTACAAAAGCTGTAGTGTACTAAACCTCACTGCCAATTTCTCTTGAGTGGAGACAGATTTTACAACCCACTTTACATCTACTCTTCACTCTTCTTCTGATAACCAGGATGAAATGAGATAGGAAAGAAGAATTATTTATTTAATTTCTTCCCCTTGAATAAAAAAAATAGTTTACACACTAATCCATTGGAAGGATATTTAGGTGAGCAAGAAGAAAAGCAACGAATAGTAAACAAGACACCAAAATTTGTCTTCTCTCATAGTTTAATGACATTCTTAGGTCCTACCAAAATAATTTTAAAGTATGTATTTTATTTTTAAGTGTTGCCTTAGCTGACATGCTGAAATAAATCACATTATTGCAAGTTGTTTGTTAACTTCTGCTCCCCAAAACATTAAAATCACTATATCTTGACTATTTCTGACAGGAGCTTAATGGCAAACAGATGTTCCCAGGATACCACTTCATAAGAGCTGTCATCATTTTTTACTCACACTAGTCATTCCTTAATCTTCTGGGCTTTTTGCATTTTATGACCTTCCCTCAAAGATTGTGTTGAAATACTTCCAATTGCGTCACAAAGTTAAAGCAGAAATCTCCCTGAGTATTTTCCTGCTAGTGTAATAGAGAGGATTTGGGCTGGCAGTTTCTGGGAACTGTGCTGGTTTGAGTCGAGCACAAGGTGAGTGATAATGCGCAGAGGAAATACGGCTCGTTGCTTCCCCCATCATTTCCTGGCAGCCGCGGGATGCCCGACGGACGGGGCTGCTGTGCCAGGACACACGGCTGCCTGCCGTACCACTCATCAGCTCCCCTCCCTTGCACTGCCATTGCCAGCCTCTAACCATGGGACAGACCTCTTTTTGAAGAATGGGGTTTCGCACATGTGCACATACACGATGACTAGATAACTCATATATTTTTCTTCTGAAATACAGTTATTATTTTTATAATATACATACAAGCAAAAGAAATACTCTCCAAGAGTTACACCCAGGGCATGACATTTTTCCTCCAAAATGAGAGTATTGTTTCTCTTATTTATTCCATGTGTGATTCTATCTCAGTAGTGATTTATCCTTCTCGGCAAGTTATTGTAAAGAAGGCATTTCAGTTATTTCCCAGAGGGAAACAGATTCACTTTAACACAGTGCATCACGTAATATACTACACGTGTTTAGTGCTATAGGGTAACTTATCCAGACCTTGTTTCCAAGTTCTTCCTCACATATAATCTTCCCTTTTTCTACAGAAATACACCTGGAGGGTTGCTCCGTAATGGTCTCCTGGCTGTGCATGTTCCCCATGCCGTGTGTCAGGAACTGGCAGATAGGACAGATGCGTGTACCAGCACGTGGAAGGGGTCTGGAGCAGCCCCGTTGCCACTATCTGTGGCCTGGGGCTAATAGCAGTAAAAAGAGACCATTTCATGGCACAGCCCAGTCCTACCAGGGAGATGCTGCCCAGGAAAAGGCTCTGTTGGGCCACACAGTACTATTTCCGTATGGTTGCTTTTCAGACAAGAACATCCTCTAAAGGCAAAAAGCCCTGTTTCTTCAAGCAAGCTTCTCAGTGTGTTGTAGGACAGTCGTGGCTCGTAAAATCGGGACCTGGAAAAGGGAAGGGAGAAGGCTTGGCCAGATCCACAGCTTCCCATGCTGCAGCTGCTGTTTTCCAGTTTGAATCACTGCTGGCCAAAACCTCTAGTTTTGTCAAGCTCAAGAGTGCCAGAGCTGCAGGGCAGCCCACAGCTATTGGGGCAGGTAGCAGCTGAAATAAATCTGAGACAGCTGAAGGTTTTTGAAGTATTACTTAATTTACTGTCACTATACCGCTGGAGCACAGACCTCTGGCTAGAGGAGGAAGTGGCCGTTATATTCTGTGGTTCTGCCTTTCGTGTCTTTGCAATTCATGTCTTTGCATCAGATGTGTAGAGGCATTAAACTGCATGTAGAAATAGTAATGCTTCTCACACACTATCAGTTTCTTCATAGCAATTCATAACAACTGTGGAGCGGTACAAAGTGGCTCTCGTGGACTTATGTGTTGGATATCCTTAAGGAAGCATAATCTATTCAGGTTTCATAAGCAGATCTCCTAAACTGATGTCCCCAGTAGGAGCTGACCCAGAGAAAGCACTCCTGCCACCGTGTTACACCAGCTGGCGCTTTGGGGAACAAGCCCAGGACATTTTCCCCAGTGCAACTCCCATGCAGCCCCAGGTCCCATGTGTGGGTGACTTTCATCTGGGTCACAGCCTGTGACTTAAACCCTGCCAAACACAGAGAGACTTGAGCAGCAGCAAGACCAACCACCTCCCAGAGTGAGGAGAAGCTGGGAACACAGATCTGGGCTTTGTGGTTTTCTTACGGGGTCCCAGTTATTACAATTGTTTTAACTGCCTTGAATGGGGGAGTTGTTCTCTTTACTCCAGCTCTGCTGGTTTCACAGTCTCCTTCCCTTTCCTTGTTTCTTCATTAATGTTCAGCTTGTTTTCGCACCTTGTTGTTTTAGAATGAACGAAGAGCAGATAGCTACTGTCTGTTTATCTGTCCTGAGAGCACTGTCCTACCTGCACAATCAAGGGGTTATTCACCGCGACATCAAAAGTGACTCCATCCTTCTCACAAGCGACGGGAGGGTGAGTCTTCAGTGCTTTCACTTTGATCTCTCACTGGAACGCAAAGGAAATGGGTTAATTCCAAGCAAAGAGTCTGTCATGGGAACAGCTTCATTAAACCCACGGAGAGAGTTGTGAGCTCCCCGTGGGCAGGCAGTCGGTGTCTCCTGCGACTGCCACCCCTCATCACCTTTCCTTGAAGAAACCTAGGAGCTGCGATGCCATCTCAGAGCAGTGATTTTCTTAAAATAGCAAATGGTAGCACGACGTAGCCCACACTTGCCGGGGATAACATATACTCAAAGGTGTACAATGAGTGAAGGTAATTCTGCATGTTGTGTGGCTGTTCAACGTGACACTATCTAAAAAAATTAAAGGAAAAAAAAAAAAACAGAAGAAGCTGAGTCAACGAGCAGCTATTCTGCTCCACGCTGGGAATTGCAGTACGTAAGAGCTAGGCTCTTGATCCCAGTCCTAATGCAGCTGAACAGCCTCTAGACTGACCTGGCCGCAAGACGCTCCCCCTCCAACATGTAGGTGCCTCCGCCTAGGTAAGCCCAGCATCCCCAGCAGTTGCGGACATGGGGTCTGTGCTCCTCACCAGCAGAGGCAGAGCGGCTTCGTTAGGCTGAGGAGGCCCCTCCAGTTGAAGCCGCTCCAGGAATGCAAAAGTGATAGAGCTAAAACGGGAGAAAACTGCCCAGAAGGGAAAGTGCAGCTCAGCATTTAAGCTCCCCACCAGGGAGGAAGACGAGCAGTTTTCATCCCTCGATTCTTCCCGTTTCTAATCCGATGACTGTGTAATACAAGATGCATAAACAGGTCTGGGGAACAGTAGCCTAATCTGTTGGGTTTTTATTGATTATATTAAGAAATTAATTACTTAGAACTGTGTATGTGGTGGTTCAGCTCCAGATTAGGCTCTACAGCACAGCTGCTACCAGACTGTTGAGCCCAACTAGTGAAAACACATATTCAGTAGTAAGTTTTGTGAATAGCTTGTTACAGAGCTAAGTCAGAAAAAGGCAGGCATGGCCTGGCAGACGGTTAACGTCGCCGTTGCGTATGCAGCCCCCTGTGGGGGACCTGAGCAGGCAGGATGCAGTGGCAGTGGAAGGTATCCCACAGGGATAATGCTTATGTAACAGGAGACCTTCTTTTATGCTGTACTACGCCTACCCTACCGCCTCTCAGAAATATTTTCTTTTTACTGTATTTAGTTATGTAACCTTTTATACTCTGTTTGCTCTGTTCTCCTAAGCTGATTAGAAGACTAACTTCAGTCTGTACTAATAGGAGATATTATAAATTACTACTGAAATACTTACCTTATTATAATTGTACCTTTTATCATGCATAAGCTTGTGAGACTGTTGATATTACCTGATTTTTCACACTGTCTCACCTGACAGCTCCCCATTACTCAAACTGCAGCGATGACACTTTGAGACGTGATAATTTAGTCATCTTCCTCGTGACCTCATGGGCGCCTGTTAGACACTTACACTAAAGCCTACCTTCGATCCTCAAGCCTCGTAAATGCCTATCTGCAGGGCAGCAAAGCAGCAGCCACAGAGCTGGTTGTGGACTGAACTGAATCCCCATCCCAAAGAAGTTGCTATTTCCCTACAAGGAGAAAGATGGGTCTGGGCCGTGATACTTCTGGGCGTACGCACCACTAAAACTTTAGGTGCCTAAAACTTGGGGCGCCTAAAGGATTAGGCAGAGGGAGGCAGATCACGCTTAATTATAAGAGCCTAATTTCTGCTTAAGTTAGGCCCTTGACTGCTAGTTTGGATCTCATCTTATGGCCCATTAGGGTAATCAGTGAAAACTAACATACTCGTGGGGCCTGTAATCAGGGTTTTAAGGATTGCTCTACCGGAGTTACACATCAGACTAAAGCAAAACTTAGTAAGTAAGTTGGACTTAGCCCAAGACCACCCAGTACCTCTGGAAACAAATCCAGATCATCTGTTTCAGAAGGTAAAATCTTGGTCCCACCTGGAGGCAAAGACAAACTCCTCCAGCTTCAGGGACAGCCCCTTTCCAGGCCTGATCTGATTCCCTAATCAAAGCTGTCCTTTATAATTTAATTCCTGCTTCACCAAGTGAGAGGGCTGTTTGTCCTGCAGCAGATGCAGGGCACTCCTGTTAATTCTGTCTGGGGAAGAAAATTCCAGGTATAGAAGAGTTTTTCAGTTGCATTTCAGTCCATGTTGCTGAAATAGCATCTGATCTGCTTTCAGGATCTGCATACAGTGCCTCATTATACTCATTACTCCAGTACTTATTATCTGCATTGCAGATTTCTTCATGGCTGTATTGTGCAATTATCTTTTTTTAGAAGATCGTCTTCTTTTATGTACTCCAATGAGCAATAGATATGCAAAAGCTCTTGTGCTCCTACAAAAGAAGATTGGACTCTGCTTCCAAAATACTCATTATTTCATCTATTCTTCATCCTGTAAACTGAAAAATACGTTTAGCATGGAGAACTTGGCTATTACTGGCTTTGTTTTAGAAATGCCAACAATTATTTTGTAATTCTGTTAAAAATAATACCCTCAGTTTAAAAAAAAAGTAATGTCTGTATTGAATCCAAAAGAAAACAAATCAGTGCTGATAATAAAATGCTGGTCTACACAATGCAGCAATTTATGGAACTTCCCACTTAACTTGTCATGGAGCTGTTTGGGTTTACTTCATATCCCCAAAGGCTGAATACACAATCTGATTTGGACTTGATATGTTCATTTTTTTTTCATCTTCTGTGAATATAAAATGATTAATAAGCTTGTTTCTTAAAGCTAAAGGAGTTGTTTTTTTTCATGTATTTATTTGGAGGCCTCGAAGCAATCACCAGGGTTTTTCTGGAGGCTATTCCACATTAAGATAACCCCTGTTACTGTACACCACCCAGTGCAATGGTGACCCAGGCCTGGCTAAGCTAAGGTCAACCCCCTTAAGCTTCAATGTCCAAGGTACAAAAGCCATAATAGGAGTGATATATATCATTTGCAATATGGTTTTGAATATCAGTATACATACATACACGTTACAAACATAGCTTTTATATGTATGCAATGATACATTCTTTACAAAATACTGTTATTTTGGAGCTGTTTGCTTTTCTTCTCAGTTATATTTTTAAAATACTGTAAGCCATTTATCACCTCTGCATCTTTTGTTGGTAGAGAGACAGTAAGATATGATGGGCAAACTTAATAATGAGCACCACTGACAGTCTCTCCTACTTCTTTTCCTAACAAAGCTTCACTTTAATTAGCCGCATGTTTTGCAGGTTGTATTACCTACTCTAGCCACACTTCCAAAATTGGCTTGCTGCTGTCCTGTCCCAGGCAAATGTTGCAGTTCAGTCCCCGTTCATCCCTGCTGCAGCTGGCATCCATGCTTGTCTCTTGGAGACATGTTTCTCTTGGAGGCAAGTCATCCTTAGGAATGTTTTCTTTGGTATTCAAGAAGGGCTCTTTTTTTTTCTTCCCTTTTTTTTTTTAGATAAAATTGTCAGACTTCGGATTCTGTGCCCAAGTTTCTAAGGAAGTCCCCAAGAGGAAATCGCTGGTTGGAACACCCTACTGGATGGCACCAGAGGTGATATCTCGGCTGCCTTACGGCACTGAAGTAAGTATAACAGGGTATCTAAAGCCCGCTGGAACCCAGGGTGGCTTTTCTCTCTTCTTGAGAAAGCACAGGGTGCCTTAATTGAACACATCTATCCCTGTGAGAAATGTACAGTTGAAATCCATTTACATATACGTGCTAAATAACAGCAGTTGTTTGCCATGGCGTATTATATCATGCCTTGTTTTAAAGCATTTCTCCACGAAATGTGGTTAAATAACTAACTATTCTGTTCTGAGCACTAGCCAATGTAGTCCCCTTATATTTTAGCTTAGGGTGTTATATTAAAGGAAATAATTGGTATTGTTTTCACATTATTGAATACCTTTTGATGACCTTCAGACGGCGCTTACAAGCCTACTTTGCAGATATGGGCATGTACACCCACGATGCATGGCCAAGTCCCATCAGGGAGCCGGGACACCAGACATTTGCTTGCAAGAGCACCAGCTCACATCTGCCCCCAGGTGCAGCATGCACTGACAGGGCAAGGGCCAGTCCACCTGCAGGCTAAAATGTAGCCGTGGAAGGGGAGGTCATGCCAGCCTCTCCGGTGGAGAGGGCCGGGTACTCGTGCAGCCCTCCAGGCAGAGATCCTCGCCGCTTACATCCAACTAAGTCTACCTTTGGCCAAGATCACCTTCCTCTAGAGGCTGGCCTGCGAAGGCGCGGGTGTATTTCGTTAGGGAAAAACAGCCTCCCTAGGTGTCCCAAATGTACGAGCAAGTCATGTGGGTTGGATTGCCCCCCACTGTGTAGCACTCATCTCTGCACCCTCTCATTCCTTTTTGTTTGGTTGGGGGGTTTTTTTGTTTCTCAGAGAGAGAAATCTCTTCACAGGGTTTTCTGAACTCAGGATTGCAGTAATGAAATAGCGTGGGAAGACCAACGTGCCTGCTGTGATCTGTCCCTTAGCCAGCAACTGCACACTCTCCACTCGGAATTTCTAAGTCTGATATTTTATTTTCCTTGAATCTTTGTATTTCAGTCTTTGGAAATAAAATGTGCATGGGTTCTGAGTGTGTGCAGTTGTGGGTTAGCTGTGACTGCTCTCCATGTGTCCTGCAGCTACTGGCTGACAAATCAGCATTCTTCCTGGGGGTACCCAGTGCAGGCAGCCTTTTAGAGTCACAGATGATCTCTTTTCCCCCAAAAAAGGTGTGTATGGGGGCTGGGGGATGGTTGCAAGAAACGTGGAACTGGTTGTGGAACTTCTTGTGGTTTTAAAGCCTGCTTCAAGTCTAGGCTCATTAATGCATCTGAGATATTTTAAAAGTGAGGTGTTCTCCGAGATAATGCATAATATTTATTTTCCCAGATGGAATTTTGTGTAGAAATATTTAACAACTTCAGCAGGTTTCTACTGAAGCTGAAATTGTCTGTCACCGGGAGCAATGGTGCATAGCTTTGTCAAGTTACACACCACAAGGACATTGGTTAAAAGAGGCAGTAATTCATCCCAAACTGCAGTCAACTAACTCATTAGCTGCGTAATAGTAAAAAAAAAAAAAAAAAAAATCGCACGTATCTCTGGGAACTATTTTAAGCAGTGCCAAACTGTCTGAAAAAAGAGGCAATTCACGTGGTTTATTGGAGACCTTCAGATGAGCTGAGAAAGGGCTCGTCTGTGGGGACCATGGGCTCTGGAGCGCTGTAGCCCAGCTGTTACTCAGCTCTGAGTCACAGCACTTCTGCACCACGGGCTTACGGAGGAGCAATCCCCTCGCTCCCTCAGTAATGGCCATGATTCACTGTTCCCCAGCCCGAGACGCAGCTGCTAATCTTCATTTGCTGTTCTCCAAGGTAACAGGAGTCATCTTTTACTTTGTGTTACCTATAGCAGCAGCTGCGGAGAGCAGCTCTGCACTCTGTACAGCAAGGGAAATGAGCTGTGCAGCAAGGTCCGGGAAGGAAGCTGTAACTTCCCACCACGCAGCCAGGAACGGGCTGGCCCGGAGCGGGTCAAGCACCTGACCCACAGCGAGCCCTCAGCAATTGCACCCGGCTGATGTCCCAGTATATGTAGTATTATAGGAGATATTTCAGGGACAACATCAATCCTGAGATCCCCTTCCACTGAAAGGATTGTAAAGTGGCTAAATGTACAGCTACAACTTTAACTTGCCTACCAGAAGAGAAAGAAAATATATATATATATTTAAGCAGGAGGATAGAGTTGGCACAAGAGCAAAATAGGTATGAACTGGCCTTGACTATATTTGGGCTGGCAAATTATAGGAATTATAATCATCAGAGGAAGAGGATTTGGGACTAGCTTTGCAGCAGGCCAGAACAAAAAAAGATGGTGCTTTTTTTAGACAGAGCTGAATTGTTTTCCAAAGGGATTATGTAATGTGGTTACCTATGATAGCTGCAAGTGGACTCAGGTAGAGTACGTGCTTGCATTGGCCTTTGGGTCTCAAATGGTGTCCGGGTAGTCTTTAGTATTCAGTAGAAAGAGTAACCGATTTCACAGCAGCTGAATTATACTTAACTCTTCCGCTAGCTGCACAATTCTGTAGCATTACAGAGCCCACATGGGGTAACTCCTCAGTGGGTGTAAATGTGTGTAGCTGAAATGAAATGCAGGAGTGATTAGTCAGTTTATCAAACTAGCATAATTTAGCAGTGATTCCAGTGGACTACAGTCACTTAAGCCAGCTGTGGATCTGATCTGTAAGTTGTTTCTAATTTATTTCTTGAATGAACTTACAACTCAGAAGCAAAAATTGTTATCGCTGTTAAAAAAAAAAATTACTAGATGGCTCACCAGACTGTTGGCTTAAAACAGGTGCAAACACCAGATACAGTAGTGTGAGCTAGCTTTGAGGTTTACAGGAACCCAAATGTTTAGCCCATTGCCAGCAGTGTTTCTGAACGGATTGTATGTTACAGGTGGATATCTGGTCTCTTGGTATCATGGTAATAGAGATGATAGATGGAGAACCTCCCTATTTCAACGAGCCACCACTCCAGGCAATGCGCAGGATCCGGGATAACTTACCGCCCCGGGTGAAGGACATACACAAGGTTGGAGTTTTCATATGTGATATGGGTCTTAATGTATTAAGGTGTAGTAAATTCATAGCCTAACACTGACATAGCCTGAAGGATAAATTGTGCCTTTAGGTACCACACGGAGCAGTGGGTCCTGCACAGAAGTCATGCTGGGAGGAAGGGAGGTCTAGGCCACCCATAAACGGCCTTTCTGTGCCAGCTGCTGGCTTCTTGTTCCAGCCAGTGACTGAGACAAGAGCTGGGCAAAGACTGCTGCGCCCTGCACTTCCCACCCTGGTTGAAGATTAGACCAAGTCAGCAAGTGACCCCCTACTACATGTCAGTTGGTGCATCAACACTCGATGCCAAAACATGTGGTTACCTCCCATTTCAGTCGTGCTTCCAGGTGATTTCAGAGCTGAGCCCTCAGTGGTAACATAGAGCATGTTGTGGCTTTTCTCACATGCCACACACAAAGCTACACATACCTCATGTGCTGGTCTATGTCCCACTGATAGCCCAATAGTTTTAACAGTAACGGCCTATAGGAGATGTGTGGCCCTTCAGATCAGTCCATCTTATAGCTGTATAAGGGCTCAGTGTGCATTTTGCCTCACCGCAAAAAGTAGTTTGCAGAGAACAGCATAGGAAGGAAATGAATATCTCCGCTCCTAATGCCAGTGCCGTGTTGCAGGTCTCCTCGGTCCTCCGGGGCTTCTTAGACTTGATGCTGGTGCGGGAGCCCTCGCAGAGAGCCACAGCGCAGGAACTGCTGAGACACCCCTTTCTGAAGCTGGCAGGGCCACCTTCTTGTATCGTGCCCCTCATGCGGCAACACAGGCACCGCTGACCCCAGCGAGCTTGCAGGAGGAGGCCAGTACAGAGGCCGGGTGAAGCCTTGCAGGAATCCTAGAGGGCTTTTTGGAAACCGTGGGAAGGGACAGCCAAAACCTCGTGAAGGAAGAACAGCTCTGTGAAAATAATGCAGTGTACAAAAAAATCCCGAGGTGCTCTCTGGAGCTGTGAAGGACCGGTGAACTCTCTTCGCTGCTGATGGGACAGCCACACGGTGACATTAAGCACTGTCCCACGGAAGGACTCTTCCACGGGCAGTTGTCTGTTCAGCTTTCCGCCATCAAAGCAGAAGGCTTCAGATACGAACATGGTTGGAAAGATAATAGAGGATAGCACAACCAGAGTGAAACACCTGAATTTTATTGCAAAAGTAAAGGATATGGCACTTCTATTTCAGAAGAACACTTTTCTGGCAAAAAGCACTTTTTATCTCAGTCATAGCAGTGTAATGTATTTTGAAATGAATTTGTAATTTTCTGTACAGTACTTTTTGATAATTTGCAGTACTTTGTCATGTAACCATCGTGCTAGTTGAAGTAATAAGTGTAACTTAGCAAGAGTTTGGGGAAAAAAAAACTTTCCTACTTTTTTTAACCCTTTTGAAAATAGAAAAAAAAAAAAACCTTAGGAACCTAGAATGTTTGGCAGATTTTCCATCGGGTTCAGTAGAGTTCACTTCTTACCTTTACAGCAGTTTAAAGAGCAATGAGAACTAACAATACTAATACAGTAAGGATTTTTCCAATCAGAGCACTGAAAGTATTGTTTTGAAACGTTACTCGGCGTTACTAGATCTGAGGGAATTCTCATTGCTCAGTGGAAATCAATACTTCTGTTGAATGTCACAAATTGTTTGGTTCTCTTTCATTTCCTTGTTTCTAGAGCCGAGGGAGCTAACACATCAAACGTACCTCTGTTCAAGGGTCGTCTTCTGATGACATGGTGGGTTCTTCATTTCATGCTGTACCGACCTTGCTATCACAAGGTCAAGCGTGTCACCACAGAGTCTCCATTTATTATATCACACTTTGAAAGTCAAAATGGACTACAGAAGTCTAATTACCAAGCGGGTATTCTCCAGATTTCAAACAGACTGCTGTAATATGTTGCGAGATGTTTGCCATAGAGAAAAAGTTGTGCTGCTGTCTAGACCTTTCTGAATGTTGATACAACAGTTGACTACTACGATACATTTTTGTGTTATTTGTTGGATGAACTTGCATGTTAACTGTAGGCCTAAATAGATTTGCCTTTAAAATTTTTAGAAGTGCTTCATAATTATTTCAATGATACATGAATTTTATTTATTAATGATTAGTTATTTTTAATTATGTATAATACAAAAGCCATGTTTTCCCAATTTTTTTTCTTACTGACCTCATTTTACAATACCATTATGAAATACAAACCCAATTTTGTGAAACACAATTAGTTTATTTCTTATTATGGAATTTCAGAGTGACTAAATTAATTGCTATTTATTGTTGTAAATTATAACGGAACTTGTAAAACTGGCATGAGCTGTTTCTTAATGATCTTCCTCCTGGACAAAAGATTTGCCAGTAGTAAAGAGCTCCTTTAGTACTGCCCCTAAAAAAAGTTAAACATTTGAAGGAAGAGGAAGAATGAAGAAGTTACAAAAGGGAAGATAAAACCAAATAAGAATTCGAACACTGAATAAATGTCCTTAAATATGCATATTGTATTCCCTGCTCCTTTCTCCTCTCAACCTTATTTGCACATTTTAACTTTACATCAGTGCCCTCTCCTAGAAAGTCCTCAATGCGATTTAACAGCTCTTTGACGTTGGAGGGAGCCAATGTCACTAGCTAACCCCAGGGTCTCAGTTCACGGGGTGAGGCCCAGTGTCACCGTGGTCCGTGCGGGACCACCACCAGAGCAGCCCCTTCTCCTGGGTCTCCGCAGCGCCCACAGCGGGTCGTCCCCACTAATGAAAATGTGGTTCCTTCGTTCCCCGCAATTCCTACAAACCCATCATCCCGGGACGGACCCGCAGAAACCTTGTAGAGGAAACGAAGGTAGCTACAGGATTTTAAAACTTGTTTGTATTTTGTAGTCTTGGCAACTCAGGAAAAAGGCTGCACCAAGAAAGACAATGACCTACAAGTGGAACCAGAATATTAGCCACAAAATTGAACTTTTTTAACCATCTTTGAATAAAAAAAGGGGGGGGGGGTGGATTTTTTTAATATTCAGCACATTTTAAATGGTACAAGTGGAGAATTTTCTGCAACTTTCTTAGCATTCAATATTTTAAACAGTATTCATCAAGTTTACTGAAAGTTTTGTCAGCTTAAAAGTTTTTTTCTTTTGTGAACACCAACTACTGGTGAAAAAAAAATGCACATGCAAATGAAAAAAATAAATAAATGTTTTCATTTTCAGTGTGGTTTTCTGTGCCTTTTTTGTATTTTCTAAGTTTCAGTCAGTTACACAGTACATGGCCAAACAACAAAAAGAGGTTCCTTGTAATCTATTTATGTAGCTGCCACTAGCAATTTTTACGTGTTAGTGGCCGCAGATGCTTGGACCGGGTCCCCTGGTGCTCACCCCAGCTGTGTACTGCCTCCCTGGGCAGGGAGTTGCTGGGCAAGCCCGGCCTTAGTGAAATTCAGAGATTTATCTCTGATCTCAGCATTAGGAAAAGCCACCGGATCCCAAATAAGACCCGTGCCCACCCATCAGCTGTGGGAAGTTAACGGTCAGGAGCCAGTGGCTGTCTGGTTTTAGTTAAAAATAGGCTGATTTGTGCTCTGCTGATTGTATTTATTAAACAGCTTAAGATATCTGAAGAGCAAAACAATGCTTTCCAGCTGTAATTTTCCAAAGTAAAAAGGAAGGTATGAGAAATCACCCCCCCAAAAAAATCTTAGGGTCAATGAATTATCCTCTTGGTTGATGTCACTCTCATTGCCTGACCGCCGATGCTGAATTAAGAGCCACGAGTAAGAAGACTATTAAGAGTCTGACCGTGCCCCTACCTGCAATTAAGAAAAACAGAACTAGTAGTTACTTCTAAGTGTGGGTCAGACTCAACAAACAAGAAACAAGAGCTTGGGAGAAGCATAAAGCTTATATAAAAACCCCTATAGGAGTGAAAAAAAAAAAAATTGCATTAAGGGGGGAAGTGCAAAGGCTTAGAGCATGGAGTGCAATGGCATGGAGCAAAACCATGCAGCCTTTTACACAAAAAGAGCAAGCGCAGGCTGGCTGCAAAGTCTCTGTGGCATCCCGTGATGATGAAAAGAAAAAATCAAAGAGGTGAAAATGGAGACTAGTGGGAAGAACCCATTTATGAATATGATTTAAATACTAATGAGCCAAATACACTAAATACATCACCCGAAAAGGAAAACGAGGGGGGGGGGGGAAAAAGGCGTGAAACAAGCGTGCAATTTAATGCCGCTGCAATAGTAAATATTGCCAGGGTGAGGCGCAGACATTGCAAGCTGACAGCTAAATTACACAGATTACACTGCTGGCGTCACAGCACGAGAGTGGCTATTCCCAGATCCCCAGGGCTTGAGGGAATCTGGGGCAGGCACAGGCCACGGGCACAGCGCTTGCAACGTGCAGAAGAACTAGAAAAAGGGCTGCAGGCCTTGGACCCCAGTATGGCCGGGGACGTTTTTGCCACCCCGTGTTTCCTGCGGCAGAAAGCCAAGCTTCCCTGCGATAGAAATCGCCGGTGTGGTGAGTCAGGCGAAGTGAAGAGCGTAGCTGGAGAGATGCCCATGGCAGCACAAAGCACCGGCTGCTTGAGGCTCTCTTTGGGCATTAAGGGCTTGTATTAGAGAGCCCCCGCCTTAGAAAACACACAGTTTCTTACACACACACACACACAGAAGCCCTTTCACTGATCAGCGTGCCTGCAGCTGGAGGAAGCATCCAGCCATACCCTTGCGGTCCGTCACGCAGCACCTAAAATCACGGGGCGGGCATTGGGACTACCGCGCAGCATTGCATGTGAAGCCCTCTGGAAAGGCGATCTCCTCTGAAACACATGCACGTGTTTCCCTACCCCGCCGGGCCTCGGCTGACAGGCTGAGCCCTGCTCACCCCCTCCAGCGCCAATTTGTCCATTTTGCTCTCGACCGAGCTCCGGGGGTGCCACCCTGTCCCCGTCACCCATGACGTTGCCAGCAGCTGTTCACCCCAAAGGCTTGGTCATCTGCTGCCCTGGCTGATGCCCAGCTCCACATATGTCCCACTACCCGATTGCGCTTATTCCCGCCTGTCACTAAGAAACTACAGCTTTTTCTGCGGTCGCCAGTTCTTAAAGTATTCACAGATACTCATAATTTTTACAGCAGAGCCCAGGGCATTCAATGGTTATAATCCCCCCCCCCCCCCCCGCAATATCTTCATAACTTATCATTAAAGTTCCATTCAAAAGTACTTTATAAGTCATTAACAGCTGCTTTATCAAGTGGTTAATTATTACAGGTCCTGTCAGAGCCTACCATGGCGATAGGTTTCTTGCATTTATCGACCTTCCACTGGTGTGTCCATAGACATCTATAAAGCAACTGGTCAAGTTTGCAGCTAGCTCACGATGACCCATATCTGAATGAAAGCTGAATAGAAAATCATCTCATAATAAAGTGCTGCCATCCTCAAGATGATGCAATAGTTTGGGGTGGTGGAGTTTGATTAGAGATGGATGGCCTCCCTTCCCCCTCCCAAATAATTTTTCAAAAATACAAGCTTGCAAAGCCTAAATTGATAGAAAATTCAGATCAAATTCAGCACATAATGTTTGGTGAAAAAAGTGGAAAGAACTGAAGGACTTGAAGAATATTCTTTCAACATTTTTAAACAACTTTTTTTTTTTAAACAAGCTATGTCACTCTGGGGTACAATGCATGCTACAGTTAAACTGAAATTATCGTTTCCATTTCCACCCTTCTCCCCCCAGAAAAGAGAAAAATCATTTCAGGCCGGCAAGAAATTATTTTTTATCTTAATTCAGAAAACCAAAAAATTAATTGCTGTATTGATCCAACTCTGTTCCTGACAGTTTATAGAGGCTTTCAACCTGAAGGCTGATGCTGAGCACCAGCTAGGAAAGCATATATCTCACAGGAAAAGCAGCAGTGGGTCTTAAGACTAATATTAGCCCATTTTTTGCTAGAGGATTTGTAATACACCATTATGGCACACTGAACATGGGATTGTGGGTTTTTTTTCTCTGTCCTAAGTCAACTTTGACTTTTCAATGAATTTTAAAAAGTAAAAGTCAGAACATTTCAGCTAGAAAATTTCTAAGACACTTTGTGTTTTAAAAAAAAAGTGCTTCATTCAGAAATGTTGCTGCGATGCCACATGTGCCAATACTCAGGAAGCAGCAGGATCATTCAGCATTCGAGGAAGGTTTCTTAGCAATGAACGGAGAAGACCACGTTTTCCTTGGGAGGCTGAATGACCTTAAATGAGAATTTTTGGCCTCACATACATTTTTGGAAAAAGAATCTCATTGTGGCAACATGACGAGCTCACTCACGTCCTGCAAATGGGGACACAACAAGACCTAGAAGGGGCCAGCACCTACCAGCAGTTTCCTTGCACGAGACACAGCAAACCCGATGATCTTCATGCAGCAGCTCCATCCGCCAGCCTCCATGTCACCTTCAAACAGAGCCAGGTAAGCCCTGAGCTGGTGTTTCCACCCGGGGCTAAGAAAGATTAATTGTAGTCTGTCAGATGCTGCAGACCGGTGGGTTTTGCCCCTTCCACTCCAGTTTGGTTAAGGAGCCGTCAAAACGGCTAAAGTCTCTGTCAGCCCCTCGTTGGCTATGGATCACCCTTCCTGCCACTGAACCAGCCCTGCAGTTTAATCACTGCGGGTTTGAAGGAACGGCAACGCAGACTGGAGTCCCACCAACAGCTACTGGAAGGACCCTCTTTATGTCACTGCTTTAGAGTTTAACCTGCAAACTGATATGCAACTAACCCAAGTTTTGCAAGGCAAAAAAAAAAAAAAAAAAAAGTGAGGAATGGGTCCTGATGAATGTGAAAAGAGAGCAGAAGCAAACCCTAATGGGCTCTCCTAGAGAAATAGATACCACAGAGGAAAAACAGGATCCTCCTCCTCATTTCCCGTTGCTAAACCCTTCTATTCCCCCATTTTTCACAGCCAACATCCGTACCCTTCAGGTCGTTCATGGCTGTGGTAAGAAACACTGGTCTGGTCGCACAGGGCTCGTTATATTCAACCAGATTTGCCGAAATTGCTCCTGCTGCCTCTGAAGGCTTTCAGCTCCTCGGGAGGAAGAGGCCACGTGGAGGCCACGACCTCACTGACTGGTGCTGGGCTTGCAGGCGGCCGCGGAGGCGAGCGCCCCGGAGGGCAGCAGGAAGGTTGCCAAAAGCCATCGCACCGAAACGCGCCATGAAGAACACAAATGACAACTGAGGGGCTCATTTGGCATCTGCCATTCATCTGTTTGCTTCCCCTTTTTTCATTTTTTTAAAGCTGGGACATCAAAAAAGGGAGCAGCTGCTCGCAGCCTGGCAGGAGCTGGCTCCCGGCAGCCTTTTTGGCTGGAAGGTGGACGAGAGTGAGGCCTCACCAAGCTCATGAGCGCCACTGTTATGGCTGCACCCTTTCATCCGTTTATGCGCAGGCTTTGCCCGGGTCCCCACCACCCCCTCCACCAGCTCCAGGCCACCGTCTGCCCGGTTCCTGCTCTGCTCGAGAAGCAACCCTGCTCTGCACCTAACAAGCAGCAACATTCACCAGTCCTCCCTCGGCGACGTACGCGCTTGTGCTGCCAGATTTAGGATGGTTCATCGCTGCTGGGTCGAACGCCACCTCTGGGTCAACTACCTCTGTGCATCAGTCAGACCCCGGCACTGCCTGGCAAACACATCCCATGGCGCCATCACAGATAACGCTTCCGGGGCCCTTTGCGCCAACGAAGGAAAACGGCCCCTTGTAGGGCACCTCTCATCTGACCTCACTTAGCTGCCTATATTACTTTTGCCCTAAAAACACCTGTTTTTTGGTTTTTGGGGTGGTTTTTTTTTTACTATTAATCAGTTTGCTGTAGGCCGTGACACTTGGTCAGCTAAAGCCCCTCCAGAACACCTACATTTGCGAGTTTTATAAGAAATGGACAACACCGCAAGCACTACTAATGCCATAACTTTGCTTCTAACATCCAAGAGAAAAACAAACAGGCGAGTTTGACATAGATCAGACACCATGAATAAGGCATGACTAAGGTAAGATGCCTGCTACGTCCACCTTCCTTTTGCCCTTCAACAAGCAAAAACTTGTGGAGGAGACTGCAGCATTAAAAAGCAGTTCATTTGCCCTCTTCCAGCTCCCAGCTCTGCATATTATCTGCTTACTGGTCTCCCTTATGTGCTGCAGCCTGTTTCTCCAGTTGTCACCTGCCTTTGCTGGCACCTGGTGAGAACTTGGTGAGTTTTATCACATTGACCATACATTAGCCATGAGTGCTGCTTATTGGTCCTGCTCTTTCTTTTTTCATTATTTTTAGAATATATCATTATTCAGTTTTCACTTGGCACACAAGCGGGTGAGGGAAAGGGATTTGCGGGGAGGGTGCTTGGGGGGGTTGTTGATGGGTTGTTGGGGTTTTTTTCCCTAAACTTTCAAACTGTCTTCTCTGATGCCATGAATCTTGATGAAAATCATCTACCATCCTGAAAAGACACCTTGGGCTTCTGCTCCCATTTGCCGCCAAAGGGGATGCCTTTTAGGAGTCCCCCACTTAGATCCAGTCAACATAAGACAAAAGTCTGGTTTACACTGGTGCTAGTGACTGCACGTTCGGCAGGCAGGCCAGTCAAGCCTTAAAGCTGCCAAAGTATCCAACAGATCTCACTTATCACAGGTCTAGGCTGTACTCCCACACCATTTTTTAATTTTACCAAGTGATCCTCTACAACCATGGCTGGCACCACTGAAATCCAGGTGGGAGTCAATACAGTCAAGAGCAACAGTCGCGCCTTCACTTCAGCATAGGGGTATTCCATCAGTGTAATTTACATCTGCTTTTAGGTTTCAGCTACATTGCCAAGTAGCTGAAAATCAAACCCTAAATTAGACACTTTTTCTGTAAATATGTGCAAGCACAGGTAATTGTTTCAACATTTAAATTAATATTTTTCTTGGCTTATTACCCTATTTTGAGCTGGAGGGGGACAGTTTGTATAAGTCACTGGTTGGATCAAATCAGTATGAGAAAAACATGGTATATTCCATACATTAACTTAACCCGAGGTCTGGATTAACTCTTGCTGAAGTAACACCAAAGCCAATGGAAGTCAACAGTTTCAGTGGAAACTGGATGGGACCTTAGCAAAATATGCCATTTCCCACAAAACACATAAGAAAGAAACAGTTAAGATATTAGAAGAATATTAGAAATAGCCAATAAATCACAGAATACTTAGCCACCATTATGTCTTCTCCAAACCATTTGCACCAAAAATACTGCTAGAATAAAATCTACATTTAACATCCATTCAGACTATGGACTCTTACACCAACCCCATTAGATATCATGGACCTTTCTGCTCTTGGGATCAGTAAAAAAACATGTTGTCATTTCAAAATGAGAAGGCAAATCAAGTATTAGATATGTACATATTTTAATTCATTTTAAAAATGGTCTACATTTAAGGAGAGATTTCAAGGGTTGCCTTGTATTTTTTCTGTTACATTAGATTATACCTGAATACTCTGCATAGTGACTTTAACATTTCTGTTTTCTTTTTTTGTTTCATCGTGAAAATAACAGTTGCAGGTAGCAATGTAACACCTCAAAGACAATCACAATACGTGCAGGATGTCCAGCCAGAAGCATTTCTCAGTTGACTTGCAGTAGCATGGCACTCTATAATTTGTGTATCAACACTTTTTTTTTAAAAAACTTTTAATTTAGATGTGTCTCAAGAAGCAAAAACAAACTTTCTTCACTGAGCCTCAAGTATCTGGTCAGTTCCTCAGCTGGCTGCAAGCTGCTTCCCTGGAGTTACTCCAGTTTATGCCAGCTTGAGGACCTGGCCTGTATTTTTTTCCAAAACACACTTGTATTCCCTTCATGCTTTCATTAACAGGAGTGCAAATTTCAGGAACGTGGTTCGGGTTCCCTAGTCGGGGGACCTTGAAGGAGTCTGTGCGATGGATCCTCCTCCCCAGTCCTGCTCCCTGCACATGCATGAGCAGAGAGGGCTGAACACGTGCAAAGAGCAAAATACTGGGGGTGAGAGTCCTAATTTGGGACTAAAAGAGGCTAATTTTGCCTCCAGTGTTTTGGCATGTGAAGTATTTCTGTTTCCATGTGACCGGCCCAGTTGCTCTAAGAAGGTATTCATACCACCCACTTTCATAGGCAATAGCCAGACTCCAGAAATTAGATGCTCTAAGTCACCTTGTGGAGACAGCTGGGTCTCTCCACTGACTATATTGCAGCCCAGCCGTAACTGGGTATGTCCATGAAATACCTAAGATTAGGTGTTGTGAATACCCTCTCTTGCTCCAATAACGTTTCCTCGCCCATAGAAAAAAGTGCTTTTGCTTTATCTACCTGATAAATATTTGGGCTGCTCAATCCTGTCATCTATCCCATGTGTTTGTACTGAGATCTGTCTCGAGGAATTTGTACTTGATTGGCTGTCAGTTTGTGGTGGATATGGTAAACGCAGAGGGTTATCACAATAACCAACCCCAGTATCAGACCCAAAATCAGAGGCAGAGTTTCTTCCAACTGCTCCCGCTGGTCCACTGGGCATTTATGTTCTGCAGTTAGAGAAAGAAAAGGAAATAGAAAGAGAGAGAGACAGAAGTGAATGATAAGACGTTTCAAATGTTAACTCCCACCGCAGTATGAAACGGCCTTCCCGAAGAAACAACCCGCGATGAATCATGGCACCACTCCAGGGGTCCCTGCAGAGCAAAATCTGCCTCTGCAGCAAGGGAGCAAAGCAGCCGTCTCGGGAGCCCCCGGGACAAAATCAGTTGCTTTGAAGGCAACTGCAGGCACCGTCCCAAGGCCAGGTTGGTGGGAGCAGGTGATACCTGTTACCGAGCCAGCTGCTGCCCTGGAAGGAAACGCTACCAGGCCCATGAGCTCCTCTTCAAGCCTGCCCTGCCACACTAACAGAACCATGACAGGGTTGAAGACGGGACAGCATAACTGCAAGCTTCCTGACCACGGCTAAAGATCTGCTCTGCTCATTTAGTTATAGTGACTAGAAATATGGTAAGGTGAGGCTTCAATGTCAGTAATTCATAATTCCACATCAGACTTACCCTGTTCATCATTAAAAGATAATTTTCTCTCCCTCATCTGCAAGATGACTGAGATCTAACAGTGCTTTTCCCACCTCTCCACCAAACCTGAGCCAAACCTTCAACAGAAGATTCAACTTTGAATCTGCATCAATTTACTCCTGCTGGTGGTCTGCCCTAGGGACCCCTGTCGTGGACAAAGCCTGCACGATTTCACTGAGACTGAGAGTGGCCGAAAAAGGCAGTTCTTTCTGAGCTCAGCCCTTCCATGGCCACGTGTTTTCAGCTGTAGCTTCCCAAGAAGATGAGCCAAAACAACGTATGTCTGCTCTGCGCGTCAGGCGAGACACAAAGCTTTCAGCTCAGTCCCGTAGGCGGTCTGTAAGTGCCGCGGGGGCTGGCTCGTCTCTCTGCAGTGATGGTGCCGTGCTTCGCAGCAGGGCAACGGGAACACCCCGCCAGCACTGCTGTAGAAAATAACAACAGCTACAAAGGGAAAATACTTTGACTGCTATTTAGCTTGCAAAGGCAAGGTCACCAAAGTCAGAAAATACTAGACAGCAAGTTACTCTGGTAATTTCAGTTTGGGATCCTTTGGCTTACACATTCTACTACAGGCATTAACGACACGATCATGTTTTACTTTTTTCCACAGGAATCCTGCTTGTCCATGACTAAGGACAGCAGAGCTGAGGGTGCCGAGGTGGGGCAGAAAGAAGAAAAATGCCAACCCTGAAAAAAAAAGTATGGGCTAAAGGAGGGACAGTGCCCTGGATTTTCTTCTTCACAGTACTCTAAATCCTGCTGAAAACAATGAAGACATTAATTACATTCAAAAAAAAAAAAAAAAAACACACAAAAACTCCCTGCGTGTTAGGCAACCACATACAAAAGGCAATGCTAATTCCCCCCATGGCTAAAGACGGTGCAGACAGGTGCCCTGGGCAGCTGATTGCAAGACGCAGAGATCTGGCACAACCGCTAGAAGAGGACGCTCTGCAGTCTAACTGCCTGCAGCAAAAAGCGGGCGAATCCCCAGGCCCGCAGGCACAGCCAGGAGGTGGCGGCAGGGACACCCTGCAGCAGCAGGGCACCGGCCTCCCACCGCCGTGCCGGCCTCCCATCACCGACCGTGGAGTGAGCGAGGGCTGCAGAGTGGCGCAACCGGCTCCCGCAACGGCTGCGGCTCATCAAAACGGGGCGGGAATTCTGTTATGAAGTGTTTTAAACCATAAATGAAGCGAAACAGAAACAGCGAACGGGAAATGCAGTCTAAAAAAATGTCCTTTTCAGTTCCAATTCCTTACTGTTTCACCAGAGGGGTGATTAATCACCAGGACTGTGCTACAGACAATTCAGCAATTGCTGCAATGCAGGCTTTTTGTTTGTTTGTGTTAAGGGGGGGAAAAAACCTCTCCTGGTTATTATTTAGCTCCCAAAATTTGGTTTCCAGAGCTTTATGAAATTCTTTCCAGTTTCGGCTATTAAGACCTACCAGCCTTGTAGCGCCAAGGCGCAGACACAGCAGCAGGTGGGCGCTCCTGGCCACCGCCTGCAGACGGGGCAGCCCAGGGCATCCGAGGTTACCTGGTCACAGTGACCTTAATGACCATGTAAAAAAATGGGTATAAGGAAGCAGCAGCCACTCTTGCAGGAAGGACTCGTGTCTGAGGAGCAACCCTACCCTCTCGGCCTGGCAGGGCAGGGCTTGCCAACGTGCCGCTTTGCACTGCCAACCCAACCACCGCCATCTCTTCCCGGGGATGCTTATTTTGCTCGGAAAGCGGTTTAGCTTAAATCCTACACAAAATTGAAATAAGCCTGGTTTAAACCCAAATGAAAATATCCACCTACGCTCAAACACCAGTTCAAGCGTTGAGAGTTTGCCCGTGCACCTTTCCTTAAACAAGAGCTAGCTAACCCAGCTCAGAGCCCCCTAACTCCAAAACACCTACTTGCATTAGTCGAAGTTTCATTGCTTTGCCCAACACACATGGGCTGCCGAGTGCAAAACGCGCTTTTTCAGAGGACGTGGCCAAAACTTCATCGTCCACAGAAAGCCACTGCTATACTTAAGTGTCCGAGGCACAACTCAAAAAGGTGTCAATTCTTGCAAGCAGCCAAGGAAGATATTTCATTATCCTGCCACTTCTTAAAGAGGATTAAAATGACGACAGCAAAAAAGCCAACAGGGAGACTCCAAAGCGAGGCCAGCAGTCCCCGGTAGCACAGGCACAAATCCTGTTGCTGTCCAGCGTGCCGCCAGGCAGAAAGCGCTCCGCTGCCAGCAGCAGAGGCCATCAGCACTGCAGGCACCTCCGACCCTCCGAGCACCATCCCCTCCTAGACGGACACATCTAAGTCCTCCTTGCGGAGTGGGCACCGCGGTCCGAACTCTCCCAAGGCCGCACTGGGAATCGGACAGCAGCCACGCTGGGCCCAGCAAGAAAACACGGATGAGCACCAAGCACAAACACATGCTGATTGCTCAGAGGGAAAAATGATATTTTTTAACGTTCGTACGGCATTTTCCATCCTAAGAGTTCAAAGCACTTTACAGGCACTGAGGTCTGCAGCACTGTGGCGCCGTGAGTATAACTGCGATTATTCCCTGTTGCTCAGCGAAGGAAAATCTGGAGGCGGGGAGGGGGAGGCAGGGGGGATAACGGTGTACATGAAGCCCGAGGCAGAGCCAAACTCAGAGACGCAGCCCGTTCAGCTACGACACCGACAGGCTGGAGGATGCACCACCTCCCTGGGATGCACTCAAACCCGTGCCCTCTGCGGGCAGAGTGCCCTTCCCATCGCCTCTTTCCGAGTGCTTTGCTCCAGGTCGCGGGGATCGCAGCACTTGCCTAAATTGCTAAGGGCGATGGCTAGTCCCCATTTCCCACACCCCGGTTATCCCAGCTGTCAAGCGCCCCCTCGCTTGCTGGGCCCGTGAGCCACCTCGCTCCTGCCTGCTCGCCACGACGGGGGGACCTGGCACCCACCCAGGAGGGGCTCGACTGCCCCAAGCCTGTGCCGGCAGCCACCGGGCGAGTTTCACCTCCATCCCACAACGCACAAGGGCCCCTGGTTAATGTTAACGTCGTGAAAAGATCCTGGGAGTTCTGGTGGGTCTTGAAGCTCCCCCTCTCCCAGGCTCAGCACCTTTCCCCAAGAGCAGCAGGGAGCCTCCGGCACGGCGCGGCACCCAGGCTCACGTCCCACCACGGTTCCTGTGGCGGGTGCTTGTGCCCTGCCAGCGCCAGGCTACACAACCCCAGAAACGGGCAGATTTTCTTGCTTCAGCACCCTTCCTCGGAACAAACGGATCAGTCAGACAAAAATCGGAAAGCGGTTTTCCGCACTAGCGGCAGCAGCTGCAGGTAGGAGGACCGATACAACAGCTATCCAAACAGACGGAAAAAAACCCATCGCCGCCTGGTGAACTTGTGCCTGGCATGACAGCACAGGGTTTGAGACAGGTCTTTATAAATGACCAGCTTAAAAAAAAAAGAAAGGAAAAAAATAAGATTGGGTGCTTTTTAAAACCTGGCCATGCACCTTGCAAAGAGGAGCTATTTGGTGTGGAGGACCCTTGAGAACATGCGGCCCTCCTTTGGGTGGCTCGGCGGGAGGTGAGACCTCCTAAGAGCCGGGTGGCTAATGCTCAGCCTTTCTGCCCCAAATTTGGTTTTGATTAGAATCAAGAGAACTGACAGTGTCTGTGGGGCTCTTCTTTCTGATTCATATGTTCTCTTGATTCAGCTCTCCTTTTACCAATCTTTTAAAGTGAAAAATGTGCACAAACATTTTTGCAAAAAGACAATTTTTCGCAAGCTTTGAATGAAAAAAAAAAAGTCCTGCTGCTCTCACATTGAAACAGGTAAAAAACATATTTTTGACAGTTGGAAGCAATGTCTTAACAAAAAGATGTTCTAGCACATGAGTTGAAACATTCAGAAAGAAAGCAATCATGCCCTGCAATTTTTTTTCAGTCTATTCCAGCCAGGAGAATGTCAGGTCTAATGATGAAACCTTTCCCTACCGTATCTTTGTGGCAAAAGAGCACCAGCTCTCCTGCCTCTCCCAGACTCTTTGATCTAGGAGGTTTCTTTGTCTATCCTAAAATATTTTAAAATGTTATGTAGCCTGTTCACAATTAATAGGAATTTCGCCTAATGGGAAATTAATGAACCACAAAGGAGAAGGCAAATTACTGTAATTTAGGGTTGGCAGGAACTCTCAACCCCCACAAGGATGGTGTGAAACACGTTTTGCTATGCATGTGCTGAGCACACGCCGGTCCGCGGACGGGGGGATGCTCCTGGGGGAAAAGCGACAGAGCCGCGCATGAAACTTCGCTATTCGATGACCTCCCTCAGGCGTTGCTGACCATCTTCTCTGTGTGCTCTCTGCTATTTAACGTCCAGCAGAATTAAATAAAAAAAAAAATCTGTCATTAAATAACAACATAAACGACTGCAAAGCTTGACAAGGAGATAACCCCCGCTTCCCTCAAAAGGAGGAATTCTCCACGTGCATCTCACAATCGCTAAGCCAACCTGGGCCTCATCACGTCCAGGATGAAAAAGAAAAAGCAAACAACAACAACGACGGAAAAATAGGCTTATGACCTGAAAGCAGAAGCAGATGAGTATATCATGAAAAACTCAGGTAGGCCCCTTTGGCAATGAAGTCTGAGTTTGGTTTGGTATCACACAGACACGATAGCTAAAACTGAGTCCAGATTCGCACACTTTAAATATTTAAATATTTTCCTCACTCTCCAAGGTCAGCACAGTCACACTCCCGAGTGTAGGAAGCCTGGATCCGCAGGAAGAGGGACAGGAAGAAGCGGTGCCAACCAAAATGGCAAGAAACCACGAAATTCTGCCTTTTTTCCCCCGTAGCCTATGCAAAATGCATGGTGCTACTTTGACGGAGAAAGGACTTATTTGTGCCCACTGATAAAACCTACGCCATTCAGTACGGGCTTTGCCGTGAGTAATTCAGCCGTCTAGAGCTCTGCCAGAGCCAGGGTACATAATAGCATATATTTACTACATCATTTAGAGGAATGTGAGTCATGAGAGTAAGTGCTCGGCTTTGTAGTAAGTGTTGTTTTTTTATTGCATTTTAAAGTATTTCCCACATGCAAAATAATAAAGCCCCATGTTTTTAATGCTAGGTTTGAAAATAACACTGCCATTTTCTAGTTTGTTATTGAAAGATTTGGCGATTACATATTTTATTTGCATCTTGTTTGGGTAATAATAATGGAGTTAATTAATCTACTAAAACTGCACTATGCAAAGGGGACTAGTCTTGAAGTCCTAATTCAGGTGAACACGCTCATACTGCTTCATTCAACCTGAGGAAAAATGCAGGCTGAAGTCAGGGAGGAACTCCAGGTATTCCACGGAATAAAAGAAAGCAAAATTTGGCTCAGTAGAAATTTTGCCTGGACTAGAGAGCGAGCTGGATCCAGCCACACAGAAATGCCATGGGTGAAATTCCTACTGCACCCAAACTCACAGCAACGTCGCCGCTGACTGCAGCGAGACCACGGCTTTACCCCTTTGACGAGGACAGCGAGGGTTAACTCATGCTTTCTTCTATCCGAAACGTTAAAGAAACCTTACAGGAGGCCTAACCTCCCGCGTGTGTGGTATCGGAGGCGCCCCGTGCACCCGGACAGGCGGAGGAGCCATCGGCAGCGCGGTGCCTGCTCGTCCCCGGCTTCTCCCGCCCTGCACATGCAGCACAGCCGCTCCTCGCAGCATCGCGGGCCATTTTCACTGCAGACCGTGATCCCTCTCTCTGCTCTCAGCAGGCCACGCGGCGGGGAGTGAGGGCGGCCCCCAGCCTGCCGCAGCCCCCGCCGAGACCTGCAGGGAGGCATCCTCACCCCGCTGCGCAGCTCGCCTCTCCCCCACGGCAGGGGAGAGAAAACCTTGGGGGCTGGGGGAGAGTGCGATGCGCCCCGGGCCACCGAGGACGCCCATGGCCAAGGGGCCCATTAGACTTTCCCGAGTCCCACTTGACTGCCTCACGTGTTTCCCCGGCAAGGCATGTCCATGATGCACCCTGTCCAGACTACGAGGCTCTTCCCAAGTGCTTATGACTCTTAAAAGTAAATTGCAAGGTGCGCAGCTCATCATTTCAGAGAAGACTCAAACCGGTGGGGCTCGAAGGCCTTCTCCTGCTGAGCTGCTGCCTCCATCCTTGTCTTGCCTCCCTCCTGCTCGTGCTCCCGCAAGCGGTTCCCCACACATATGTCCCCCACTACCCACGTACCTCCCGGCAACTTCTACACTGCCGTGAGGGGAGAGACGGGCCACGGTGGGGTATTTAGCTTTAACCTGCCTAGCACAAGGACAGAGACTAGAGCAGAAACTTCTCGCCTCAAGCAAGAAAATGCACAGAGTGCCTGAAGGTCCCTCGCTGAAGTCACCGTTACTGTGCCTTCACCCGTGCTACGTGCGTTAATCGCGTTAAAGCCAGCCTATGTGCACTGCGAGCGTTTTCTCCCGCAGCAGCCCCAGTCTGACCTAAACATGCAGCAGTGCCTAAAGGAGCCTTAGGAGCTGGGCCAAAAGCCCCTGCGCTGACGGCGAGGAGACCAGCAACGCTCTCCAGGTAGCAGGCAGCCCCAGGGTTTGCTAGCAACCCGGCTAGGCGAAGCCTTACAAAAGCCAACGCACACGCAAGGAGAACCAACGCACGTTAACAAAACCACAGCTGTTTAACCAACGGTTGTTTAACCTCATCCCCACTGTCCCCCTCCTGCCCCAGGGCAACGGGCTGAGCTCGTGAAGGCCTTTGGGGGACCACCAAGGCAGGCAACCGGTTGATGGGGCTGGAGTGAGAGCGCTAACAACACACCGGGAGGAGGAGGCGACACTTCAACAAGGCTGGGACCAAAGTGCCCCCAGGGCCGCTGAAGGCCCTGGGAACGTGAGCGCCCAGGGATGCAGGGGCAGGCCGTCACCTCGCGCCTCACCTTCACTGAAGACAAAATCCGCGCTGATGTCAAAGGGCTGAATGCGGACTTCGGACAGCAAGAGCTCCACTGACTTCTGGTGGTCACTTGAGACAAGGGAAATGGTCTGCTGCGCTTGGCACTCGTAGGACTTGCCAGCGGGGGTGACTAAGGCAGAGAGCCGGTGAGAGCTGGCTGTGTGCTTCCCAGCTGTCCAAAGAGCAGAAACAGGAGAAAAGTGAGGCCCTCCCCTCCTCTGGTGGACTGGCACGACTAATAAATTATTAGCAAAGCTAACAAATCGAACACCGGGCTGATGTGGCGGGTTTGCAGCACGGTGGCCGTACACTCTGCTGCTCTTAAAGCAGCAGCTCCTCGTGGAGCGGGAGGTGCTTTCTCGTGCTACCCCACCACGCCACCCGGCCTTGCTCACCCCGGGCACTTCCAGCAGCTCCAGGGAAATTCATCCGTAAGCGGAGAGAGCCGGGCCCACCGCACCGCGAGGGGCTGCCGCACATGCAGCTGTGCCGACTAGGGCGTGCAGAAAAGGGAGACGGGGCTCTACCGCTCCTCTAGGCTATGCAGTACCAGTTGTGCTGATTTAACAGGATTGCTCTAAAGCCCGCAAAGTCAATGGAATTCTTCCCGTGGATGTATACACCAATATAAGCTTCAGATCGGACTCATACTCTCCACATTTGAGAAATAACAATTCCTGCAGTTATGCACGGGCTCTGAATTCAGGTGGAAGGGAGCAGTGCAATTTGGGGACCTTACTACAGAGCGAAATAGGCCGTAACGTCTTGCCTGAAAATAAACTGTGACCATTTCGCCCAAGTATAGATTGCAAGAAAATATTTTCTCATTACATAAAGAGCATTTTTATAAACCAAGGCCGAAGCATGCTCGGCAAGGTGGAATGAGGGATGTCCTTCGCCGCGCTGCTCATCTGCAGCCCTTTGTTCCTCACCCTGCATCACATAAAGGCAATCGCCGTTTCCCATTTGCGGTGGGTGTACGATGCTCATACGCCATTGCGGGTTGGGGACATAAACACTAGGGCGCAAAACATTTCCATGTCCAATGTGTCTTATGCCATAAACTCGTAATGTAATAATAAACGCGTAATACGCTGAAGTTTGAAAATCTTGCTGAAGAACGACTTGCTGATGAGAGAATTTCAATTTTCAGCACAAGACAACTCATTTCTGAGGAGAAATGAGGTAGAAACAAAACAAAAGCCAAGAGCATGCAAAGCTAGCGAGAAAAGAAGAGCCTCTCTGGTGTAGAGGGGTGTAAGGATATAGCTGTGCATGTCGATCTCAGTGTTTTCTGGGGAAATGGCACGCTTTTTTCATTGAAACCAAGGAGAAAATTAACCTTAAAAAAATAATAAGGTGCCGATTCCGCAGGAAAGGCAACAAATCTTTTTCAAACCCTCAAAGTTCAACGCAAGCCACATGACGCTGCTGTGAAATAGCGAAGAGGCTGAGCCGGGGCTGCGGGTTAGGGAGGCAGGAGCATGAGGAAGAGGCGTGAGGGGGACGGGGAGGGGGTGTGTGTGTGCAAAAAGCAGCAATCCTCCTGCCCCAAAATCACAGAGGAAAAAAGAGGAGGGGGGAAGGGGGTAGAGATATACACGGATTTATCTCAGCAAGGCCGGCACAGCTGCCGCCTTGCACTTGCTCGCCGCAGCCCCGGCTGCCCCCGAACTCCTGGGCCCGCGGGCACAGGGGGCCGGGACGCCTGGCACACAGGCTGCGGGGGGGGGGGGGGCAGTTAAAAACAAGCCTCCAGGGCGGGCAATGCCTGCCGCCACCTCACCGCCGCCGGGATTTCGCTCCCCCCCCGCGCCGCCCCACCGAATCCCGCTGCCCGCCGCGGCCGCGCTTACGGCTGACGGCGTCCTTGAAGTAGGTGCGCTCGGCGGTGTCGTAGGCGAACTGGGTCCGCGCCAGCCTCCAGAGCGCCTCCGGCCCCCGCGACGTGTTGTGCCCCTCCTGCGAGACACGGGCCGCCGGGGGGGTCAGCCGCGGCGCCCGGCCCGGCCCGGCCCCCCCCCGCCCCGGGCAGCCGCCTTACCTTCACGAAGAAGAGCCGCAGGGTGTAAGCTCGGTCCAGCCAGGAGATCTCGAGCTCCGACTCGTTGGTGCCGCACTTGCCGCGCATCTCGGCTCCCCGGGACAGCGGTATCTCGGCCTGCTCCGTGATCAGCTGCAAAAGCGCCGCGGCTCGGGGGGCGCCCGGGCTGCGCGGCCGCCCCGGCCCGGCCCTCGCCGGGGAAGAGCTTTGCACGGGCTAAAAGCCTCCGGCGGTGCTAGAGGACTTTCCAAAACTGCCGGCGGATTCCMCCCCCCCCCCCCAGCCCGGCATTGCCGTGGCAACGTGCAGCGGCGCAGCCAGAGCGCCGGGATTGCCGGGCTGCAACCCCGAGCCGCGGCGGGCCGCCTGCCGCCGCCTCCGCATCTCCCCGGCCCGGTCCGGCCCCGGCCCCGGCCCCGGCCCCGGCCCCGGCCCCGGCCCCGACCCCGGCCCCGGCCCCCTCCACTCACATCCACGTAATTGCTGGCCCACACGTCGTAAGGGACGATGAACTTCGCGGCAAATTCCGCCATGAGACACGTCGTCCGGTTCTCCCGCACCACAAAAATGTCCTTTTCGGGGTTCGGGGAGAGCCCGGAGAGATTCTCAACTTCTTGCTCGGCGGCCAGGCGGGCGGCGGCGTCTGCGGGCAGAGCGGCGCTCAGCGGCACCGGCCCCGCGGACCTTTGCCCTGAGTTTCTGCCTTCCCTTTCTCGCCTTCCCCCCCCCCCCCSCCGAATTAATCGGCTTTATTTTAAGAGCAAGAAGATACCCGGTCGCGATGGGGCATCCCGGTCGCGACAAGATAGAAAGTCGCGATGAGGCAGCCGGCCGCGGTGCAATAGACCCGGCGCTAAGCAGCGGGGTCTGTTGCACCGCGACCGGCCGCCTCATCGCGACGGGGCTCCGTATCGCGACAGAGCGGGCTTGGCGGTACTCACGCAAGAGGAGGAGCAGTCCCGGGACGCGCGGGGCAGCGCGGCGCCCCCCGGCCATCCTCCCCGCTCGGCCGGCGGCTGCGCGGCCACGGGATCGGCTTCCTCCAAGCGGGTCCGCTCCGGAGGAAAAGAAGAGGAGAAAGAAAGAAAGAAGAAGAAGAAGAAGAAGAAAAAAAGGATTAAAATCACCGCTTTTCGTTGGGAGCTGCACAGGCTGCAAAACCACTCCGCTGCGGCGTGGCGGGGAGGAGGGATGGGGAAGAGTGCGTGGGTGTGTGGAGAGGAGGAGGGGGGAGACGTCGTGCCAGCGGGAGCTGATGAAGGCGCCCACGTCGAGGGACGGGGAGTACGCGGAGGCAGGGCGGAGAGGAGGGGGACCTTCCCCCCCCAGCTCCCTCTCTGCTCCGGGCGGTGCGGAAAGGAGCCCGCTGGAAACCCCACCGCTCTCGCCGCTCGGGGCAGCGGAGCGCCGACGGCCCCGTAAAGCGGCCGGGGGCCCCGCAGTGAAATGCACGGCTTGCCCTCCCTGCAATGCACCGGTGCCCTCCCTGCAATGCACCGGTGCCGCTTCCCGCGCCCGGCTCTGCCTGGCAAACGGGGCTGGCGGAGCCGCCGCGGCGGAGGTCGGAGCTGGGCTCCGGCGTTCAGCCCGCTCCCTGCCTGCCACCGGTCGGGGGCCGCCTGCCACCGCTGCCGATGCGCCTTCACCCCAAGAGAAAAGCCCCAGCCACTGCAGCGGGTTTCCGCAGGTGCAAGGCGGGGGGCGGCAGGGCCGGCGGCCGGCAGCGCCCGAGCCCCGAGGCGAGGTGATGGGCTGGGGTTGCGGCTGGGCACGGAGCTTCTCCGACCGCCTCCGCCGCTAAAGTCAGGAAGTGACGGGGGGGACACAAACACAAAGATACCCCCCACAACATCCAACCCCCCTGACCAGATATTCCCCGGGCGGGGAAGGGCTCAGTGGGGCCCGTGGCCCCCAGAGGAAACCGGCTCCGAGGGGGCGGCAGCAACTACAGCCCCAGTGGGCTCCGGGGGCGCTGAGCCAGTGCTGGCTGCACCGGGTCCCCCTGGATCCCCCCGGGTCCCCCCCCTTTCTTTGTATCCTTTAGGTCATCACGCCCAACCTTCCCTCTTAACCATCGTGTTGGACAGCTGCTTTTGCAAAACCATTGCAGTTCCCCCGGTAATGCCACTGCTGCCAGAGAAGGAGACAAGCCAATAAAACAGGACATTTTACGGCTGGGTCTGCTATGGAGGAGGGGTTATCTAGTCCAACGCTAGCTGCTCATGGATCGTTAGCAATTTCGTTGAAGACGAACAGCTGCTTAGTGTGTTAATTTAGGAGGAAACGCGCAGCTATTTTTATGTAGCAAGAAGGTCAGGAGCAAAACCTGCATCCTTTTGTAAAAGGCCATCAACACACTTGAGATCTTAAGATGTCATAACACAACAAGGCAAGCATGCTCCCGAAAGGGCTGACGAGCTGCTTTACCGCAATATAGGCCGCGTCTAGGTGGAGAGCTAAACCGGCTCCTCCACACTGCTCCGTAGCTGGGCACCGAGGGGAGCCGCAGGCCTCCGGGAAGACGTCAGGATTCAAGAGCCTCGGTAAATCGGGCTGCGGCAGCCCACGAGGGAGAGCTCACCGAGCTGCCTTGCGCGTGCCAGCAGCAGGGCCTGTGGGCAGGGGGCCGGAGCGCAAGGGACAGAACTGAGGCACCATGTTTAGGGCTAACCGGCACGTTTTCTGTGTGCCCATGTGACGCCCAGACCCTGTATGGCAGCTGCCACCCTGAGGGCACCCCGGGCACCCGGCTGGAGGCCACGCTACTGTGCAGAGCTTTGCGGGCTGCTGCGGCCAGGCGCCATGCCTGCGCTGGCTCAGGGGAGGCTGGCACCAAGCTCCCCTCCCAGCAAAGATTAAAAAAAAAAACATCCCCAAGCCCCAAACCAAAGCCAAGCTATTTTAAAAAGATTTCTAGAGGTGGTTGCAAGGCATATATCTCCAGTGACAGTCGGACTGGGGTCCCTAAGATGCCAGGTCCCCTTTGCTGCTGCTGGGGAGGGCCAGGTCTTGGGGTTGCACACCAGCAAGGCCTTTGGTGATGCCAGGTGAGCCCACACTGGGCGACCCATGCCGCGTGGCAGCACGGCACTGGAGACCTGGGCCCGGTACATAAGGAAGAGTTTGCCCCTACCAAGTACGGGGTGCTTGGTGCACAGGCACCACAGCCTGGCCTGACGCCAATGGCATTTCGGGTAGAAAGAGTGAGGTGTACAAAAGCTGCAAGCCCTCCTCGCTGCTCCTCTCCCTCTTGGCAAGGAGGGCTGCCCTGGCCCGGCCCTCTCCAGGGGTATCCTGCCCTGCAGCAGACCCGATTTGGGAAATCCCGTTTATTCTCGGTAAAACTGGCACCTGCATTTCCTCCCTCTCTGCTGGGGGCGGGGGGGGGGGTGTACAGGCCCCACAGATCCTCAGCAAGGGAGTCTCTAGGGAGGGAAGAAGCAGCCTGAAGCCCAGCCCTGCCGGCGGGAGCACCTCCAGGCCAGAGTGGCCGGGGCCGAACAGCCGGATTTCACGGCAGGGGTCTCGCGGCCGGGAGCGGTGACCACCTCCAGCAGGAGAGGAGCGCCCCAGGAGGGCACTGCACGTGTCGTGGCCCACACCGTGGCTCTCAACCCTGCGCCACAGCCCTGGACCCCGCGCTGTGCCACCCCCATCAAGACCCTTGGCACGGGCTGCTGCCTTCCTTGCCGCGGATACCCTCCGCGTCCACCAGGCAACGCAATGCTACAGTATTTTTTCCACCTCTCCTTGGGAACCCCTCCGAGCCTTTCATGGGATGCCGCCCTCGCCCGGGCATGTAGGAAGAGCACAGCTGATTACTCACAGGGCAGCCAGAGACACAAGTCCCAGGAGCAGCTAAGGAGCAGCAGGGAACTGAGCCTATTAAGGACATTTTTCTGCAAATGAGCCAAAACGACATCAGCTATTCGGAGCATGTGGCTTTACACGGACTTGCTAGTAATTCACATGTCTAGTTCAGGAAACGGAGTTTGGAAGAAATGGCCCAGGGCTTTGCTAAACAAGGTGTTAGAAGGTGAGTTGTGCTTGCAGTCCGCTGCCTTCAGAAAGCTGCCCTTCCTCAAGCAGGGCATGCCTGCAGAGCGGCATCTTGTCACCGGGAGATAGCTCTTTCAAAATAAAACCAGATATTGAAGGAACAAATTGGTTTTTCTAACTGTTCTGTTGAAATTCCTTTCCTGCTTGCTGTAGATCTTCCTTAACTATCTGATTATGGTCTTTTCCCCCCCTCTCGTGTCACAATAAGGAGTCATCCCTTCCCAAAAAAAGAGAGCCAGACCTATGTTAGTTGTGATACAGGACTGACCTACAAAAAATACTTGTAGGAGACACAACCGTCTACATGAAGCTCTCTGATTGTAACAGACCCCGTTTTTCTGGTGACTCTAACTTCTCCAGATCGTTCATGGACGACCTCAGTATTTAACCACCATTCATCCTCTAGCCTCTATGTCGTTTCCAAATCCTCTGGGGTTTCCAAGCGGCTGCGGAGCAGCAGCCTTGCGCCCAGGCTGTGCAGAAGTGTGCAGCCGCCCCATGGCGTAGTGCTGGGGGGGGGGGTTACTTTGGGGACGGAGGAGCGAGCTTGACCCCCAGCCCCCCGAGGCCCGACCCTGCCCGCCCAGCGCAACAGAGAAAGCCTTCAGCTCCAGCAGCCATCCCTGAACCGAACAGCAGTATTTATCCTTCCCTACCGAAAAAAAAAGGGAAAGGCCCGAGATTTCCCAACAGCAAAAAGCAGGGATCGACAGGAGAGCGCTTACCTGAGGAAAGGTGGCGCCGCGTTACCTCACGCAGAACGGCGCGGCTGGGCCGCCGCCGCCGCCGCCGCCGCCGCCGCCGCCGCCGCCGCTCCGCTCCCCGCGCCGCCGCCGCCGCCGCCGCCGCCGCCGCCGCCGCCGCTCCGCTCCCCCGCAGCCGGGGCAGCCTCTTCGCGACCTGCTCTCGCTCCCGCGTACCTCTGCGAGCCGAACCCCTGCCTCCCCCCGGCAGCGAAGAGCAATAGCTCTCCCCAGCCCCAGTCCTGAGCGCTGGGACCCACGGCCGGCGCAGCTCGACCGGCCGCCTTTGCTGGCCCAGCGCCTCCGGCACGCGGCCGCCCCTGGGAGCCGGTTTCGCAGGCGGCCCGCGGGCAGCAGTGTGCGGAGTCTGCAAGGAAATCAGCCTCCTAGGTGTATTTTGTGTCTCCGGCAGTAAAGCTTAATTGCATGGAAGTGGGACAGGGGTTAAACACACCCTCACTTGGAAAAAAACGAGTTAATGACAACCTGCCCCAAATTATTGGAAGCGAACGAATAGCAGGCTGCTTCTGAGGCCGGGGTGTCACGACCCTCCCTGTCAGAGCCACGCTGAATTTCTCTGAAGAGATGGATAATCTACCACTTCCCTCGGTGAAATTGCAGTGAAGTGGAATCCATCACCCCGGCTAAGAACGGCATCTTAAACGGCTTCAACTCAGTATTAATGCTCAAATTGATTAGCCTATTTCGTCTCAATGGAAATCCTCACCGCTTCTTATTAGCGGCCAGGCTTCAAACAATCTTTGAATCAAATACTACTTAAAAGGTATTTCAAAATACTTACTTGACAAAATTCATCACTTAATTTCAAATTACTGTCTGCATTTTGTGTTAAATCGTCAATGGACAAAGTAGGTAGCAGCCTGGGAGCTGAGCCTGGAAGCGGAGGCTGCCTGGCTCCACTGCTTCGCAGAAGCACGTTCTCTCCCTGACTCAATAAATCCCTAACTCTCGGCTGAGCCGTGAGCACACGCTCAAAAAGAGACTATGGATATTATTCCCTTCCCCTCCAAAACCTGCTTATGTCCCAATGTATAGCATACTCTCCAGGGAGGTAGTACAAGCAGATTTGATTTTCCTCCAAGAGGGAACCAGGCCTTCCATCTGCAGTTGATTCTTGCACAGGTAGGGCTCTGCTTTCCAACTAGGTGGCAACTGAGCCGAAGCAAATGAGTAACGTTCAACGCTTCAGCAAGCCCCCGTTCCCTCCGTATCCCAAAACTTACGCCATTGTACTGTCTCTTGTATTGGACAGGATTTAGTAGCTTGGTCTCTGTCATATACTTCTTACTAGGCTAGAAAACACCATGGAAGGCCATAATATAAAAGCACTGTCTCCAGCAGCTGTATTTTAAAGGATTATTTTTTAATTAAAACATTTTTTCTGAAAGAAAAAATCCCTGCTTTTTTGAAATGCCAGAGCTTGTCAAGCATGCTTCATAAATGCCGCTGCTACCAGCTCCAAGGCCTCTGGAAGAGGAAAAAACAAGCTTAGAGGGCAGGTGAGGTGGTTCAGTGCATGTACAGAAAGAGAACTTGCCTTTAAAATATTAAGGCTAATAAGGAGCTGGAGGTGCTTCCAAGGGCTAAGTGGCATCAGAGCGGGAGTCGTCTGTTTACAGCTTTGAGAATAGGTACCGCAAGCCTGTTTAAATCCCACGTTATACACCTAAATACTATACTGACTTCTGCCTTAGTTGGACTCTCAAGGCAGTGCTATACTGTACTCAGGCTGTCTTGTAGTGCTGCAAGGACCAACACTGCACAATTCTGCTATCGCTTAAAACAAATGAAATAAGACTCCTTTGAATAATAAGCTGTGATATAAATATATTTACACTATATGCATTTTTACAGGAAATACTTTACAACTCATTAAAAATTCTTAAGTAATAACACCATGACCCTACAATTGACCACAGTGACAACTACAGTTCTTGGATTTTCAGGATTTTTATTAGAGAAGTTGAAAGTTTCATCTCAGGACTGACAATAACATAATTATCTCTTTTCATTTAATTTGTTTATAGGAATATGTAGAATTCATTTGTACAAGCATATACAACAACGTAATTGGTGCTTAGTACATTGAAATCAGTAATCTGATTTGTTCTAAACTACCAGTTTTCCATGCAGTCGTCTTTGTATTGGCAGCATGGACAAATTCCAAGCAGAATGCTTACATGCATTGTTTTGCAATATAACTACAGCAAGCTTTAGAAACATGCAAATTAACACATAGCAATTTGTTTTTATATCTAATGGACATAAAAAGGTTATTCCTGATATGAAATTTTGAAAATCTGCATAAATACTTTTGTGCAAAATTAAATTAGTTATGTACTTTCTTTTACTAGAAGTATCAAGAATGCCCACGGAATTAATATACACACATATATATAGAGACCTTGTTACGCTAAAAGTCTTTGTAATTAATCAAACAATATTCTGTGCCGTACATTTATTCAGTATTTACTGGCTAGCAGAATGACTGTGGTCATATAGTAGGCATTACAGTCTTATTGGCATTTGTATCACATGCAAACATACTCGTAGTATTTCTGCTTACTAATCTTACCATGTGGCAACATATATGTGATTTTTCTACAATGTGATTCTGAAGTGTATAAATACTTTTTACATTTTCACAGTTACAAACTTTTTGCCAAAAGCCATTTAAACAATCTTTAAGTTACAATGAACTGTAATATCGGGGACCTGCAGCAATAGGATCAAAATGCAATTTCTATACAAGCAATGTACGATGTAAACTTTTCTTAAAGTGCCTAATACATAATTCCTTAGAGCACTGCGCAATTTTGGCACAAATACACTGTATTCCCCTCATGCTAACCATTTCAGTAACTTTTACAGGATATTAGCTTCTTTCAGACATGATAGAGTTGATATGGCACTTGTGAATGACATCATTTGAATGCAGAAATATCCCGTCAAGTTAGTGTTATAGGTGATGAATTTGGCCGATGACTGTAGATACTGTACTTTTGAGTACATGCAATTAATTTTCAACAGTTTACTGTCTGCTGCCTGAAAAATACTTTGAAGTATAATTAAGAATTGCCCAAACTTAACTCCTTACTAAACTGATTAGGACCATTATTATTACTGTGACCTAGCAGAAGATCCAGTTCAATGGGCTTGATGTCGTCTGGTGCGGAGCAACTGAAGAGTTGTGACTGGACAGGATTTCGTAGCATGAGGTTTCTACACAGTATATCACACATGAGAATACACATGGTAGATAACACGACTACAGTTTTGTTACCACTTGAGATGATGTTAAAAATATCTGTTCTGTTTCAAGGATCTGATTGTATAATTCTGATGCAGGCAAACCGCCTGTTGAGATACAGAAGGGAATACCGGACTGGGTTTAAAAACTGTGTTGATCTTTTGATTAGTGTTTTTCTGAACAAAGGAAATTCATATTATGGAAATCCAACAAAGGAAATTCTGTGCCCAGTGTTAAAAAAGAAATATGCAAACCTTAAGACTTGGTGGTCCATAGCTACACTTTATATATTAAAAAAACAAAAATCCCACTTTTCAGCCTCAGCAACAATAGTGTGAATTTTGCTTTCTTTTGAAGGATGCTGTGTTCGCTAACTTCAATTTGCATGTTGAGGCTTTAGACCACTGTTGCTGGCCTGCGATCCATCTCTGCTTCCAGCTTCACCATCTGCTGCATCTCCTTTGCCTGCAGTCCAAAATAACCACGTGAAGTATTGCATTAGACCTTGTGTTCAAAGTGAAGCTCATTTTTTAATATGATAGTGTCTGAGTGAAATATAGGCAAAACACACTGAAGATATATGTAATCACATTATGCTTAACCCCCCAAATGCCCCTGTGTTTTCAAACTCAGATGTAGTTCTTAATGTTTACAAATTCTTGGAAAATATTTTTGATCCTATTCCAAGATTCATGAGTCAACTTTCTGAAGAAGCATATAGTAAAACACACAAGCTCCAATTTTTGTGAAGAAAACTAGGCAGATGCTGACTCAGCTACTTCTCCTGACACAGAGATGGCTTTGAGAATATATGCTAGATCACCGCTGTGTTAGTGCTGGGAAGTGTTACGTCCTGAGACATTCAGAGAGTTGACCGACAATCTGGACCCATCTCTTCCCAGGAAGACAATGAATAATGAAAATCACCCAGTGGATCACCTTCCTTGCAGTTGGCAAGACAGGTCTTTAAAAATAATCTTCATCTGGCCTGATGATCCTAACCGTCTCTTACGACTGCAGATGTGCTGTTTTTCACCTCAAGGTTAGACTGTTGCTACATGTTCTCCTTGGGATTACATACACTGAATCCACCTGAAACCGTATCCAAACATGTTGTGCAGAATACAGCGATGCATTTATGCCAGATCTTGCTATAAACTCCAGGTGCCTCAGGCTTTGCAAGCAGAGTTAAAGCACTAAATAGGAATGGTAACGGGCCTGGGAATCCCCGACTTTAGGGTGGCTTTCTTTTCTCTCCCTCTTTCCCTCTCCTTCTTCCTCCCACCCCCATGCACACACTCTTACTCCTCCTGTGGCTCAGGTATGGATTTGAATTAGTGATTTGGTTTGAAATTTTGCAGTTTAAAGGAACTGGGAGACACCAACTCTTCCTTCATTTTCTTTGAGGGCTTTTGATTTGAGAATTTATTCAAATCCATAACGCAAAGAACTCTGAGTAACTTGACCCAGAGGCAAGCTGGCCCATCTATCTTTACAACCAAACTTCCATGGATTAGGACAGGTTTAGGAAGAGGAAAACCAAACTAATATTTTCTTTGCATAACTACTTTAGTGGTCTATATCTGTCATAAATGGAAGAATGGTTACTGGACTTGATCTGTGTGAACTATGTTTCTTGAAAAGTTGTAAAGGCTGCTTAGACAGGGAACTTTATTATAGAAGCTCCTACTTAAAGAGTCACTTATTCTGGATGTGCAAACATACTTGCATATGCAAAAACAGGCAAATGTAAATCTAAATTAATGAGATGCACAGTTATTCATTTTGCAAGGTAAATGTGGGTTTGTGCATATGTGATAAAAGTGCCTTCTTGAAAAATTTAGTCCTGTACTTTTATAATCATCATCATCATCTTGGGGAAAAAAGTAATTATGATAATAGCAAAGCAACTGTCATAAATATGATTAAAAATTAATCAACACTCTCCATTTAAATGAGTTAAAAGCTTGAAAGTAATGAAGAAATAATTTTAACATGAAAATATGGAAACATAATAAATAAACCAATATGTACAATCTCTTCTGAAATGTTGGCTGGATTTTGCCTGTGTGTGAAATGAAATTCCAGATAAAACAAAGCTCCTTTGTTTACTTCTTAGTGACTCACACATTTTACGTTTTAAGCTTGTGACTTGAACACCGGCACATAGAGTCCTATAAATATTCTGCAAGCTAGCATATAGTGCATGGAAATATTTTAAAGTTAACTTGGTTTCAAAGAACACATTAGCATAGGATCAGGATGCCCATTTTTGCTAGTTTATGGTCAGGGTCAGACAGCGCATGAGCTGACGTGAGCACACCAGCAGAATACTTGAAGGTGAGCTTTGTGGAGGCAGTGGTGAAGCTGCAGTGAATTCATGAAGGTAGTGGCAACTAATGGACTCAGCTCTCAAGATGCTTGCTCTCTAGTGAGATCTGAGGCAGCCAAGAACCATACGTATTAAAAGAAGAATACAAATTTTTTTTTCTAGCCTAATAAATGCTTTTTTTCCTCATTATATATCCGTAAATAAATGTCTTTAAAGTAGGTACAGTCAGACTCAGTGGTGCAAGATGTAAGAATGTTATCAATTCAAGAAAATAATTTGGATCAGGCAATACTGTGCAATTGGATGTTCAAGCCTAAAACAATTAGCACCCTTCGTAAGACAAGGGGTTAACAGAGACTTTTTATGAGTGATGGTTATTAGGAAGATATAACAGCACAGCCACACAGTAAGTATAATTACCATACCTTGTAATATGTCTGTAAACTGAATTTTAAAGTGCTGGAAGCCTCTCTTCTTTAGACACTAAGAAGCTATTTCTAGCTATCCATTCTAGATTTTGCTATTTTTAGTGTGGCATTACTTATTTTATTACCATACTAATACACGTGGAAATGCTTTGTCTGTCTATCAGCATTAGCAGTTAATCATATGTATGTTAACACTAAAATGGTTTCCTTAGATCAACAGACACTTCTCACACAGGGTTTAGAATTCTAAGCATATCCTCTAGCAATGACAGGTAATGTACAATACAAGTTAATCTCTAAATATTTCCTATCCACATTGCTGTTCATATGCATCTGGATCTGAGATGCTAAAGCATAAAATACTGTTAATATAGTGTCAGACTCAAATATTTGTGTGCAAACATGATTAACATTGTGTTCACTATGTCAATGGTACTTCCCAATGGTTGCATTTACAAGGAGAGCTCCAATGATAATGATTTAATTTAGAAGGAAAGCACACCAAAATAATAGCTTGCTTATTATATATCCATCCTACCTTGTGTTTGAGACACTGCATGACAGGATTTCAAAAGCTGTTTATACAAAAATAATAATGTCAAAATTGAGTAATACAACAAGAAGCAAATAAAATGAATGAAAACTGAAGTGAGATTGAAAAATTAATGCAAGAAAAATTATACATAAAACAAAACAAATCTAAATTCATAACAGTTTGTATTGAAGGCTGTTTCCATCCATAACTACTTTTCTACATTGCATATTTGTATGAAAAATTTCTTCACTTGTTTGATCAAGAAAAAAAATTAGGACTTCAGAAAGTTCATTGAATAAGTACAGTACCACCTTTGTCTTGATCCAACTAGCTATAATACATCAATGTGCATAACAATGAAATCAGACCTAGCTAATTAGCTTGGGTGTAGCATCTTGCTAACAGGTCTATGCTGCTTCCAGTAGATGAACTAGGATCTGCTCAGCGTCACCTGTACTATTGATCTCTAAAGACTTCTCAGAAGAGTGAGTCAGCACCCTCTGTGATCAAACTAAAGCTAAAAATTTGTCTTGGTGCACTTTTAGGGCTAAAAACAAGTGGAGGCCACCACTTGCCCAGGCAAAAGTGATAACATGCATGTAGATGGATCTTACTCCATTTAATCACTGATGATTTAAGCTGACCTCTTCTCTGCACTGAGATGGACTGTGAGCAAGCTCATGTGCCCAGTTATCAGCTCTCAGCAGTGGAGACTGTAACCCTGGGTGAGGAAAGTAACTAACTGCTCCAAGAGGTGACTCCTTTAATGACTCACACTTTTGTCACAGCAGCCTATCTTCCTAGACATAACGTGATTATTGCATTGTGGTCAAAAGCACAGCCCTAATCATTCCCTCTTGTCCTTATATTTTTGATCACTGGATCCAAAGCTCTCTGAAGCCAATAGCAAGATACCATTGATATCACCTGGCTTTGGATCATGCCCATCATCTTTTGTCAACCAGCATGGTTTGCAGGGAGTTGTTGGTCACAGTGCAGTCATCCTGCAGATCCACTGAAGCCCAACTGCCTCCCCTGGGTGCCTCCCTCTGCCTTCTGATTGCATGTGGATACTGCCCAGGAGCAGACTGAGTGACAGACCCATCTGTGTTGGGCATCAGAGACAGCGTCTACAGAAACCATGTGGAGGAACAGGCTAGAAAATTGTTTGCTGTCCAAAAGGCAGGTGGAGCAGTCGAAAGGGAGAGTCACGGTGGGTCTGGCTCAGCAGTAGCAGCTGCCTGCAATCCGACATACTATCCCCCTAGAAGTTAATTAGGCTGCATCTCATGGGGCTGTAGGATTCTCCTCTGATAGCAGAAATATTTGATTTGTACATACTCTTCCCTCCCTTCTGCAGGATGACTTTAACTCATAGTATAATGTCTGCCAAAGTGTTCAAGTTCTCAAAATTTAATAACAAAGATGTAAGTGCATAACCCTTGAAGGTGATGGGTGTTAACCACAACCTCTCTCTCTCATGTCACTAAACCGATAGATATATTCCCCTACATCTGTGCAAGTGCAATACTGCAAGTCAGTGTGACTATCACAGCTCTCTGGCTTACCCTTTCAGCAAGGGAACTGCTCAGAACATAGGCATGCTCCTACCAGAAATAAGATTAGAACTTTTCTTTCCTTCCTAAATAGCTTTTCAATTAAAAACAAAATTCTTATAAACCAGCAGAAAATAATAATGTATTTTAATTAGGAGAGGGTGTACTAGTACAGATAAAACTCCCTGTGCTGTTTCTTTAGAGTTCAGTCCAAACTGAAATGTCTCTTGAAGTTCAGAGATACTCTGTGCACATTCTTCACTGCTATTTTCCAATCAGCACTAGAAACATAAGTTCAAAAATGAAGAAAGATTTTCTTGAGATACTTTCTGGGAGTAATTAAAATAAGATACGCTAGGCTTTTTTAGGACTGTTGTATCTAGCTATCCAGTATCAGTGTGGTAGAAGAGCTGAAAGGATACACTCTGGCTAGTCAAGCAGTCAAGCTTTCATATGCTTATTTGAACCTAATCTGGATTTTATAGCATTATTTTAGTCACTTCACCTCTTCACTTTAACTCCCCAAACAGACTAGTGATTACAAACAAGGTCATATTCCCAAGTTCAGTAAAATGACTTATATCTAGAAGCATTCTTCTCAGCCTGATTATGATTACTGTTTTTAGTAATTGCTTTTATTCTAAGCCTTTTAAATAAAATACCTGCTCATTCTGTTTCTCCAAGACTTCTAAATGCTCAAGCTGAACTTTTTTCAACTGATCCATTTCCTTTGACTGCTTCATTGCCAGCTGTAAAGAAGAGAAAATAATGACAGTGAAATGTAACACACTGTTAACTAGCAAAATAAATACTTAATTGAAATGTATACACATATAAGCTGTCTTGTCTCCTTTGGACTGTGTAAAAAAAGGGAGGAGGCCTGTTATATCACACAGTCTTTATAAATAATATGAAATATTATATTAATACCTCTTTTTGTTATATATTTTATATAAAAGTAGTATATAAATAAAAAGGAACAGTAAATTTGTCAATTTAAAACAGTTTCCTCATATATATTTTAGACCTTTTGAACTACAGGCATGTGGAACAAAGCAAGGACAACTTTCGTTTGTTTATTAGAGCTGAATTCTCAACACAGAGAAATGAAAATGAAAATCCAGAAATAGTGCCCAGTGACTTTGTCAAGGTTATAGTTACCCTTTTTCTCTCTTCCAGGAACTTTTTTGTGTTGCTGCTGTTCAGTTCTCTGACTCGCCTAAAAAAAAACATTGTCCATGAAAATTTATTGCAAAAAAAAAAAAGGGCAACAATAAAAAGAATCACAAACTCGTAGAGTATATTTTGGTTTCTGATTATCCGTATCAAGTGGAACTAAGGGCAAATTGTACACTCTTCTAGCTGTGGGTCTTTACACTTAAATGTTTCCAAGCACCTTTGACACTATGAAGGCTTGAAAAAGAGACAAACGTTGTTGTGAGTGAAGTTTGATTTGTCCATTACTCAAGAGTGGTAGATAAAAATTTGTTTAATTCTTTTGTGTTGCACTCCAGATTTATTTTGGTAAATCAAAAACGCTACATCTGTTAACAGTGGTAATGGAAAAATCATCTGATGATCATAAGTAAAGTCACCAATGCTGTAAGATTTTTAAAGTTATTATTTAAACAAAATATATATATATAATTAATATTTACATAAAAGACATAACTGCCAGTTTTCTCTCATTAGGATTTCTGTCATGAAATGCACCAAAAATAGTTCAAAGAGCTGAATCAGAGTAATCACAAAGCCTGAAAAGCAGAATTGCCTTCAGACTGCTTTCAAATATAGGAACAGATTTATCTCAGTGTCATTAATGGGGGTCTTATATAAACTAAGCATACCCTTATAAGTTACCGAGGCCTCTGACAACTCTCATCTTCCTCATAGGCTAGGAGTCGGTAACATGCAAGGGAGTTAGCTCAGTAGCAACACGCTCACACCTTTGGACCAAAACAGCTCAGTGCAGGGGAGGGAATGCAAAGAAGAAAGAATAAGCCAAATGGCAAGCCCAAAGTCAAAGGGAAACCCGGAAGGCTCAAGAGACATCATTGGGTAGACTCTGTTTCTACCTATTTATTTGGAAACTTTTAGAATAAATGGAAGAAATTTAAATAGCTATAATGCAGATCCAAATCCAAAAATCTGCGTAGCTGGTACTGAAAAGTGTCTCTCTAGTCTCCCTAGTCAATCAAGGACGACTTCCTCAAATGCGCAGTGAATACCCCACTTTTGCAAGTGCAGCGGTGCCCACGGTTTGCAGACCTGGGATGTTGGCCAGGTTTCCATGCCAGTGGTGGTTCAGTCGAGGAGCAGGGAATCAACATGTGCGCTGTTGTTGAGCACATCTCCTGCTTCTCCTACCTCTTTCATCAGCTTCTCTGCTTATTACCGTTACTTTTAGCACCCCTTTTTTCTGTTCCATCTCTCTTCCCTGTTATTAGTAGATGAGGGAGAAAACCTTTCACTGGCACCACTTCCTGTGTTTTTAGTGGTGCTAAGCGTCTAGTTTCTCTAACTCCAGCTAGAACCAAACCTTAGATCCCTGTTTTCTCTAAAAAAGCAACAGTAAAAAGGTATAATGCCAGCAGCTGAAGAAGAAAAAAGCATCTCCAAATAAAACTAACACCCCAGTCATTAACTCTTACAGATGTGCTTCTGTTTAGTAGTGTGACTAGTCCTACATCAGTCAGTGTCACAGCTGATAAGCACAAAGTTAAGCCCCCTTTTATTTCCCTGATCAGGGCATTACATTTATTAAAGGGATAAAAATGAGAAAAGTAACATTTTTCATAAAATGGCCATCTCAAGTATATTCAGCACAATCACTAGACAGAAATGCAAGACGTTTCCACACCTGGAAGCATGGCTTTAGTAGCTTTAATCAGTGAGTTCGTCAGTCAGCCTGTGAGATGCTGTCTCAGGAAGGGCGATCTGATACTTACCTCTCTCTTTCAGCTTTGTTTTTGATAGATTTATCCTGGCTTATGGCTTTGCTGTTTTCCATAGATATTTTAGCCTGGTTGGCACGCATTTCTTTGCTTTCCCTAGGCAAAACCAAACAAAATCATTAATATCTAAGATTCAATCACTGTTGCTGTTCATTTACTGATATTATTCTACACTGTAGCTTATATTGTCCTTGAAGCATTAAGGAAGAGGAAAGAATAAACAATATGACGATTGTCCTCCTTGGGGTAGACTTTTTGCAATTTGAGCAAGCATTCAGAAATCTCAATGTTCTAGAGAATATAATTTGAAAGAACAGTTTTAAGCATTTCAAACTTTGAATAAAGAGGCTATAAAATACTCTTTTCTCTCTAGTATGTAAGATTTGTCTGAATATGAGCTACTATCAGCCATTTAGAAAATGCAACTTGTCTTTTAAAACTGTCTAATAAATTTAAAAAACCTAAAAAACTCAGAACATGACTGCAATATGAATAATAATAATACTTGCTAGTTGTGGCATGAGCGGACAGACTTCCCGGTATGACTTTTACTTTTGGGACTGAAAAGAGCCCTAAATTTTAGACCACGGTCAGACTCGTGCTTGCTTTCTCTTTCCAGCCCAGGGAACCTTGTGGTCTTCTCTGTGAAACCAGATACCTTTAACAGAAGGGTGGCAATTGCCTCCCATGGGCAATGACTGAATAGTGTCGTTTGACTCAGGAGGCGGAAAACTTCTCCAGTGTTTCAGCCAGTATAGTAGCTTAGCACTCCAGTTCTTGTAGCTCCTGATCTTAAGTGCTCCTTTAAATGGGAATTAGGTATGGAAACTAAGAGAGTGAATAACTGACTTGGAAGTCCTCTGTACAGGATAAACATACACAAGTTTCCCATCACAAGACAAAGCAGTGCTTCATTCTCCTTGTCTGGATCTGATCTTAAGTACAGTGTTAAAAAATTATTGTAATTAACTCAAAATTCAAAAATTCTGTATGCACAGAAGATGAGGGGTATGGCACAGAGCACAGTGCTTAATTTAATGAAATGTTATTTAATTTTCAAAATTTTATTTAATTTTCTAAAATTTTCTGTAAAAGGCATTGACCATTAAGTAACATGAGGGAACTTTGTGTCATTTTCCATATTTTAATATTTTTATTAAAAGAAATGCAGCCCTTTTTTCCACCAAGACTTCATAAGGTTTCCCAAATACAGATTTAAAGGCAGTGGTATTACAGGAAAAATTGAGATGGAGTTCTGAACGATGTTCTAGCAAGAACACATTTTATTCTAACTGTGTCTTCTCCAAATAAAAGCTTTTATTTGCTATACTGAGTTCGAAGTAATTTTCAAGTACACTATCTGAAAAGCAGCAATGGAATAATTCTTTTTTTTTTTTTACTGTGCTAGAGGGTATGAAGAAGTTAAGTGTCGGTGTTTAAACTGATTTAACCTATTTGTAATAGACATAATTTTAGAGTGAAAGGCGTTAGGAGGACTAGTCCCCTTCTGCATCAGACTTTGCATGACTGCAAAATGAGGCTTGGGTTATGTCTATGGCTGGATCGGCCAACACCTATCGACATGCAGGTGCTTCTCCATCCTGGCAGCTGTACTCAAGATCTGAATTGCACTGCTGAGGGATCTTTCTGGGTGTAGTCATTTCTCACTGTTTCAAGAAATGACCGGTGCTTTTTATGGAAGAAATGAAAAAGTCTATCTACTTTTTAAAATCATCAAAGAAGCATTTGCAGGAAACGCTCTTTGTTTTTAAAACAGCACTTCTCAAAGATTGGGCCAAACTTCCAATACCAGTTCGCTGCCAAACTGCCTGACGTGGGACTTCACGTTGAGTCTGACGCTCAGCCCCTGCTCCCCTGGCTGCATGCAAACTGGGAGCTTTAACTGCTGATTTCTTGCTGTATCATACTGACTGCGACTCTGAAATCTGTACAAACATGCCTTTTAAAGGAATACTTAACTTTAAGCATGTAAATCTGTCCTGGGAATTCATATATATACTTAGATGACATTAAAGTGCATTAACATGTTATTTTATGTCACCACTAATGTTTGGATCACTCTCTTGAAATCGCTCTTTGTATTTAACAACAGCTATTTTTCTTTCTCGCTCATGTTATTTAATTTGGAACACATCATGGTTGCAAGTAACACTCTTGGGCCCCCAATTTCTGAGAGGTTGCAACCTCACCAAGTCAGTAAGGCCAACCCAGTCGGCGGGGGGAAACACCCCCAGAGTTCAATAATAAACTTCCAGTTTTGACTGGTGTCCGCTCTCATCCGCTTTGTTTTGAAACAAGCTGAAACCACATATTGTAATTGCCTTTCCCACCGCACATGGAGGGAAACTACCTCCTCTACAGCAGATAACTGCATCATTTGAGATTACTGATCTTCCTACCGCCACCGCGTCCTCTGCTCTGAGCGCTAACTCCTTCCCCCAGCTCACGGAGAGAGCGCGGTGAGCACAGCGTGCTTACAGCTCCAGCCATCGCCACTCCACTCTCGCATACAGCCTTCATTTTCCTGGACTCACCCGAGCTGTCTCTCGGCTATTGCATACACATATACAGATAAGTGCATACATGCATGCACTCCTACACACAATGTAGTCTATAAAACAGTTTGCAACTAATAAAGTGAAAAATCCCTTTGAGGCATTATTCTTCACATTTCAGCACTTTACATTCCAAAATCTTCTGAACTAGCCAGCCATAGTTTCAAACAAGAAAGTCTCGAAACTGCACAGTTGGGGGTTAGGTACAAATTCCTGAATAAGCAGAAACACACTAATTGCAGCAAATAAAGAGGAAAGAATTTTGAAGGTGGTTACTGCTGGGACAGCTCAGAAGAAATAGTACCTATTATTTATCAGGACCCAGATTTTGAGGTCTGTTCCTCAGTAGCTCTTTAAATAGAACAATATATGGACTGAGCACAAATTATTTCTAATAAGAAAGTAAGATCTACTAATAAGAATATAAGAATCATTTACAAAAAATTATATAGGGCTGTTCAAACAATGCAGAGATACAAAAATTCTAAACCCAAAGATGAAATCTATGAGAAAAAGGCTAAAGAAAAAGTAAACTTCAACTTCATGTAAATATATCTATAACGACAGCTTTACATTAGCAAAGTTGAGAGAATAAAAAAATAGGTATAGAAATGAAAACAAAAATACTTGCAAGAGATGAGAAAAAATCTTATTGCACAGAAAAGCTATATATTAGTAAAATGTCTTCTAAGCACTGTATTGAATTGCAAATAGGACCGAAAACAGGACTATTAAAAAGAAAGTGATGTGATCTCTCTGGGTAGATGAAGACATTATGATCTGGATATAGAGTACCAAGGACTGAACCTTCCCCCAGTTAGTATCTTTTGAATAATGCATTTGTATTGTAATTTAGCAATTTTTGAATTTTAATTTTGACTGGGTATGTATTGCAGGACAACTTGAATGCATGGGTTAACACAGAGATTAACATAAAGATGAGCTCACTAAAGCCTTTTGCTGGAATAGTTCTCTGTTGGATGGAAAGCTTGAAGGTCCCAGGATCTATTCTCTCTGATGCAAAGATAAGCTGTTATTTCACTCAGGAGTTTTAAAAATCATTTCTTTTCCTTCTTTAAATGTGATTTATTTATTCCTTTTTCCCCATGCTTTTTATGGAAAAGATGCTGAAGACAATTACATATGAATATACACATACTGCATGAATATACACATACTGCATTCATATGCGTTTAGACTGCTTCACATAATAGATTATAGCCTAAGATAATGATTCCACTATTTACTAGCATTTTTAACACTGTGGCCAGTAGGTGTATTTTGATTTCATTTAATTTGAAATCGGCAGTGTGGTTAATTACAAAAGCAACACCGAGGTAGTGTCATGTAGCATCTCCTGTGTTCCCAGTGCTTCCAAAACAATACATCGTTCTGAAGTAGCTTATGCTGCAACCTGTTGGCTAAAGTTTTTATGACCTTATTTCCACATTTAATATTTCTCAGTTCCCAGCCCTCGGAATTCAAGTTCCTGGGTAAAGTCTAAGCACATCCACAGCTGATGTAAAGTGTCGCAGCTTCACTGCAGCTGCTGCCTGCTGACGATCTAACCCAGCTAAGAGGTCTATTCCTGCATCTCTCTCTCCCACATCCGATCATTTATTTTACTTGTGCCTTGCATGCAGCCCAATATCTTTGCCAGTAGTGCAGGAGCTAGAAAGACAAGGAAACCACGGTGTGTTATACAGGTTATAAGCCAAACCCTCATTATCAAGTATCACTGCCCTGCTCACCTGTCATGGGAAAATTTTAGCTGCTGGGTTTGTTGTTCATGTGCATTAATCAGCAGTTTTTTCAGTAGTTCACACTGTTGGTTCAAGTGTAAATCACGGATTTCTTGCTCTTCAGCGCTGTGTGTATTGATCATCTCAGACCACTCTTTAGTGTGCTGCGCCACAATCTCTTTGACCTGCAGAGAAATAACAGCAGTTTCACCAGTAGTTCTCAGGTTGGCTGTAAGATCAATTATGCCAAAGACAATGCAAAGACAATCATAAAAAAAGATTATACAGAATGCAGATAAATTGTGAAAATGAAGTTACACAAATGAAATTGCTTCATGGAGTAACAAAGCCACTGAAGACACTACAGTGCATTATAAAAACAGATGTAAAACAACCCCTACTATTAGGACTCTATTATCTAAAGTATCCTGAATAAATTGACTACATATATGCTCCTGACTGTACTAACATTATTTTAAAACCTTCTCTAACACCGAGTTCATTATGGAATGGTTTCATGTTCTTGGTTGCCAGGAAAAAATATATATTCAAAAATATAGAAATTAGCAATGGAAAAAAATCTAGTGAGTGGGATTTCCCTGAGGGCTTAAATACAGTCTTAGATTTTTGTGGAGACAGTTCTACAAACACAGTCAGTTTACAGAGAAATCCGGTATCTAATACAACCTGAATCTGAAGATAGGCTACATATCTTTGTTTTATATTCATTAAGTCAGCAGGAAATCTGACATGTATTCTTCTCTTGCTTATCTCCCAGGGCTCACAAGAATAATGAGATTAAAGTTTTGGAAAGTTCCCAAGAGACAATGCAAAGAAATCTAAATTACTTGAGTTATTATGATAATAATATATTGCACTCAGTGATTTAGAAAAGAAGCTAATAGAAAGATATGTTTTATTATCCTTTAATAATTATCCTTGGGTATTTTGACAAGCTACCCTACTTTTCCATAAATGGTATACAAAATGCGTCTCACAAAAAAATAAACCTATTTTCAGGTAGTCATTTCAAGTGCTACTATGGTAACTAATAGCATTTGGGCCATCTTCTGTGAAAGCTAAACCTAATTCTTCAAATCAAAATTGCCACCGCACTGCTTAGAAAGGAAGCAACTGATGCCAGCATTTCAGGTGTGGGCCCACAGCAGCTCTGCACAATGCAGAGCACACTCTCCTACACACGCCAATGATGGCGAAAGAAGGCTTTGAAAAGCAACAGTCCCCACTCTGCCCTGGAGAGGCTCGTCTAGAGGCATGTTGAGTAATAAAGTAGGTTTCGTAATTGGAAAAAAAAAAAAAAAAAAAAAAAGGAATAATTTGCTTACAGATTAGGGTGACTGTTGCTACCTGAAAGCTGGACTTGCATTTAATATAACTAAATAGACGTCCCATATCAAAACAGCTACGATCTGCAGCAGAAGCAGTCAGTGGAGAGCCACTGGGGATTTCCGTAGCTGTCAGAAAATAACAGAAGCATTCTGAGGCAGGAGCTTGGTAAGACTAATATAGACCTAATTCATCAGGGTAGTTAAGCGTGAGTGTACCTCCAGCAAAACGAGTCATGCTTCATTTTCTGCATGTGGGTAAGCGTACTACCAAACCAGGGCCTACACCTATGAAGTCATGTATACACTGAAGCATGTGAAGCAGCTAGTGTGAGCAAAATCTTTAATAAGAAGCTCCTTAGGCAGTACTACTGCCTTCAGGCCAGAAAAAAATATGAGTATTCTGTTTAAAAAGGGGGTCAAAATAAATGCTTCAAAGTCAGGAAGGAGGAGATAGATATTCATGTTTTTCAGATGGAAATTTGAAAGGTTAAGGGGCAGACACTCCAGCTCACCTCTGGCACCTAACTGTGGCACTTAAGGGCCAAGTTTAGCCTGAGCTCCCTATGATGGGAAAGAGCAGGCAGTTTCAAAGCAGGATTAATCACACCTAAGAGCTGAATGTTCTCTGGAGATGCCTCTCTAATAATCTACAGTGCCTCAAGTCAGTTAGGCTGCATGTGTCTCCTCTCAATGCTGACCTCACTTGGCTTATGCAGCCCCCAAGGAGGCTAGAATGGACTTCAACAGAGCTAAAAGTAAGCCATTGCTGAAGTCTTTGGGAAAACCCATTTTAATATATATATTTTTTTAATGCAGATCCAGATGGGATCCACCCATCATATGGAGAAAAAAGGTACAGGCAGACGCAAAGTCCTGAGTAACTGGGTATAATTGGGATCATAGCAGCATGGGGAGCATATCCTCAGAAAGCTTCTGTGGTCACAATGTTAGAAAGTATTAATGTTTTAAAAAAGATGAGTGTTACTATGTACACCAATGCACACAGCATGGGGAACAAACAGGAAGAATTAGAGATCTGTGTGCGGTCGCAGGGCCATGATCTCGTTGCCATTACAGAGACATGGTGGGATGGCTCACATGACTGGAGTGCTGTCATGGATGGCTACGTGCTTTTTAGGAAAGACAGGCCAGGAAAGCGAGGTGGTGGAGTTGCTCTTTATGTGAGAGAGCAACTGGAATGTATTGAGCTGTGCCTAGGGGTGGATGAAGAGCGAGTTGAGAGCTTATGGGTAGGGATTAAAGGGCAGGCTAGCATGGGTGACACTGTTGTGCGTGTTTACTACAGGCCACCTGATCAGGAAGAGGAAGTCGATGAGGCCTTCTACAGACAGCTGGAAGTAGCCTCACGATCCCAGGCCCTGGTTCTCATGGGGGACTTCAACCACCCTGATATCTGCTGGAGAGACAACGCAGCTAGGCACAAACAATCCAGAAGGTCCCTGCAGGGCACTGATGATCACTTCTTGACACAGGTGGTGGAGGAGCCAATGAGGAGAGGTGTGCTGCTGGACCTCGTACTAACAAACAAAGAAGGACTGGTGGAAGATGTGAAGGTCAGGAGCAGCCTTGGCTGCAGCGACCATGAGATGGTGGAGTTCAGGATCCTGYGAGGAGGAAGCAGGGCAAKAAGTAGCATCGCAACCCTGGACTTCAGGAGAGCAAACTTTGGCCTCTTCAGGGACTTACTTGGAGGAATCCCATGGGTTAGGGCTCTAGAAGGAAGGGGGGTCCAAGAGAGCTGGTTCATATTCAAGAATCACTTCCTCCAAGCTCAAGAGCGCTGCATCCCTATGAGTAAGAAGTCAAGCAAAGGAGGCAGGAGACCTGCATGGATGAGCAAGGAGCTCCTGGCAAAACTCAACCAGAAGAAGGAAGTATACAGAARGTGGAAAGGGGGACAGGCCACTTGGGAGGAATATAGGAACGTTGTCAGAGTATGCAGGGACGCAATGAGGAAGGCTAAGGCCCATTTGGAATTAAATATGGCTAGAGATGTCAAGGACAACAGGAAAGGCTTCTTCAAATACATCAGTAGCAAAAGGAAGACAAGGGAAAATGTGGGCCCGCTGCTGAATGGGGTGGGTGCCCTGGTGATGAAGGATGCAGAGAAGGCAGAGCTACTGAATGCCTTCTTTGCTTCAGGCTTTACTGCTCAGGCCAGCAGGAATCCCTGAGGCAAGAGAGAAAGTCTGGAGAGAGGAAGACTTTCCCTTGGTTGAGGAGGATCGGGTTAGAGATCATTTAGGCAAGAAGAGAAGACTGAGAGGAGATCTTATTAATCTGTACAAGTATCTGAAGGGAGGGTGTCAAGAGGATGGAGCCAGACTCTGTTCAGTGGTGCCCAGCGACAGGACGCGAGGCAACGGGCACAAACTGAAACACAGAGAGTTCCATCTGAACATGAGGAAAAACTTTCCTGTGAGGGTGACAGAGCACTGGAACAGGTTGCCCAGAGAGGTTGTGGAGCCTCCTTCTCTGGAGATATTCAAAACCTGCCTGGACGCAATCCTGTACAATGTGCTCTAGGTGACCATTCTTGAGCAGGGGGGTTGGACTAGATGATCTCCAGAGGTCCCTTCCAACCTCAACCACTTTGTGACTATGAGACACAGGAATTGGGCAGACCCAGAAGTGAATCACACCTATGTTCCAAACATCCTTACACAGGAGCCAACACACAGTTCCTTTCATGTATTTGTGATTCAAATTGTCTTCCTGCAGAGAGTGCTCTGACTGGCCCTTGCCCCTCCTGAGAAGTCAGAAAACTTGTGGGGGGAACTGTGACAGAGCGGGCCACAGATTCTCCTCCATTGCTTGCTGTTGTGTCACTCTTCCATACAGTTTGTCACTCAGTACTGGGTGTCTGACTTCAGATTGATTTCAAATATTAGAAAGTGTAGAGAGTATCAACATTAGAGATCTGACTCCTATTCACAGTAAGACCACTTTACACCATCCTAGGCACAGACAGGCATTCCAGCAAATAAAAAACAGAGTTTGTTTTCACCGAAAGCCTCCTTACACTGTTGATGAAATGCTAAAGAAGGCAGAAATCCTATACCTCAGGTACACTGACACCAAAGAAACCTGCAAGCAGACTTAAGCATGGCAGTTCTTTAAGTATTTGATTTGTGAAGATAAGAAAGAACAATCATAAAAAATGCCTATGCTCATGGAGAGACATGCTGCTGATGTGCTATTAATTTCAAAATCAGCATGCAGTCCAATAAGCAGGTATAGCTCCCAGTAAAACAAGTTTTTCTCTGAGAGTGGGAGAGAAAAGGATGATTCCTTTTCTTAAATATCGAACAAGCAACAAGTTTCATTTCAGGTACAGCAAGATATACCCTGATGAGAAGGATATAAAGTATTTTGCAAACAACAGTTACAAGATTTGAAACACCCAGTCTGACTCAGATTCAGATGACCTTAGAACTCAAGACCATTAAATCATCTGAAATCCAATTTTGCTGCAGATCTGTGATACACTTCAAAGTCCAGAAGTAGTAAATTGAATGTATATCCTTTCTTTTCTGCAATTTATTAGCATCATAGTTAAGATGACTACTTCAATTGCATTGGGCTGTGCTCTTGTCCTACTTTCCACTGCTAAGGTAGTGTTTCTTACCCAGAAGAATAAGAAAAATAACCACTAGCTAAGTCTCTCTTTCCTGTTCTACAGACTGTGTTTGCAGTCCTGTCCTTTCATCTGTTCCAGTGGGCCTGAGACTAATTAAAAACTTCCATTTGTGCAGCATATATGCAATAAGTTTGTCTAGTCACTGTGTTCATGCAGGAATAATCTTTGAAGCAATCTTTCTTCTTTTATTTTCATCCTCTTCTTGCTTGATGCTGGGACCCACTTTTCTAATGGAGGAGAGTAATTTGTGTCTTCTAGCTTAACTGTGCATGAAGTATATATTGGGACATTCAAATCTATCTTAAATATTTTATGCCAAACTTGGGGTGGAAGTCTCTTCATGAGAGGAAGACTTCAGTAGATGAAAAGCTCTCCTCAGAGCTAGAAGTATACATGCACATTGTGACACAGAGCTGCACTGAAGGACATGCGCTGTAATTAAAGGTGAATTACAGCACCATCTGATATTAATATCAGTGGGCCAAATACTGAGAAATGCTGAACAACTGTTAATTAATCAAACTCCTGCTAACTCAGTGTGATGCATTCAGCATCTCAATTTCATCTGATTTAATCGCATCTACCTTCATCTACAATAAAAGTTAATTTCCCTATGGTCTGGAGCACTGGTTTTCAACCTGTTGCTTGCAGACTTCTAAATGATCTCTGGGACTAAGTCAAGAGGCCCACACACAGCAGTTGAACAAAAGAAGTCCATGAGAATACTAAAATCGGTATGTAATGTGGAAAATTTTGACGGAACCACAGGGAACAAGAGATTGAAAATCACTGACCTAGAGAAAACCACAGAGGCAGATGACTAGCAAAGAAGCATCCAGTGCACAGAGGCTTGGAATTTCAAAGGATCTTACACTTCAGTCTCCTTTGAAAATGTCATCCTAAAGCCTGACATGGGAGTGGACAAAAATCAATCTTTTTTCCAGATACAGATTATGTTTTAAGACAACCAGTTTGAAAGCGGGATTTTAAGAAGAACACAGCTCAGAAACTGCATACATTTGTGGAGAGGGAAAACATGAGTCACATTTATTGGATTTGGAAGATTAATGAACACTTGCATGTCCTTTGTGTGCAAATCACACATCTTAACTCTGGACTGTCAATGACGCAGGTGAGAAGCTGAGACCACAGTGAACAATTTTCTACACAATGTAATTTAAAATGAGTTTTGGAGCTTATGTCTGGAGGATAGCTACCAGTGCTCCCTAGAGAGTTTATTTTACCAGGAAATGAATTAATTATTGTTTTAAGTTGACAGCAAATTTGGTTTTACTTAAGAAAACAGTTCTGGACTTTTCATAGGAGAAGGAGCTAGAGCAATGAGAGCACCCTAGGTTTTATTCCTGAGGGTTTTCCTAACTCTTTGGCTGAGCAGGCAGCGACAAGACAGAAACCTTGTTTAGAAAACCAGGATCTCCCCCACATGAAATAATACCAAAGATTAAAATAAGGAGAAGAATAAATGAAAATGAGCTTGATCCAATCTCATGGATGTGGCTGCCTGGTTCTCTCTCACTTGTATTTTCTGTACTTGTCTGACTCCTTTCACTGGTTTCAGCTTTTACATTAAAATCTTCCACTCGCGTAATGCCTTCAGTCTCCTGTACTCTTCTCCCCCTAGATCATTTTGTACCTGGATGTGTCTTCTACTGTACCTGCCACTCTCTAGTTTGGATATCTTTCAGAAACTTAAAGCATGTCAACGGGTGGTTGGTAAATCTTTCAAAGAAAATATGAAGTAGGTGAGCACAGATCTGAGAGGGGCTTGAGTGGAAAAGCGATGGGCGCAGAGTCTGGGAGGCTGGGGAGGTGCCAGTGGGAACTGGCAGGAAGACAGGCTGTGCTTTGCGGGTAGAGAGGGAGCAGCTCTCTGCAACTCGGTGGGATCCACAAATCACAGCTTGAGAAAAACTTGTTTAAAACGAATGGAGGTTGGGTCTCAGGATACTGTTTTTCTCCAGCTCCTCAGAGAAAACAATGCACCTAATCCCCAAAGAAAAACACACTAGAAGAAAGAGGGCACTTGTTCAAGAGCAACTTGGACTCCTCCTTCCCTAAGAGAGAGTCTGGCAAGCATTGTGAATGGTGACAATGATGGAAAATGAAAAAGAAATTTCTTTGCATATATATTTTGGGAACGTAATTAGCATCTCAATTTCATATAGCATATTTTTGCCTCTTTGTCTTGGCTAATCTGATATAAATGACCAGTTTTGCTTCATGAGGCATGAATATGACACCTCCTTCAATAATTGTTAAAAGGGGAGGAAACTGATGTTGCTTTTTAAATATTTTTTGAAGAAACACTTTTAGATACCCGATTACTCCCATTCTTTTCTACATGTTATTATCGCTGAAAATCATTCATGCGCTTCCAAGAAAATTAACTACCACTCGGGTCTCAAAATCTCTCTTTCAGATGTTGCATGTGTTAAAATTGGCTTGTTTGCTTACCTTAGATTTGTGATCTGATGTTAGTGTCTGAATTTTAATTTCAGTTTCTTTCTTCAATTCAAGACAATTACTTCCTCTAAAAAAAGCAAAATTGCAAATATGTGCCACAAGTTAAACATCTTCCCATCCAGTCAGCTCTTACTAATTAAAATGTTAATCAAAGTTGAAGTGCTGCAGCGTATTGGAATGAAATTATTTCTTCTGGCAATTTATTCACAACTTACAAAATATTGTTGGATTAATGATCACTCAATTCAAACACCATACAATTAATTCTAGATTGGCCCTGCAATTATTCTGTTGCTGAGGATATGTCAGCATCTTCATTTATGGTACTGGGTGCTTTTTTCAGGCTTAAAATACCTTGCTAAGAGAAACCAGCTTCAGCCTGAAAACTTACAGGCATATCCATGCTATGCCATGATTTTATCTCTGTTTTAAAAGTCCTATTTGCTACTTTTTTAATTTGAGGCACAGAAAAAGAAGTCATTTGATAGCTACTCCCCAGGGCAGTTTAAGCATACTGGATATGAATGTTTATTAGAAATGTAAGTGCCCCTTTGCGGAAAAGCAAAAGCGAAGGGGCTGTAAAGAAGGGTACTCACTACCCTTGCAGACCAGCCCATGTGGATAACTCCTAAGCCATCTGGTACCTCAACTGCCTTGAACAGCAGCAAATCCTGAAGACAGCCCTCGCTCCTGCAAGAGGCTGAATACAGCATGGCCTTTGTGCCCAGTCATGTTAATGGGGTTGAATGCAAGGTGCAAAGATTGTTCAGTGCAGGACGAAGGCCATAATTCCAAGTAACAAGCTGGTAAAATGGCTGCGGAGAGCTTATGCTGCAGCTCCCCTGACATGCCTGTGGGCCAGGAGATGGATGACTTCTACCCTTCCCCAACAGAATTTCCTTCACTAAACCCAATTACTTGGGCTGTGCACTGGGTGGGACGGACGCACAGCAAAACAATTCCTTTGCCGCAACAAGAGGAATTCCAATTACTGTCTCACTGAAGTCAATAAATCCTTGCGGATGGGGCTGACAAGCCCCATCTTTTACCAATCTTCTCGTTCCCTTTTTTGTAGTGAAGGATTTTTAGAACAGAATACAAGTTTATACAGTGGAAGAAGTCTTAGTCTTTTGGTTTGGAATAATACAATATATTTAGTGGAGTCTATTTTAACAGTGCTGTAATAATTCAGATATCAGATCAGTTCAGGTGTCAGGTCATCCACTGATGTAAACTGGTATAACTCTACTGAGTGGAGCTACACTCATTTCATCACCTCAAGCTGGCCCTAATAAGAATGTTATTGCTTGACTGCAGTAAAATTAATCCATGTTAGCTCTAGAAAAGGAGATTTATGAAACTATAACATGTTGTTTAAATCCTATTTTAATATCAAAGTACTGCTAAACTTAGGGAAATTAGCAGAAAGCTTTATCATCAAATGTTACCAGGAAAGTCCTTGCTGAAAATAGTAGCTTGATTTGCCTTGTGTTCCCATGGGCCACCATGAGGATTAATGATTTATTTTCTGGTCATAGCAAGAAAATTTCTGTAGAGATTTTTAATACTCTTTTGACACTTTAGAAGTTACATAAAGCCATAGAGACAGGTTCTGACCACAGTTACATCTGCCTGAAAAAGAAACAGTTGCAAAGAAAGTGTCTGGTTTTGCATGCAGGTACCTGAGATCAGAGTCTGGCTATGATTTATATGACTTGTAACATTCTATGAATGAGACTGCTCCTGAGGTGACTTAGACATATTTTATCCCAGACTGGTCTGATTAAAAACCCTACCAATCTTTCCCAAATCCCCGTGATCAGAACGACCAGCTGATCCCTTCTCTGAAAATGCAGCTTTCCTTATGTCAGAAGGAAACTTTGAGACAGGCTGGACATAACTAGAACTGACCACAACCGCAGTGACAAAGTTAGCTCAGGTTTAAACTGTCGAGTTGCAGCTGAGAATAAATACCTAAGAACAGCCAAAACAATGTCACATGTCCACACTCACACACACACACACACACACACACACATATACACACACACACACTTTAATTCCTGGAGAGCCCTGATAAATCAGAAGTATCTCTGTGTGCCCTCAACTCCGTTTCAGAGTGGGAACACGAGTGTGCATATTCCCGTAGGCCTCTGTGAGATTTAGGAGCATGTGCAGCATTTGAAGTGCACAACAGAAATAGCACGGGGAGCAAAATCCTGTCCATCTGTCAGTGAATTAGTATGAGATTAAAAATTTTACTTTGCAGAACACTACGCAGGCGACATTTGTCACACCATGCGGCAGAAATGTACCACAAAATGCTGCACAACATAATCAGAAAAGAGACTCGCTTATACACTTATCAAAAAGGCCTTTTTGAGGAAGTATCTGACAATTTCAACACAAATGCCTTAAAGACATATTTTACATTTGCTTTTACAGCTTTTATTGCTTGTAAAGGTTCCAAAATGATAGCCAAGGAAATGGAACATGTTCTGTATTCACTGAGCCCCGGGTCCCTTATTTAGTAGTTCATTTCTATTCAACAAAGTGCTTAAGTCTCAACCGGAGCGTACACATTTAAGCATGTCCTTAAACACACTGCACAGCAGGCGGGAAGTGAAGTAAGTCCTTAAGCACCTTGCTGAACGGAGTTTCAAGGCAGCATACACAGTAGACTCTGAAAGAAACCCTTAAAATATTTTGATAAGTAATTAAAAAGTGTTAACACAGAAAGGCTGTGCCCACTGGTTAATTAGACACCAATGGTTATTTTCACTTCTATCACTGAGAAGCCATCAGATGACTGACTGCTCTGGAGTCCATGGAAAGTACAGAGTCAGACTGAGGAACAAGTTGAGGGCTGTGTGTTGTATCTGCCGCTAGAGCAATAATTTCAAACTTATTTTCTTTTTTAATTTTTCTGATAATTTGAAATTTTCATAAAGCCTTTGGAGTCTATGTGAAAAGTGTTAAAAAAAATTAAGGGAAGACATTACAAGCAGCAAATGAAATGATGAGAAACTGGGAATCAGATCAACCACCTTTATACTTGTTCCATTCTGCGGTTATTCTGGAAAGTATTGGTACACAAGGCTTTCCACTCTTTACTGCACAGGGACAGACACTACCACCTTTAACTCTCTGACATACCTTCATCTGCTGTTTTGCCCAGACAAGCAGAGGCACTGGCCTCTTCTCAGGCCAACAAGAATATTGATTCATGACTCTTCTGATATGAGATTCTTAAAGAGCAGAGCACTGGGAAGCTTTTCTCCGCTGAAGATAATTATGGTACAATGTCCAGGGCTCAGTTTGCTGCCACTATGGCAAATACCCTGGCTTTAATCATAAATCCAGCTCTCTAGTGCCATATCAATAACTGTCTGCTGTTTTATATTCAACGGAAATTGAACCCAAGCCAAATGAAGTTAATTTGTCCTATAGTTGATCCCTCTCTGTTTGGAGAACTAGTAATTTTCTGGAGGGAAGTACTTAGATTAGAAGTATTTGGGTGCTTATGGTTCTCCTTTCTTGAGAAAAAGAAACAGTTTTTTAAAGAGTTTATGTGACCTTTCATAATTTAATGGGGAGAATTCTCCTCACCTTGCTTACTTCGGACAGTTCTATTTCTGTTCTATTGCGAGTTTCTAACACGCACAACCAATTATTAAAAAACAGTCATTCCAAATCATTTATAAAGCAAATAAAGTATTTATGAAATAACCCAATATCAAAAGGGCATCTGTGTTCAGTATTCAGTGAGTGAGTGGGTTGCCAGTTGTTGTTGCCAGATGCTAACAATACACAATTAAGGCTAACTAGTAAAACTAAATAAAGCAATTCCTGCTTTAGGTCACAGGCTATATTGTATAAACTGCTGTCTCAAGGAAATGCCAAAGGGTGAAGGGTGAAGAGAAGAAACTGCTGCCAGATTAAATGTTAGCAACAAGGCAACAGCAGATCCTGCTGCATAATGCTAAACGGGACTGTAAGCGGGACATGTTATTAAAGTCATCAGTATGTTCCAGGAACATTTCTGGGATGATCAAGGGATACACACAGATAATGGCCCAGGTCTTCAGCTACTGCAAACCAAAGCAGTCTCAGTGAAGGCAAAGGAATAATAGTGATTTACCCCAGCTGAGGATCTGAAGAAGTTTTTGTGTTATAAAGAAACTTCATGTTGACAACATGGCAGAACTCTATTATTCTAAAACATTCATGATTTAGAAGCTGTATTTTTCCCAAGATCAAATCACTGCTCCCTTCTGGCCATTAGAGCTATCGAGGACCTGCATCTGTTCTCACTAAGCACAACAGTAACATTCCCTAGGGAATGTAGTGAGACCAGATGAGACCACAGAAATGAAAATTTGAGGCAAACCCTTTGCTTTTATGTTTCACACATTCAGACAGTAGAAAACTGGAGAAAGGCAAAGTGAGTACAACATTAATGGCCCATTGCTACAGCCTTTAAGCAGCTCAAACTCAGTTTGATGTAGGATGCTGGTTCAAGCTGCAGTTAAGTTTCATCTGAATGACCTTTCTATGAATGTTTTATTCCAGACCGCAAAAACATAAAATCTATTTTGAGTCTAAAAAAAAATTTTAAAATAATATCTTACCCCTTCTTCTTGATTGCCTTCTCTAACATTTTCTCGTAAGATACCTTTTCTTTATCATATTGTGCCACTATTTTGTCAATTTGTGTGCAGTGCAACTTCTGCATAGCGCTGTGCTCCTGGAAAACAGTAGGACCTTACAATTAGGTTGCTGGATTTTTAGTTTAGTTTTCTTACAGTGTAAAAATATCAGTGTATGAACAGATAACTTTGACAATGGAATTTAATCTGGTTTAGCCACCTGGTACTAAAGGTTCCAGATATTCCACCATAATTGCTAAAGCATTCTCCTATGTTTAGATTTTCATGAAAATCCATGGCTGATCTTAAAAATACAGTATGTGGTGACCTTAAAACAAAAGAATGATGGAAAAAAATACCAACTGGTACTATCTACTCAACTTAATCTTCTTTTTGAATAAATCGCCATTGAACTGCAAAGTAAAAAAATCACATTTACAAGTTCAGATCATACCCCAGAAAGTTTCTGAATCCAGAGGGGAACAAAACTCATCCCAACCCCCTTCCTCTACATATCTCAGCAAATACAGTGCTAGCCCTTTGGCCATTGCAAATCGAGGAGCTCCAAGTCAAGAAAATAGCTAAAAATCAATTACATCATTAACAACTGATAGTCTGAATATCAGGCCCATGACCTCTAATGATGGTTGGAATCTTATCATAAGAAATTCCATCATGTTGCAGAGCATCTCTCTTTGCAAGAGATGGTAAGCCGTGCAACATGACTTTCAACTACACATGTGTACTGCAGCAAATAACCATTGGCCTTTTCTTTCCGGGCAATACAACATGTGCTGACAACCTGGACATAAAGGCCTACCTGTGAAGTATTTCACATCAGTGCAAGCCTGCTGTCATTACTACAGCTATATGCTTTACATTGGTGAAGTGCCAGAGGAGACTATCTATGGAAAGGGAGGAAAGAACTCTCCTCATGAGGAAAAGATGAATTACGAATGCGCATGTTACGCACTTGGCTCTAACATACAGATAGTTCCTTCCCATTACAGGACTGTATGAGAAATAACACTTCCCATTTAGCGCTTCCATGTAGACTTCATTACTGAACCTGACTTTGTATTCTCCTTTATCAGGAAAGCTGCTTATAATGATGAAAATATTTAACTACCACTGAGAACACTAAATATTGAATTTACATTATAATAGAAAAAATGTGAATTAACAAACAACAACTATTTTATTAATATCCTATTTCTCATCATTTTATCTAATTGTGACAAAAGCTTCATATTAATTAATATGGCTTCTAACCAGGGCTTTATCTCTGTTTTGTTTTGAATCTGTGCTACCCGTTCTATTCTAGTGTTATTATTTTCTATACACCTGTGTTTGCCTTATCACTGTTTCTTCCTTTAAAAATACTAATTAAAGACTTTTACATTCGCTTTTACCAAAACACTAACACAAATGTTGCAATGCCTTTTAAAATCTAGCATTGGGATGTACCCTAGCGTTCCCACATCTGCTAAGCACTCCTCCAGGGAACACTACAGCTTCCGAATTTTGTATTTCGAATCACAAACTGAACTTTCTGTTCTACAGAGGATTTAAAGGGAAACAAAAAGACTCCATCAACATCAGAAACAGGCCAGCTTCACCAGGGATTAACTACACTGAATAACCACATAGGAGGAAATACGGACAGGGAAAAGAATGACGCAAGCTTGACGGCACTAGGCAGCCACAGGTGAACTGACTGATAGTATCTAATTGCTCACACTACGTACTCGCCCCTAGATGAGCAGAACAACACCCTTCTTAGCACAGTTATCGCAAAGCGTGAGCCATCTGTACACTCGCGTGGCACTTCTGGATAATCTGGGGGGAGACATCACTTAAAACGAGAGTACCTGCTTTTACCTCAGCACAACCGTGATTTAAGCCCTGTCTCTATATCACAAGCGTGCTGTAACCTTCTGCAGAGACTCCCCTCTACTGCTGCTGCTCATAGACAACTCTTGATTTGATAAGTGAAACAGATATACTGTGGTCCCCAACTCCATCCCTGGTTTGCCTCCCCATCTCGTTCATGAAAGACTTACTTGCTTGAGCACATGTATAAACAGAGCTGAAAGAGGAAGATGCGCTACTGGCAACCACCGAACGCTAGGTACAAAGAGTCCTTGGAGTCAAGACCCGAGTATCAGAGGTTCCTTGAGTGATATGACCTCCAAACACTCACTAAAATGGCTCAGCTGATGCAAGTTTGATTTTCTCTCTATGCTCAAAGGAAAATTCATTACAGCTAGCTGTTGCATCCAAAACTTCTGTCATGATTCTGAGAAATACTGGTGGTTTGACAACATCTTAAAACACTCTTTCTCAGTATAATTTGTTTTCAGATGTAAACAAATTGCAGGTGCAAAAACGTTCTACATTGATTCAGAATATGTTCACACATAAAACTCTCCTCAGCTAGATATCAGGTTCACATTGCCTTAATTCCACTGAATTTCAATTTGCAACCTGAATTCATCCCTATTTTTTACATAAATATATTCAAAAATGACTTGCTAATGATTATATTCTAAACTGAAGCCATAGTTCATCCGGGGCTCTGGAAGGCCAAATAACTGATACAATAAGACCCAATCACAGCAAGACTCTCCAGGAGAAAAGGCAGAAAACCATATATAGTTCCATTAAAAGGGAGAAAAAACCCCCATAATTTATTATTATATTATTAAATATATTATAACAAATATTATTATTATATACTATTAAAGAGAACAGGAAATAAGCTCTTATGATACAAATTATAACTCTAACGTGAATTATCTAAAACAACACAAATGCTCCTGTGCACAACTAAAAACCGAAGACTGGAGGATCCTCACTACAGATTATCAGGATGAGAAAATTAAGAAAAAATCCTATAAATTCTGAATCAACAATCCTTTTTGCAGAATTTTATTCGTCTAGAGCCCCAGAATCTTTTGTACTGTGGCTTCTGCACTGGGAAAGGGAGATACTCTTTTTCTGGTTGTTTTTACTAGGCATGAATACAAACAGCACGTATATTCAATATCAATGTAAATGTGCAGGAGATGTATCTGGGATTCATATTCTTGTATGGTAATTATGCAGCTCTAGTTAGTGTCTATGTCCATATTAAATTGCTTAAGGGGGCACTTGAGAATATCACTTTCTTGTCTGAAACTGCTAGAACTGTGCACCACATGATCTGGTAGAGAATCTGTCAAGATAATCCCTCATTATCCTGCTGCCTCTTCTCCCTAACCCAAAAGGCACAACAACTATGCAACATCCTTGCGACAGATTCAAATTCAGTAGTGGCCCTCAGAGGCAGGCTGCTAATAGACGAACCCACTGGCAAAGACTCTTATAAAAATGTGTGACCCTCTATCTTTGTAGTCCCTCCACCTGTGATACCCCCCAGCTCATTTACTCAAACTACACTCAAGATCTAACCTGATTAAAAAAAAGAAAAAAGAAAAGAAAAAGAAGAACCAATGGACATCATTCAGAGACATCAGCCCCTGTGCAGTTCCACAGTGTCCCTCATTCCAGGAGAGAAACATTACTACGAGGACTTCAGACAGGAAATGCTGGGTTTCAAAAGCTGCGCAGTGTGAATACGGTTATGAATGCACTGTCTAAAGATAAACATTTTTGCAATATGTAGAAGTGGCTGGACATACCATTTTAAAATCACCAAAAGTACAGGTTACCACACCTAAGATTCAAAAGTAAGTTGTTCCTAATATGAATTTCTTGTTTATATGTAAATAGTGATAATTAAACAGATTTGCCATGGTTGCAAAGTGGCAAATAAAGCCAAAAAAGCCAAATAAAATGAATACAGTAGCACATGATGCTGACAGCTTGCAAGTACCACTACAAAAGTATTCATTCTTGCTTACTGGCAGTGCTGTCTACTGGAGTTAAAAAGATGCATTTCCCATCTCTGGGTTTAAAACAGACCCATAAAGAATAAAATATCTTTGTTGCTTCCTACACTTTTGAAGATCTTGCCACTACCAACTTACTGTCACTTAAATAAAGGCAGTGTTACAGACATTGTAAAAGAACACAATCGATACATGGGCCAACAGTTTCAAACTCCTCATAGAGGCTGGTAATGTACTTTAAAGTGACAGACTATAACTGTGATAAAATTTGTCACTCCTGACAAAATCCAAGAGGCCTGGCCATTCTGCTGCTAGCACAGGTTCCCAAATCCCACTGATTCTTGTGACGCCTCAATAATCTCAAGCAATGAGATAATGCTGACAGTCATTTCTTTAGAAGCAGTGTTTTTTCCAAACTCCCTTTGGGAAGGTGAGGATTCCTGAGAAAGCTCACTCTCTTCTTGATAGACAACTTAAGCATTTTTTCCTGTCCTTGTTCCATCCCTTAGGACCAGCTTTGTTCACTGTCCAACAGATGACAAAGAATTTCACTAGGAGTTAACTGCAAAGATTTACATATAATCCTTGAAACCTTTTTTCCCCTAAAAATATTGTATTTCTCATGGTATCATGAAAGATGTCGGTGTTAACTTCCCATTCCTTGGCCTTTTTCCCCCATTTTTTGCAGCGGTGGCAAACTGATATTTTTTCCCCATGGTGACCTGTCTCACTCTAACTTTACCATGCCCTGTTAGGTGACGCTGGTTCACCAGGCAAGTGAATGGACTGAGGTTTTGATCATGTTCTGTGCTGGCAAGAGCAATCACCTGCTCCTTGTTGATCCCAAGGCAAAACAGCAACACCACACTACCTCAGTCAGACTCACGCAGACTTACAAGAGGTTTTCGTGTGACCTGAAGAATATTCACTCTTGCAATTTCAGCACCCTTCCTCCTTACCCACACCACAAACTGAGCAGAAGATTTGGTTCAAAAACTGAGTCAGAGGCAACAGCTATGCTACAGAATTGAACTGGTTCTTCTGAAATAGAGAACCTATACTTGCACACTGACTCTGAAACTGAAGTTGGTATGAAATACTGATACTCTCCAGCATTCACTACAGATTGTCCTGCTTTTCATTTCTACCTGCTCTATTATTCCCTTACAACCTCTCCCTATTTACCAGTAAGTTTTCTTTAAAAACAGTATCTTGTCTTTGCAGACCTTTATATATGTACCTTTTACATGACTCTCAGTCCTGAGTGAAATCTCAGCTCTTCACTATTCACGGACTTTGTGAAATCCAAAATTGTGTGGTTTCCAGCAAAGTTACTAATCTGACATTAGGGAATGGGCAAATCTAATTTTATCAGTCACAGAATGGTGCCTAGTAATGATGAGGCTAAGAACAGTGGTCTCTCTGCCAATCTAATGATCCATCCCTTTATTCTACTTAGACTAGATGTCTTATTTTTCCCATGTGAAACTGGAAAAAGGAACAGTGAAGACTGTCCTTTCTGCTGCCCAAACATTCTGTATAAAAAGTAATTGGGGCCAGACTTTTCAGAGTATAACACTGTGGGTATGTGTGTGTGAATGCGTGTGTGCGCGCGCGCGTCTAGATTTCTTTGAATGTTCTCTCTCTTTCTCTTCTTCTGTTCAGTGTTTTAGCCTCTTTGACACCAGCAATATGATACAACTTATTCTCCTAACATCCCTCTAAATACAATTACTATTGTATTTTCCTACATGGCACAGCTTCTTTCAACTGTAATACCCTGTACACACACACGCACACACACATAGACACACAGGCACACAGAGCCACACAAACATGACACGCAGTGACTTCACTTTATGCTGGTTTTGTTATTAAGGCATTTGAAGAGAATATTTAGAAATATTTAAGTCAGTGATCATTCACACTTAAAATTTGAGAAATATTGCTATTGAGGCATTTCTAAGCACTGCAAAGTATAAAACAAATATGACCTGTGCTGTGCAGGAGTGGGGTAACTGATTAATACTTGTTGAGGGCAAGGGTTTAACCTCCTTTCTTCTAGGTCTCCTGAAATTGAGGTAACCAGCTGTACTATGCTTCTCCTGTATTCATCAAACTGAGAAGGCAAAATGACCATGGAATTACACCACACGGACCCAGCAAATAGAAGCACTTTTCCAAAAGCCCTAGTTGACTAAGCTGCAGTGAAATCACTGGGCTTATAACCTCTTAGGTACATTGGACGTATTTTCCCACTGGGCCTTCTGCTTTGGAAGGTTGTACATCTTTCCTAACTGCACCAGGGGCACCAACTCTGTACCAGTGGCGGAGCAGATGTATTTCTGGCATTTAATCTGGAAATGCAATGTCTGTAACAGTCATATACCTTGGTGAAACAGAGACTGACAATATCACATGCCTTGTTGCTACACAGCAACCAACCTCTGCGAATGAGCGTTTCAGTGGAGCTGCTAACACTTCTCTGCACTCAGTGGATGCAGTCAGTAATGGGGAACCTTTCTGCCATCGCCTTCCCCAGCTCGCTCTGCACAGGGCTACCAGATCAGCTCCTACACTGCTTAGATCAGAGCTCCTTCCTCCCTGACCTGCTCTCTCTTCCACCCTTGTATGCCTACCCCTACACCTCAGACTGTCTCCAGCCCCCGCCTTTCAACCCTTGGCTTTCTGATACCTGAGTGTTTTTATAATTTATACTGTCCACCTTTAATCCTCTTTCCCTTTCACCACTTGAACCCAGAGATCTCACAAAATCAGCCATATCTCTGTTCAGGCTAACCCCCTTGCTTCCTCCCTTGCCCTCTCACCCTGCCTCCCCCTTCCCAAAATGTCCATCAGGAGCTCCTTGCCCCCTCCTCTGCCTGCTGCCCTCTTATCCCCACTGGCTCAAGGTGAAACCTACAGTTGGTACACTGTGGCCGGAGAGGAGAGGGAGAGGCAGGGAAGCATTTTGGACTCTGCTCCCTCCACTGAAATATCTGCCCATGTCTCTTTCCACCTGGTCTTCAGGACCCAGCATGGATGCACAGGGTGCAGGCACTGTTTCTGGCCCAGGGGTGCTCCCCAGGCCACCAGTGTCCACTGGTTTAGGGCAGTGAGAAACTCTTCCCCAAAAGCTCCTGATACACGAAAGATGTTAGACAGTGGCATGGCTATGACACTTTGAAGACTGGACACAACAGTCCTCTCAGCATCTCCACAAATCTTTTCTAAAGCTAGCCCAAGCTCCACACTTTCATCCTACTTCTGTACTCTGCAGTAACACCATTCAGGAGAAGGAGCTTAGAGAGGAACAACAAGGTAACTGTTGGCCACAATGTAGTTGACCCATTCCACATGAAGACAACAGGTATATTGTTAGATACCAGGCTTCACCTGTCAGGACTGGGCTTCATTTTTTGTTCTTTCAAAGACAATAATCCATTTTGCATAATGTATTTTCCAAGGCCAACTTCAGATGGAAAAGGTTTGGACTTATTTTCCTTAAACAACATGAACAATTCCCTTCTGTTTACTTATTCTTTCAGATCTCAAGGGTGTCTATGGTTAAATGTTTCAAAGAGCCAAGCTATTTCTGGAAGGAATTTTTAAGTTCAGTCTGCCTAATACACAGACTTTCTCGAGCTGATCAAAGATGACTGATTGCATAGCTCTCCTGCTCCCTCTTAGATGATAAAACACATTAAAAGAAGTGACGAGTATATTGAGCACTTTCCTAAGATCATCTGTAAACTAATATGGCCAAACTTTTCCTCTCCAAATTCAGGAAGTTGCCATTACTGGAGCCTTCAGCAAGGCATGCTCTAGACAAGCAGTCTCCTGTTAGTACAGACTTGCACTCACTCAGTTTGTACTTGAAGCTAGCAGAACACAGGCTGGCTCAGACCTAAAATAGCTGTGCTTGAGCTAATGCTGAAAGCTCTTCTAAGTGCCCAGCATCTTTAGACTGTCTGGTAATTTTCCCCCAGATTAGAGGAAGTAAGTGCAAGTCTGAACAGATGGATCATTTTTTAACATTAGCAAGAGAACAATCTTGACTGAGATATCCTTACACTGCCAGGGGACAAATATATCAGGGATATGTATCACTGAGTATGGCTTTTCCCTGTGGAAACCATGGTAGTACTTTCCCTTGCAAAATGGAAAGTTTACATTACAGCTGGCTGGGTGATGCTGTCCAGAGAGAGAGAAAGTAGTCTTTAAAAATGAGAAGCCTCCTAAAAGATCAATCCCACTAAGGCCTAAAAGCTGCCCATGACACAATGATTCAGTTAAGAACAACCCATACATGTAAGCTATTCACACCGCCCCATCATTACGGGACAGAAGTACTATTTTTGACTTTGGTGACAGACTTTCTTTTGAGCATGGGCTTTGCACGCAGCTCTAAAATGGAGAAATTGCTGATTTCCCTTCTGCATAGAGTCAATAAGGAGTCTAAAATTCAACTACCTAATTTTCTTACACTGCTTTGAATATGAAGAGCCCCATGGAAGAAGTGCTGACTATTGCAAGTAATTTCTTCAAACTTCATTGCACGGACATACAGTCCCAAACCAAACAATAGTCATGCAAATAGACACAAAGACTGATACGAAAAAAGCACAGGCAACTATATCAGGTCAAATCTGCAAGGAAAATGACCCCTCTGACAAGAAATTCTAGTGCATCAAAGAAAACAAGAAAATAACTGCCCACAGAGCCCAGAATGGATTGTATGGGTTGCCAAATGGGGTGAAAATCAGAACTTGGATATTTTCTTCACTTGTTATGTCTCTTTTTGTAACAAGAGTAATGGTTTCCTACTGATTAAGGGCAGGAGAAAATTGGTTGTAATTTTTCTAATGTAGAGTATATTTGTGATAGTGTCACATTTGGAACATCGCTGCCAACAGTACCAAGCAAAAGGCTAACTATCATGCGGTAAATATATACATAAGTGAGGAGGAATAGGGCCCCTCATTTTTAAGGTACACATTCCATTCCTGCCTGGCAATTCTGCAGTTTCTCTAGTGCCTGCTTTTGATGCAGCACCCTCTCACATCATTATGCCTTTTCCCAGCTGCTTGTTAATATGTCATGCAACAAGGAGCTAGATAAAATCCTTATCCGGAAAGGGTGAGATTTGATGTGTACATGGGTCAAACAAAAGTGTACTGGAACTTGGGGTGACATACAAACGGCTGCTGAAGAGAAAATTTGCTTACTGGAGCATGTTTCGGCACACTTAAAACACACATGCCTTCCTTGCTGGTCCAACCACTGTTCCTTAGCTTTTCCATTCACTTTAAGAGCTGTCTGTGCTACTAAGCGCTGTACTTTTTTCAAGTAGAGTGTTTTGCTCAGAGAACTCTAATGATCATACCTTGGCATGTTTCTTCTTTAAGGCATTCAGCTCTTTCTGCTGTTTCTTTAAATGCTTTATGTAAGCCTAGAAAAAGAGAAGTTGGATCAATTTTTCTTGGATGTACTGACTTGTAACCAGATAAAATCCTGGCTACTGAAAACAAATAATTAGAAACAAACATTGAAAAGCTTGTGTCCATACTTACCTTCATTTGCTTTAAATCTTCTATCTTCACTTGAGGAATAAGGTCTATACCTAGGAAGGTATTGGTATAGTTTATCTAAAACTTCATAAATACTACCATTAATACAGCAATATTAACCAAGACATAGTTAAGATATGGTGAATTTCATTTTCAAATGCATTGTTCAATAGGCTTGGGAAAAAGATTAATCAGTGAGTATATTCTCATCTCTTACTGTTCTGCACGGAAGTGTCAAAACACAGCAAGCTAAGAATTGAAAAAGCTCCTTTTCTGAAAACGAAGCAGAGCATTTATGCACTTAAAATTTAACCATGCAAACTTCACAATTTTGGTATATAGCTGGAGATTAATCGGGCACCGCTAATTTCAGGGGGAAACGTTTTTTAGATAAAGTTCTAAATAACTATATAAGGCTAGAAGGCTAGATATACTTATTCTCCTTAATTTGAAACACAAAAACTATGGGACTGAAAATCTACCTGCAGCCTGTATGTTAATGGTGGTAAATCTGCATTTTGGTTAATACCAGGATATGAGAAAAAGAACAACAGTACAGTTCAAGACTAAAGGAAAACAAACAATGGAGGAGAAACAAACAAAACCATGAGAAGGGGAAATTCTAATGAAAATGAACTACAAGAAACAAACCTATTATATAAGAGTATAAATACTATTTAGATGAATGCAAAAACATTTTTATCACTTTAACTACAGTGCGAACAAAAAATAGAATCTCATTTCATCTCTGTGTTTTAATAAATATTTTGTGATATATTATGAATTTTTTCACTACTAAGCAGACCCTACACGTTATCATTAATAACAATGTCAATACAATGTCATCAGAGATATAATGTGTAGGGTTTTTCTGAGTTTTACACAAAAATGTTAGGTTATTCATAAATATACTGCAAGTGTATTTAGTTAACTGTTATTAGTAGTGTCTGTGGACTATAAGATTCTTCCTGCCTTGCAAAGGATTTTCTACCTTTTAAGGTGAATTCAACTGAAAAATATTCAGATGCTGTAAAGGGAGGGTAAGGCAATTTCCTTACGGAACAAAAATTTTTTATTTTCTTAGAAGCATAAGATTCTGCTCAATTATATACTACTAACATTGGTCTAGTAAAAGAAACTGGAACAGATTAAGGCACAGATAAAAGTGCTGAAGTTTTCAAAAACACAATCTGGAAATCAATCACTATTATTGAAAGAAAGGTAGAGAACAAAAGAAAATTCATGTGCATTTGAAAATCTCCCCCAGATACCCTATCTTGCTGGTCATGTAATTTCTAATGACAAGGTGAGTTGCACATTTTAACAGTGGTAGAACTATTCAGATCTTAAACGATCATACAGATTAATATAAAACAAGGATGGTTATATGGGATATAAAAACAACCAGCCAAAAATCACTCAGGAGAAATGGCATTTTGTTTCTCAAGAGATCTCTTCATATGTGTGTATCTAGCCAGGTCTGCTTAAGTTTAAGAACAAAAGCAGTTAGTGCTCCTTTTCATTCCTATCAGTCCCTGTGGGCCAAGGTGGATTCTAATTCTTGCAGGCCACGGACAGAAATATTTATTGCGTTTCATTCAGTTGTACAAATTCATTTTTTTACTGACTTGTCATTACCTGTGATGATCTGTGAGAAACAAACAATCCCATTTGACCCTATAAGATGATTCTGTAGAGTCAGTAGTTAGAAAAAATATTTACTCATAAATGAGCACATTTAATATGGATATCTTCGACAATAAATATGCCATTCCTATAACCACTATTCAGAGTAAAACCACAAACTGAAAACATTTCTAATCGTTGTGAAATTGCCATGGAATCCGGTGAATTCTAAATACCTTAAATTACTTAAATCTGCAACTCTGCCAAGGAATTTGTGAAGGCAAAAAAAAAGCAGAAGAGTTTTTGTGGAGTATACCAGAAAACAGTTGTTCCTCTTGGCCTGGCTCCAGCAGACCTTTAGTAGACCTCTGCTCCCAGAGTCATATAGGTTGCTACTATCAGCAGTAGTTCTACAGCTACACAAAGAGGTCACTTAGCCGTGTCAGCTTTATGGAGTCATTTTGGTAATAAAAAAAGAAAACTTTATTTGCAAGTAGACAAAGAGCACTATCAAAAAATGAAAAGAAATGTATTTTAAGAGGAATAAGAATGAATAGAACTGCAAAACTAAAAAGGGAGAATGGGTACTTTTCAGTGACTTTCTGAATCACTTAAGAACTGAAAGAGTCGCACATGAATTTCGTCTACCTTTCTTAGTGTCGGTCCCAGACCCAAAGCCAGCAGTGGTACTTGGTCGAAGTTCGGAGCTACTCTGAGGAGTCACGTTTGCTTTGGCATTATTGGCTTTTCCTTTCCTATCATTTTTTGAAGTGTCATTTGGTACATCAGCTATATCACTCTGGAAGAAACATTCACATTGTAATAAATCAATTGCTGTTTTACCAGCAGTACAAAAATTGGGGGATGGGAAATTTATGAACTTGTCTACTTCAAACATAATTAAGAAAACTGCAACATAGTTTCAGACAACACTATGCTCAATAAAGTATCTGCAACCCATTTTAAATAGTCACATACTAGGATACGGTCCCCTCTCATTTCTCAAAATTTCTAATTCTAAAGGATGTGTTATCATGACCTGGGGAAAGTCAGTCAGTGAATGGTATTTCAGTACACACGCTGACATAAGCTAATGCATTTCAGAGTACACCGAAGAAGCTTATATCTGAAAATGAGAGATGATGAGGTAACATGCATCGATGGGAGAAGGGACCAGTTTAGTTTAAAAACAAAAACAAAACAAGCAAAAAAAAACCCAAATCCAGATTCAAACCAAGGAACCCAACTCAGTCTTTCACTGACAGAACTTTTCGCAACCTACATTTTGCATCCTCCATTATAAAAAAAATTTATAATATGAACATAAATTATTCTGACTGTGTTTGTCATAAAGTTCTACTTACAGTTTCAATACCCATCGCTCTCATTTGGTCTGCTCTTTTCTCTGTGATAGACAAAAATTTCTTTGGATCTGACAAAGCATCCACAATATCTGTAAAAAAAACCCCAACTTTTTAACATCTTCAGAGGCATTTGGAAATTTATCTTTTACAAGTGCATTATTCTACGGCTGTTTTATGAGCCACGGCTTGCAATAACAGCCCAGCTTTCCCTAGTGAATCTGGCAGGGCTAAAAGCGCTCATCACCACAGCACCACAACACACCAGCAACATTATTTAATGTATAATGCACCAAAGAGTTGGTATCATTCCAGGTTGTTTATTTATGAAAAACACATCGACTCCATCAGATCTCCCCTAACTTACTCCCCTAATTTACTAACTAACTTACTGAGTGCTTACTGACACGGGACTACAGCAAATTGTAGAAGATGCTCAGTTATTTTCCTTGGTTCAACGAAAAAGCTAAACAGCTGTTTCAGATGGGTGGCTAAAGCAATAAGGCAAATACCCTTCGGACACAGACTTCCCTGAACTCAGGGTCAGCGAAGAGCAGTGGTGTCCCGGTATCAGGGGCCACCCATAACTACTCCGTAAGCACGAACTACTTACTTATCTTGTTTTTATGCAGCCATGGGCTACTTGGAGCTCTTACTCCAGACTTTTTATACCTGGCATGATCAGACAAATTTATGTTTGCAGAAGCACATTTCTTTTACTCTGCCTAAGAAACTAAATAAAAACCCTTTCCTAGAAGCAGTCCCTTTTCTTTGATTTACACAAAATAGCACAAACAATAATATCCCAGCCTCTCTTTATTTTACAATAAAATTCAATACTACCATGCATTGTGTCTCATGCTGGGTGGATGAGTCTACAGAGCACAGCTTTGCGATCGTTTTGCCTGTCAGCACACCAATTACCTGAACTGCAACCTTCACTATTGCCAATAAAATCAGAAGCAATGCCACTAAGGTCAGTGCAAAACCAGTATGAAGTCAGAATAAAGCCTCAGGAATAAGGCTGGAAATTCTACGTGTTTTTTCCTGCTGGAGTGTGACAGAAATCTATAAAACTAAAATTAAATTAATAATTGCTTTGTGTAAGCTTAGCCACATGGATTATACAATATGTTTTACATATGCAGTGATAAACATGCAAGCATAGGTTTACAGGAAGACAAAGACATGTGAATCTTTACTTGCATAATGAATAATCTCTTTCCAAGGCTAATTTCAAAACTGTCTCAAAAGAACTCACAGAAGGAGGCCCTTCCACGACACCGAGTGATTTTACAAATTAAATTGATTTAGTATCTACAGTCATAATGCATTCAGAGACTAGAGCAGCAATCTGTTTTGGTGATCCCTCTGAAACTTTAACTGCAGTACTACGGACAAAAGGGTCTCTGGTCTCAGTTAAGAGGTCCTCCTGTCAAAGCAGTAACTTAAGAAAAAGAAGTTTAAAAGCTTCAGCCTGACTCATCATTCACTACAAAATATGTCATGTAATTAACTCAGGCTTTTGTCAGGACCATTATGGGGATCACTGATGGTGATTCATGTGCAGGGAATCTTTTTCTTTACAGAATGGTGTAAAGCCCTATTTCCAGCTACTTACAAGTAAAAGATAAACGTTTTGCATCCTTATATTCTGGATTGTCTCACTAGCAGAACAGGCCATTGTTTCTGCAGTGACAGTTCCGACAATCACAGTTTTCATAAGCATTGGAATTTTGCCCAGGTTTCATGTCACACTTTCAGCCATTTTCAAAATTAGCTTACTATGATGCCAGGCAGAGAAGTTGGCCCACTGACCAGGTCTGTAAAAAATATCCAACCCGTTAAAAGCTTTGGGCATAAACTTGCTATCCTTCTCATGCGAGCTGGGGGTTGGCCTAAATTATTCTGTGAAACGCTCCTCTGAAGTCATTGGACATATTGCTGAAGCAAAAAAAGGATGGATTGGGCTCCAATTCCCATCAAAGTTGTTTTAAATAGATTTCATTACCTTGATAGATCTGTTTATCTACTCAGAATAGACTGTCTCCAGTAACTGTGGTTTCTCAACAACCTGTTATCCCTCTCTCTTACACAACTGTATTTCATACACACATAATATGGGTAGAATTTATTTTCAGACATAATATGGCCTTGTAACCCAGATCCCTATTTTCCCTAACCTAGTGAGCAAGTCTTCCTGTCCTTGGCTCCAACTCTTCAATGAAAATTCAGGACTATCCTGCTAACACGATGGTGTGTGTTGGAAAATGGTACCTGATTATCATGAACTCCAAGGTAGAAATGACTAACGTGCTGGGGAGAGTGAGGCCTCTGTAAATAGTATTACTAACCGTACAAGTACATCATCAAAGGCTCAGCATTTCTAGGGGGGAAGTGACTCATCACTGCTTTTCACATTGTCATTTGGCCCCTGCTTACGTTTTTCTTTCTCCCCAGTGAGGTAAGGTGGAAGGGGGTTCTTAGCATTTTGTAAAAGAATCCTGGTTAAATACAAAGCCAGCAAAGTCACAGGACGAGTATATTACAGAGCACTCTAACCACTAGCCTAAGTAACAGTGCTTAATTACATACAGGCTTATACCATAGAAGTTTTTCTTTGGAGAACGCTACTTCATTTGCATTAATTTGCACCAGTATTGGGTTTTATTGGGAACTGAACAACCGATGCAGATAAACCACAAAAAATTACTGTATCATATGAAAAACAAAATCATGCATATTTTAAAGCCTACAATGGACCAACCATTCTAATTATTAGTTGATGTCAGTTCTTAAAACTTACAAGAAAAAAAAGAAAAGAAAAAAGCAGGCAGCCAATGGATTGAGTTGTACCTTCCTAAAGATTCGTTAAAACAATCATGGAGATTCTAACGATAGCTCATAAAACAGTGAGAGGTGCACTGCAGATGCTAAGTACTTATAAACACATGCCAACAGAGTATTAATGATTCCACCTGAGTGTCAAAAGCTATCTCCCAGTTGTTCATCAGGTTGTTGTTCTGTATTGATGAGAAAAATACATGAAACACAACAAAACTATCTGGGATTGGGAGAGGAGAATTAATAATTGAACTCACTTAGTTCATATTGATATGGAGACTGTTTTTCCCCACACTGACAGTAAGCTATTACGACTAGTTTCCTCGACCAATACTGAACTACAAACAATTTGCAAATTCTCAACTGATACTCAAATTCTGTTTGAAAAATGTCTTTCATTTCTGAATTTGTGTAATGCATCAAAAAAAAACCCAAAAACTTCTGCTATTGAACGATGATCAGCACATACAGTGGCTTGAACCACGTCAAATTCTGCTAAGCTTAATTTCAACTCCTAGAAAAAGCATGGTATCATTCAGAAAAAAGTCAATCCCACTTCAGAAGCATGTCCCTAATTCAAAAAAAACTTCCAATGAATCATTTATTGTCAAAAGCTTTATTTCAGAGACGATTTAAAGCACATGCTTAACTGTGTCCCTTAGATCCACATTCCAGCTACTGCCCTGAGAATCTCAAGTTTAAGCAGAAGCTTGTATTTGCCTTGAGCTGAAGTCTCTAATGTTAAATACTCTAGATGAAACATACTGAATAAAGGCACAGTAGTGACCCAAAGCCTGTCCAGCAAAGCTGGAGTTTTGCCCTAAAGCAAAACTCCAACTGACTTCCCAGCAGCCAGGATTTCATCTATGCACTGTACAAGCACTTCCGTAAATGTTTAACTTGGTCCATGAAATTATTGCTAATGAAGTCAAGGCCTGTTTATTTTTTGAAAGTGTGGGTAAATACCAACAACAATATTCCAATATTGTCAAGAATACAAAAGTGGTTTTGCTTGGAAAAATGCATGTCTAGATTCTGCTTTACTTTTTCATACCTACAAACCAGAAAATACAGCTAAAATACAGGTTAACTTATACAAACACTGACATTAAAAAAAAGTCAAGAAAAGTATCTTACTAAAGCGTCAGCAAACAGAGAAAATCAAATTGGGGATATTAGCTTATTTTCCATACTATTTTGTATTTTGGCTTCAATAGGTATATTTCACTCTCGTTAAAACTGAGACTCTGGATACTAACGCTGATTTCTTAACTGAATACATTGGGTTTCCAAGAGCTTAAAGACACCAAATCTCCCCTGTCCTCCAGAATTGTGTCTACTCCTGGCTGGCATACTGACAGCACAGTACTTTGGTATGTCCACATCAACACTCAAGATTTACAACAAACTGAGGGATAGGATTATCTCACCTCCAAAACCATCAGGCACATATGTTTTAAGCACAATGTTGCAGAAAACTGTCGGAAGAGAGAGTGGTTTGTTGCCCTCATTCCGAAGGGAAATGTGTCTGTAACCTGCTTGCAGACCATCCAGAGGCAGGATCCTCTGACCAATCAACTTATTATTGTCATCATACACTGCTATTCTCAGGACAGCAAGATCAGGGAGAATCACCTGGAAAGCCATAAAATGAAGAAATTCAATGACTCTAGCACAGTAGCACCCTCCCCACCTCCCATGTTTGAAGCAATCTGCTCATTCACTTTGTATGCCGGAAACACAGTCTATCATCACTGTAAGATAATGTCATTCCCCTTCGCTGAGGCAAACTGTGTACTTTCAGATGCCTCTTTCCTAGAAAAGCTTTCTTCACCCTAAATAGCAGGCAGATTTCAGAATACGCAATCCTGCAGCTTGCAGCTACACTAGCTTGCACTGGTTTTCGTTATTGGAGAGTGGTGACATTGATAAGCAGGCAGGTAAACACTACATGGGGAATGGCAGATGCAGTGGCAACTAAGGGGTAGATAATGCTAGATCTGGAGGAATAATGACAAGAAGAGGGGGTTGGGATGCATCCAGAAGGGCAATGTAGAAGGGAGAAGAGTGCAAGCGCAAGCTGACAGGGATGTATGTTGAACTGCGGGTTCTGCGGAGAGGAGAAGCGGACAGAGGAGGGCAGGAGAGGGTGAAAGCCCCGCCAAAAGGGCGTGCTCCTGGCAAGCAGAAGTGGGTGCGTGTACTCAGAGCACAAAGGGTACATGGTAGGTATGGTGGGTGGGGGGAGCTGCAGCTGCTTGGATCTGTCAGCCCCCATCTCGACTGACCAAAACAAGAGCAGAATGTCTCCTGCATCCCCGGGAACAAAGGTGCTTGCTCTGAACGCTGCCTCTGTGCAGGGAGCAGTGAGGAGGAGACCGACTAACTGTGAGGGGCAGCCTCTGTGCCCGTCTGCCTTGCCTGTACGCCGGCAGAGGTTTTCTCACTCCTTCCCTACCTGGCTCTTTCATCACTGGTTATGGGCCAAGAGGAAGGATCAAAATAAATTGCCTCTACTATCTCCTCAGACTTCCCCTCCCACCACTTTCATTTTTAAGTCCTAAGGGACACAGAAGGAAGTACACTTTTGGTCTCTGAAGCCACCTGAGCTATTCACAGGCGTCCTGCTCTGCCTGCCTCACAGCACAGGATGAGTGATTACAACTAAGCATTCCCGGCACAGCTTATCACCAGCACTGACCCCCGCCTCCCTCTTACACAACAGAGTGACAACACAAAACTCGGGTTAGAATGACTGAAGCTTTATTTTAAAATCAATTAAAAGAAAAACAACAAAACATGACAGAAGAACAATCAAACGCATTACCTGTGAGCAACTGTGTAGGATTAAACATCAGCTGGAGGAGAACATTGCAACCCAAATAGGGTAGCTGAGATCTCTCCTCTGCAGGCCACAGACCAGCACATCATTCATTACATGATGGGCTCAGACACAGCTTTACTAGGGCAAGGAGAGGGACCAGGAAGGTTATGGTTCCCTCTCCATTAATTTGTTCTAAGGTATCCTGGAAGGCACTCCTGCCTTCATGACTTTCTAGCACCGTGCACCCCAGGTCTTCGTTTCCTCCAACCAGAGGAACCGTTCCTGCTGTGTTTGTTTCACTCATCTGCCTAGCCACCAACAGCTGTCTTGATTAAAACACTCAGCCTGACATGATTAGGGCCTGCGATAAAGGAAAATAACTTCTTGTCTGACCTACAGTATGAGTTATTCAAGAAAATGTGTGACCATGTAATTGTTTATTGCAGGTTAGAGCGGAAAGTCCAAGGACTACTACTCCAACTATTAGCATCAGTCATTACACCCATGTCACGACACCCAGGTCCTCCTCATCCAGACTGAAGCTGTATTTTATGGGCCTTTTGAATTAAGAAATAAGAAGGCAACAGATGCTCATCTAATTGCCAGCAAGCCATGGGCAACTGTGTGATTGCCTGTCACATACCTAATGCATTTTCCCCGTGCCTCCTCATCTGCAGAGAAAAGCACTTAAATTCACATTCATTTCAGAATATATTTGATTCCAGAAAAGCCTCTTGCATAAATTATGCTTCTATTAAAAACTGGTTATACTGTTAAGAAAGCAGACTGTGTGTGTCATATACCAAAGGTAAAGTGGTAAAACCACTCAGCCAAGCCTGTCACTTTGGAAAAGAGCAACAATTTTGCATGACAACAAAACAGGTGTAAGCAAAACAGACATTATCAAAGACGGCACTGCTAACACATGTAGTCTGGATGAAACTCCAGCTGACAAAAAATAAAAAATAAAATAATATATATATGTGTCATATATATAAAGGCTGAGAGATAAAAACTGAACACTGGCAATGACAACTGTGATCTCTCTTTAAATCCCCCATACCAAGAAAAAAAGGTTTGTTTTTCTTTGCTATTGAAAAAAAAAAGTACATGATGCACATGGACTACTGGAGGAGGGAGCTGGAAACACGTCTGAAGAACACAGCACCCTTCCAACTTTTCCATGTAATGACATTGACCTTAGCTTTGGATGCAGCATCTCACCTGCCCTCTGGGCTGAAGGAACAGTGCAAGATAGCAGCCACTGCCAGGGCAGGGAAGAAGAAATCTCCAAGGAATGATGGTGTCCACCAGCGGGGGCTCATTCTGAGCAGACTGCATACCTTGAACACAGGCATGGCCACGGAGGAGGTGGCTACCTCCAAGTGGGAGGAGGAAGCAAAGGGGAGGGAAAAGCCAAACAGAAACAAAAAATCATGTGACAGCTACAGAGGTTATCCATTAGAAAAACAAAACAAAGCAAAATTAAAAAAAAAAAAAACTCTCAAAAGCTTATTTCAGCTTTAATTTGTTTACTGTAGTAAACAGGAGCCCTACAAACCCTTTTTCATGGGAGCAGTACTTATTCATGTGAGCAGTCAGACTGAAGCAGGGAAGGGTGGCTCAAGTGAGCAAGGATGCTCATGTGCAAAAGGGCTAGCAACCACAGACTGTGCTTTCCAAGTATCCTACCTTTCGAAATACAAATGATTCTTCATTGTAAACAGGATTCAGACCATTGTTCATCACCATGCGTGTTCGAAATTCTTTACGTATTGTGTCCGTGGGTAAACCATACATATCCACTTCTACATACGTACCAATTTTTTTGTCTGATAAGAACTGACCAGATATTACCTGCAACATAATGATAGAACAGTAAAGAAAAGCAGTACAGAGAATAACAGCAATAAAAAGTACGCAGTGCTTTAAGAGTACTGGGAATATTGATGATTCTTTATTTAGTGACAGCAGTCTGCAAAACGCTTTCTATAGAACAGATATATTAATTTAATCACATGAAAATGGTAAAAGTAGCATTAATATTGCACTTTTTTCTGAAAAGTTATTGTGTTAAACCTTAAATACATGCTTGTCTTTAAATAGGATTACACAGAGTACAAAACAGTAATGATCTTGCTGCTCTGCACAAGTTAAAAAGAGGCATAATTTAAAAAAAAATGCAACTCCATTATAATATTTGACAGTCTTGTTGTAACAGCTAAACCACACTTCTTTTCTGAAGGAATTCCTCTGTTATACCTCATCCTGAATTTCAGTGTTAATGAAAATAGACACTGAAGGCAAGTAGCAGCCCAGTGGGAAACTCATACCGAGCCTACTACTTTCTAGCAGCTGTTGCTCTTCATACAGCTTAGGGGACTCACTACAGCACCACAGGTAAGCACTGGGCTAGCATGCTTTGCTGGGTTGTGATTCAGCTGAACACACTGCTGTACGCACAGACACACGAGCTATTAGAACTGCAAAGTCCCTGGCTTTTCACTCATGAAAATACCCGCTCAGCTCCTGCCTTAACTCACAAGTTCATTCATATCCCATTCGCCCATAAAGAAAAATGTCAGCAGCAATCAAATTTTTGTTCAAGGTGAATCTTGGATTAAGAATGACAGATTAATCAGTGTTGGAAGAAGAACATTTTCAAAGATGCAACACAGGTAAGAAGAGTTTTGCTTCCAGGTCGCAGATGTTTGTATATCCCTGTGCATACTGAGTTGGTGGCACCAATCCAATGGGGAGGTGTAAACATGATGTTGCTATCCGCACAGTGGTGCTCACAGATAACCACATGAGCGAGCACTTTGGGAATCAGAGGCCAATGATTTGATGGAAGCAGAGTTTAAGGGCATAGGCACATGAAGAAGTCACCTTTGGTGGGAATTTGCAAGTCACTCTGCAGAAACTGATTAAGGTCATCTTCTTGCAGAGCAGTAAGTGTGACATGGACCCATTGAGATAGGAGCACACCAAAGGTATGGAGGAGTGAATGTGTTCCAAGTGCATATGACATGGTATCACACTGCAATTCATTCACATGTCCAGATTCCTAATTTCCTTTCTTACCAACTTTGCTGAGTTCTATAAGGATTGTTGTGTGGTGGTAATACAGAATATATAGCAGATAGTTTTCATTTTAGTTGTACTATAAATTCCTATCTTAGACAACTTTCTACAGAAGTATGCATGTTATAGCCAGCTGACTTTTGGTAGTTTGAGACATTTATTTACATAGGAAACTATACCAGTCAGAAATGGCTGTGCTCACTGTGCCATGGTATGAACAGTTATAAGTCAGCTGGCCCAATTAACTGAGGTCTCACTGGTACATTGAGCACATTAATAAAATATGCTGAATGAAACCACCAGCTTGGGCAATGCTATTCAGCAGCTAGTCTGAAAATATGCTTTAAACTTTCTGTTCTGATGCACTGTCATCTATTATATGTCTTGACTACAGAGAGGTGAATGGAAGCTACTGCTCTGCTTTTACTTAGGTGTAATCTTCAAACTAAGTCACATATCAGTCTAACTCCATATTCTGTGTCTAGGAAACGCAGGATGCTTAAAAAAGAAAAAGAAAAAAAACAACAACAAAAAAACAAACCCAGGTCTCCTCTGTTTTGCTATGTATATAAAATTTGTTTTGATTCTTTTCCAAGTCAAGATTAATCTAGCAACAGCAGATGATTACTCAGTGGCAAATTTTTACTTCATTTAGATGACCCGTTACTTAAAAATAGAGCAAATATTGTTGGTATGATTAAGGAGGGAAGAAAAAAATGAAACCCTTATGCTTTCACCGATCTAAGCTCATTCTGAGCCATTATTTTCTTTTTACAGTCTAACATTCTTCCAAGAAACACTCTCAACAACAAATCTGAAAAGTTACGTGGCTGAGGGGTACGTGACTGGGCTTGGGTCCACTCTTACCTTTTTTATAACAGCATGCTAGTACAAGGGGAGTCCTGCTCTCAGTCAGGGCTTCTAGCTATTACTGTAGTACAAATAAAAGTAATTCAGAATCAAGAAACCATGCAGTGGAGATATGTTCTTCTTATAACCCTGATCCATCTCTCTCTCCCTCCCACTGTTCACATCTACTAGGCATGTTTTGTCTTTAATAAGATTGTACATCCTCCACTGTAGGGACCATACCTTCCCCTGTGTTGATGAGCATTGTATTCTCCAGTAAGGCCCTCAACTCAGAGTAGGCACCAAGCAGTAATCACTGCGAACAAAACCTTTTCTGTTTTTCCTCTGCAATTCTCCAAAGCATTGGCTGACATTATTAATCCAGTTTTACAGGTGCAGGAACAGAAGTATGAAGTTTTATGCTCGTTTTAGTCATACAAGAAGAGCAAGCTGCAAAAGAAGTGAACTAAAAGCTCTCTCTCATCATTCTTAGCACTGTATTCTCATCACCAGATCTCACCAGGCTCCACTTCTTTCTTGGAGGGACTGTACTGCCATCTGACATTAAAAAAACAAAATAACATATTTTTGTTCTTCCGAAGGTGCAAATGAAACGCTGAACGTCTCAAATGCAATGAACCCTTGCTTGGGGAGAGTTTGAAATTTCCATGCTGTGTATAGACAGTGACAATTGAAAAGAAAATTCTTTGGTTAAGCTGCATGTAGGATATTTCAGCTAAGAGAGTGGAAAGTCAAGTCACAAAACAAGATATACAGTTGTCAGTCTCCTTCCAAATTGTGAGAAGATCTAACCATGCTTCATAATTACACCAGAAGTTTTAAGGACTTTGCTCCTCATAGACGACTCCAAAGTTAGGACCTCCATCACATGAACCTTTTTTCTCTGATGTCCAATATGAGGTGAATATACAGGCTGGGCTGCTCCACAAACAGAAAACACCTGTCTTCCATAAGCAACTTCAGCTCTACTCCTGCAACTTCCTCGTCATGCCAGGCTCTCCTGAAGCTTTGATTTCTTCCCTCAAGTAGTGTGCACATAGTTGTCACCCCTCAGACCACAGCGCAGACTTCAAGTTCTACTTGCTTTGAAAATATCCCATCCAAATATGCCCATTACAATCTCCCGCTTGGTCTGTGGTGACAGCTGAAGTTTGTGTAGTTTCCTACTGCCCACAGGAATGAGCTTTACTCATTTATTTATTTGTGAAGGCTGACGTGAACCGCAAAGGGTATGACGGGGTTTAAAATTCAGTGATAATGTGTAATAACAAACCATTTCTAATTATATCATGTTCCATTCAGTTCAAGTAAACACAGATGTCTTAGCCAGCAATCAAATAAAAAAACTGGAAACAGTTTGGTGAAATCCACACAATCCAAACATATTTTCTGTAGATATTATATTTCTGCTCACGTTTAAATGTGATTTTGGATGTTCCAAGATGACAGAAGTTCCTAAATTTCTATTTTACCTGTACGGAACATGTCGCTGCAATTACACCATCTACAGGAGTTTCAGAGAAAGGGTCAAATGTTCGATCTGGTCGCCGCATGAAATCTGGTTTAAGTAGATACCTTATTTTAAGAAAAAGAAGAAAAAAATTATTTTTGTGTGGAAATTAAAATTGTATTAAATATAAATAAAATGGATGTTCTAGCTTTAAACAATGAAGTCTCCTAGGACACTGTAAAATACAGACTAACATTCTAGCTGCAAGTGTGAGGAGGGAAAAATGGAAATATTACAGTTGTCTAAAATATATATAAATGTGAATCTTAATTTTGAATTACCAGCAACTGAAGTATTAAATCTACCCTGGGTTTCAAGACGAAACTAAATGTAATATAATCAAAAACATTTCAAAATAATTTAGGAGTACATTTTAAAAAGACAGTGACTTATCATATAATAAAAATTAGATGCTCTCATTTACTCTAATTCTTTAACACTTTTGAAAAACACAGAGGATTTATTCAATTTTGTTTTAAATGAAGCAGTTCCATAGAGTCAAGATTCATACAATAAATTTCAGCTTGAAGCTAATTTTTTCATCTCAGTTATAAAACCTTTGGGGAGAATAGCTGATAATGTTAGTACTGACAGACTGTTAATTATAGTAGCGTGAAAGGTACTACCATAATAACACTTACAATACATTCCTGAGGACTACACACTGGATCAACATATCAATGAAGCCGATACGTGCACTGATGCAATGAAGCCAATACGTGCACTGATGAATTAAAAACCAAGGATTCTGCCATCAAAATAAAACAGCAGCTGATCCACAGAAATGCTGTGCTACATATGACGGGAATTCTCTTCCACTGATGGAAGAAAACGTCTAACTGGAGTCATCCTGCTAATTCTGCAGCCCTGACAGACAGTAGCTGCTAGCAGCTCATATTTCATCCATGCTCCAGTCTCTCTAGTGAAACACTGGACACAATGTTATAAAGGCCTAGACAAAATTCACAAAGAATTAAAGAAGTGATGGAAAAACTCCAGTGGAAAGAATCTCAATCTGTTTTCTCACTTTTTTACATAACATTTTGGTTTCTGTTTAGGAAAGTAATATTCCTCAGAAAGTAATACTCATCCTCATCACACTATACATGCATGTTATTTCATAATCTTTTATTAATTTAAAGTAGATTATGGGCAGGAAGGAACTATCAGAAATGTTCTTAGCCCATAATTCAGGCCTGTTGAAATCAACAGTGCTCTCATGCTGGAGTAGCTCTATTTAGTTTCACCAGCATGCAACTTGTACATCAGAAAAAATAGTACAGACAGAAAGACATATCATTTTTATTTTCATTGCCCTAAGTGCTATCTCTCTGTGACTAAACTAGCACCACATTTATAATGTAGAGTAGCAAACTATTACCACTATATTACCATGTATTATCACTATATTACTGTAATACCAGAAGACTGATATAAGAACCAAGTAATTTGGTTGAAAATGATGCCAGTGTTTTAGAGAATTAGGTAAGAGTAAACATATGGTCTTCTATCAGGCTTGCAGGTCTAACAATAAAGGAACCACATTCTGCCATTAAAAAAAAAAAGCTTTGTTTTCTTCTGTTTTTATTATTCAGGATTAGTATATCAGTAATGGTTGAAGACTCCAACCAAAATGATCAGGGACTGCACCTTTGTCAAACACAACAGCTGCTATTTGAAGAGTTCACAGCTGAAATAAAGGCCTGGAGGGGCAGAGTACAATTGCCCATTCGGAGGAAGAGGAATTTTCCTAAGCTCCATCCACTCAAATTTTCTTTCTGAGTAAGATTTGCATTAGTAAAAAAGTTATTTCTTTTCCAGGGTGAATTGCAGATTTTAATGTGTTTCTGGACTGCCACTTCCTACAATTCATCAAACTTTCTCTGTTTATCCTATTAAGGTATAAATATTTCAGAATTAGCTATCAGCATTGCTTGAGAATCCCTGTTGATGCAGAATTAATGAGTGAGAACTTGGAGAGATGAAACACTTCAGTGTTCTCTGTGCAATTTGCTCTCCACCTAAAGTACAAAAATAAGAAAAAAAAAATGTTCCCTATGTTCCCTGTGAACTAAGACTCAACCTGCCCAAGTAAATTTGACTATTCTGTGAACTGTGCAACGAATCCCCATACGAGGTTGTATCTTCAAAAAAAGATTCAGAACAGAAGTTGAAGATGGATTTAAATAACTGTGTATGCTATTCATGATCTTCTTCCTAATTTGCACACAAAGCCTCTTCTCTCTCATTAAAAAAATGGACATAATTAAAAAGCATATTCATCACAATATCTCCTTGCAGGGGATAATTCTCCCTGAATTCTGCTAATTTCTACTCTTCACCTAGCATCCCATTTTTCTTTTGTAACACATAATTAATAGTGACAATATTTTATTAAAGCCATAGTAAAGGATTCTGATACACTGTGACAACAGTTTAAATCACATCACTCACCCGCATGATCCATTATATTCAAATTTTCCTTGATTCAATTGCATTGCTAAATCTGTCAAGAGAGAAAAAAAATTAGCATTTTTTCCTCCTGAATAATGCATATCATGAACGATCTCTCTTAGAAAGAAAATAAGACTGTTTGTCCAGAATAATTAGTTTAAATGAAAATTAAATTTAATGCATATAAAAGACACATGCACATAGACACACACACATATCTATATCTATATCTATATCTATATCTATATCTATATCTAAGAAATAAAAGGAAGCAACAGGCAAACTTCTATTTCCTCACAACAGTAACAGCTTTATCAATCAAGCTGAAGTCTAAGCTGTGCTTACAGTCTCTCCCTGAATCCAAACACATCCTGCAGACAGAGAAGCAGCAGACTGTGGTCATGTAAGTGCCTGGGATAGGATTCCTCTCCTCTAACTTTTGAGATCTACAGTAGCGATATCTCCATTTGCACTAGTGATCTAGAATTGCTTTAAATAATGGAGGAATACAGGTACTTTTAATAGCACAATTAATCTCATTCTAAGGCAGACATCTAAAATAGACCAGATGAACCACATCCGAGAAGTGTGTACTTCTCTCCAGTGACTGTAGACAACTACCTCTGATGAAGATGTCTGTATCTTGATATCTCAAAGAAGGTGAGATGAATCTTGCACCGGGTTTCTAGGAGCTTATTTCCATGAAATACCACACAAGAGACCACAGAGATGACAGGAGCATCGCTTAATTTCAAAATTTAGAGCATCTGAGTTTCATTCAATGCATTATTATGGCACTTGTCTACAAAGACAGATAATAGCACTCTCCCAAAAAAATCCCAAACCCAACAAAAATAATCTTTTCCTGCAGGTTTCCAATTACATCAGAACACAACATCCTGGTTTTAGTGAAAACACAGGTCTTCTCTTGCCCACTGACTCTACCTTCAAAGGGTGCAAACATGTCTTCTGTACATCCTCTGTTACACTAAATATTCTGAATATGCTTATAATGGTTATTATTCTCCTTTCTTGGCAGCCTTACAGCAGCCTTAACTTCTATTTCCTCAAATATTCTTAAGCCTGCCAGCACAGCTGGATCATAGAAGACTACCACAGGAAAGTTGCTCATTTCCAACTATACAGGCAAACCATTATTTTGCAGCACAGAGGGGTTGAGAATGACATGGATCGGGCAGAGGCAGTGTCGGGAGAAGAGTGAAGCTCTTTCTGCTCCAACCTCCACATCATGTCCAGTGGAGCAGTTTACAAGCAGTGTACTCCAGTACAGATTTCTCTTGCCTTCTTGGCTAGAAATCAGTGGTGGCAGGGGCGCAAAGCTTTGCAGGAGAGAACTCAGGGTATGCTCATTAGGAATGTCTATAGTACCAAAGACATCATTGAAGGGAAAGAAAAATAATGGTACTATCACAGCTAGAAGAAGAAAATGGAAGAACTGGTCTGTTACATATATTGTTGAAGACATTCCTAGATTTATTAAAAAAACCCAAAAAACTGTTAGTTATACTCACACCTTCATTTAACAGGGGCAATAGATCTCTTCTCAGTTTATGCTGTAGAGAATCATTTACACTCCCTGGCATCATTATATAAGATGAGTTCGCGTACTCCGTTCCCTGATGCTAAACATGTTCCTCTCACACTTGACAATAACTGGTCTAGAAATGTATTTGGTATGTAGTCATTACTTTTTACTATCTTAATTTGCACATTCCTTCATTTTTACTTTGGAGAAATGCACCCGGCTGTGGCAAAGCCGTCTCTTGTGAAAACAATGTTTTCCCTGTAATTAATATTTTTATTAATAACATTATCATTTATGTGAGAAGTTACAGTACTCTGTCAATTATTTTCCCATGAAAGGAGACTGAATTTTTGTTCTATACATGGCTTTTTCATTGCTCCTTTTCTTACGCTTCCGTAATTCCCCACACGCCACATTATTTAGCCATATGTCTGTTTCCTCAAAAAATGCCAGAAGCAAATCCATGGCATCTGTCTGAGAGTTACTGCCCAAGCCATTCTTCAGAATTTAGGTTCACTGGTCGTCACTGCTCACCTGGGGTCTGATAGTTCAGTGAGACCATCTGGCAGCCAGCGTTCCAGAAAATTTGAGGCATGTAATTACTGGAATCCACTCGGCCTCCCTTTGGGTATATCCGACTCATTTGTCGTTTATTATAACTATATAATTTGTTAAGGAAAATGAAATAAAAACAACATAGAAATGTATTGTCATATCCTCATATCTTCAACATTTCTTACATTACTCCTACTATTCCTTACCTTATGAGCTACATTCTTTGTTCCACTATAGACATGGAACATCATAAATAAAGCGGACGTTTGTTGTTTAGTTATAGCATTAGTAGAGAAGAGCCATAAGCAGTTAAAAGGATACTTTACAAACTCTATTGCATGGGTCTTCAAATACCCTAGTCCAACTGATTCATTGAAAGAGGACATGTTATGATGAATATTGCGTTCTAGGAAGGAAAAGACATTTAAAATGTTGCTGTAATGATGCATCAAAATTCACAATCATGCATCATACATAATAGCAGGATATACTATTCAACAAAGTACTGCAAATACTGGTCTGTTTCCCCACGATCTGTCATTCATAGAATCAAATTATACTGAAGATAAATTTAATAATATTTCTGACTTGCCTTTTTCTTTCTCTTCCTGGGAAAATCAACAAAATTTTCATTTTTTGTTTAGGACAAAACTATGATTCACAGCCTGCCTAGTGTTGCTAGATAACACGAAAGAACATGAAAAATGTTCTAGTACGCAATACGAAAGCAAAAGCTAACTGCTGACCTCTGCAGCAATCATGCTCACCTTACTTTAATGAAAAAGGAACTAAAAACAGCAGTTTAGTCAGAAAGGCATATAGAATATAATCACTCTCAACAACTTCATATTCTCCCAGTAATTTAGTGACTCCATGTGGACAACCAATGGAATAACAGGCTAACTTTATATTTAAGGAAACAGATATCTTTAAATATACAGATGAAAGTTATTACACTATAAAAATCGTACACCATTTCTAAACTCTGGAAACAGAGAAATTAAAAAGTACTTAAGATAAGCAGACAAATACTTTTATTTCATTCAACCTTTTATGTTACCTTCTGCTACATCGAAACCTTGAAATTTTACAGGCTGAGCATAGTTGACCATTGTTGATAAATACGGATGTATATTGGTTGTGGCACCTACATATTTGTAAGATGCCATCCACGCTTGTTCATCTTCAACAGTTACTAAACCCTGAAAACACATTTAAAAGAATAATCACTATTTGTGTGTGCAAATGTTGTTGTTGGAATTTCCAACGTGATATAAAATTATACCCAAATCTGCAGAAAGTTAAAATAAATGCAAAATCATACAAGAAAAGTGGAAACTTAATGTCACAAATTAAGATCTATTTTCTTACGGGTATATGCACCAAACACACTCTCATGTTACAGGAGGCATGCAAGAGGACTGATGATAGAAGAGAGCCTAAGTAATGGGTAAACGTTACATGATGTTAGTAATGTAACTTTGGGATAAAAGATAAATGTTAAAATGGACTGAACAATGCTGCGAGATAGTGATCTTTGTCAAGTGAACTCCTGAGAACTGTAATTTAATTCATATTTTCTGATAGCAACTGTGGGGACAGTACACACTTTGTACTGAGTAGAACTTTGTCAACATCAAAACACAAATTGATTCAACGGGCAATCTTTACTAATAAAAGCAAACTGAAAGACAGGGATTGCAGCCTTCGTTGGACTGACAGACATCACAAAACCCACAAGAGGCAGGCTACCAAGCTTATATCCCTGGCCCCTTAGAACGATAAAATTTGACTCCATCATTCACATACAGATGCACTACATTTAGAAGAGAATTGCAAAAACTTTCTACAGGTATCTGATCTGCTAGAAACCTACAATATAAAGCACTTCTCCCGTGGATCTACTGTCCAACTTTTTCCTTTCCCTAAATCAGTTAGAAACATATTCTATTCATTTAAAAAGGGAAAGAAAAAGACAGGCCTCCATCAATCTAAGCAAATCCTGCAAGGCTTCCAGTTCACAGCATTTTTCCCACAAACTTGTTTGCTTGTTCTCTGACTGGTAAATATTTTACTCGGCCTGCACCAGCTACCAACAGAGTGCCAAAGCCAAAATAACTCTTCTTTTACAAAGCCACTAGTCATCGGACAGTCCTAAACAAGACCCATAGTGAAATCTCTAGCCCTGATTTGTCTGTTAGTATTCTCACATGACCTATCGTACGAACGAGAAAAAACACCCCCCAAAAATCTAACCTTCTGTATGCAGACAGTGTACTTCTCCAAAGAAGTAGTAAGTATCTTCAGAAACCATTCTTACAAGTCAGCTTTTTATTTTCAGAATGCAGTAAATGTTTGTCTGAAAGTTCTTTGCCATTACTGTATCAGGAAACCATGAATAACTGCAAGTACGGCAAAGTCCTTTTTCAGGCAATGAGCCTCAGCATGCCTAACAGCATAAAAGCATGGAAGAACCACCTATTTCATAGCACTTGCACTACTGCAACTCATTTACTTACGAAATGAAAAAAAGAAAACATGAATCTACTTGTCAGTATTGTGGGCATGTATGTGTACCTGCCATGTACTGCTAACACATGTTTAAGAAAATGAATTACATGTGAAATGAAACAATTTAGGCCCTGATATGACTGATATAGCCAATGAGAGGAGAATGAGAAAAAATACTGGTCTCCTGTTATTACTTCAGGTGCCCACATAACCAGAATACAGTCTGACCTCTGAGTACTTACAGTTACAAGGAATGGCATTTGCTGATATCTGCTGATTGCCTGGAACAGTTTAGTTACCAGAAGGAGACCAGCTGTGTACAGCTTTATTTGCATTTTAGACTGAATCAAACTTCCAGTGGCTTGTGAAATCAAACTGATACCACATTTTAATGCTGCTCTCTAGGGTCCAACTCAACTGTTTCTCTAGAATTCACATACTGAGGATTCACAAATTTGTCCCCTAAATATGCCAAACACCAGCATCCTTTTATTAGTAGAGCACAGGCTTTTTTTGTTACTAGGTCAATTTTAGCTAATAAAGTTTAGATAAAATTAAGGCCAAAGTTCTTCACAGTAACTAGTCATTTTCAGTGTCTCCATGTTTGGAAGGGCAATATTTAGGAAGAACTGACCACACATCTTCTAAAAATCAGGGTCCTTTAATGTGCCTCCTGCTGCCTGCTTAGAATTGCTAATCATATTTTACTCTCTTGACCCTTAAATGTCTAAGTAATGAATCACAGTGAAAAGGAAGTTGAAGAGGATTATTTATGCCTTACTGCCAGGCAACAGTACCCTGCAGCCTACAGCTGTATGATTACATTACTGACACACCAGCTCCATGGCAATGCTCTAAGACAATCTACTGATTATTAAATTTAAATTACTTACCTACTGACCCACAAATTTTAGAGTTAAAGGACTATTCTCTTTGCACTGTTCACATCAAAGGATTTAGGACTTTAAAGCTATGAATTAGGAAGGAGTAGGATGGCATGTTCTTAAAGCTTACTGAGACGAAGGGATGGTTATAACAGCACATCCTTTTAAGGGCTAGAGAAAAATGGGTAAAAGTTGTTGAGAGCTAGGTTTTTTCCACTCTACCTCCTCTTCCCCCAGCCCCCAAGAAAAAAAGCAGAACCCCCTTAGAAAACAAAACAGACGGAAACAAAGTGTGATTAGGAACAGGAGCAGTTTTAATGAAAGAAGAGAAGGAAGAAGAGTGGAAGGAGGGGGAAGAGTCTAACAGAAGGGAATCTGGGAGAAGATAAATGCAGAAGTCCCAAAGGAAAGGAAAAGGATGAAAAAGAAAGAGGAAAACACAGTGCAGTCAAGGTAAGGGAAGTGGAAAAAAGAAGCAGGGATAATATATCTCAACACCTCTCAAGGAACTGCCCTTTGCCAGTGCATGGCATTTAGAGGCAGGTACCTGCACTGAGATCAGACACTTCTAAGCAGGGACAAGTCATGCACTCCTGGCTGTCCCCAACTAGTGTTGTATGTTCTGACAGCCCTAAACCCAGTATAAAAGGACAGCAGAAGAAGAAACCCTACAGGAGAAAAGGAGGCCAAGTGACTTTCAAAAACATTCGATAGGTGCAATGAAACTGTGCATAAAATTGTTAATTGTTAAACCACTAAGAATGCATGGTAAGTAATATTTATGTTATATATAAAGCAATAAAACAAACTACATAACATCCTATGTGTCACCTTTTTATTGTTTTCTTGCTCAGAATCTTCAACAGCCTAAGGGAAAAAAATATATATACATTACCCAAAGAAAATGCAGTATGAAATACTCATAAGTAAGGCAAAAAAAATCCTCAAAAAGTTAATGTATTTAGCAAAAAGTATAACCTCTTCCACTTTATTGCGTGGCTCATCTGTCACAAAAACTTGCAAAAAGTTGCAATATCTTTCAAATGTGGGCACACAAGATATGAAATTCAGCAGCTGGCCAGCAGTGGGAATAGGAGGGAGGATGCTAAAAGGTGAAGTCCAAACTACTGCAATCACTAGATGTGGGGGACAGGAAGTTTCAGAGAAGAATGAGAGAATGACACACCCAGAGAGCACAAAGGATCATCTGGATATGCAGGCTGTCCCGATTCTGAAAACTTAAGGGTTAAGACTGCTGTAAACTGTGCTTTAAAGGCCCACATTCGGAAAAGGCCTGTCTCAAGATGTTACTTGCAATGGCCAAGTAAGCGTCTCTGCAGTCTGTCTTCAGTTATAAGCTGTCACTACTCAGAATCTCAGACAGATAAATGGTGACTTGGCACTGAAGGTACCTACCTAAAGAATAAGGAATGAGTCACTGATCAGCAAAGCAGCAAAGAAATTACCCAAGGGCAAATGCTGAGGATGACTGACTAATCTGAAAAAAAAAGTGCTCAGGTGGTTAAGGACCTGCTGATTTAGTAAGTGAAACTAGCCCAAGAGCACACAAGTTAAACAGCAGTTCAGTGAGAAGATCCACAAAAGTCTTGAAGAACCAAGGATGCAGACTGAAAGACAACCCAAGCAGGCAGGTCTGATGTCTCTGTGGTACTGCTAAAGAGAGACATACTGCCAAGGGCAATCTATGTCATGAAAAGATTTCCCTTATTGATACTTCCATCTGGAATAAGATCCAAAGGTAGCCAGGCAGGAGAGAAGTGACCACAAATGCTTGAGTGACAGAGGAGTATGATCTGATAAGGTACCTCAGCACTTGAATGTTTTTTTCTGTAGCAAGCAGCTCTAATGCCTTCAGTGCCAGAGGAGGCTTAGTTTTGAATTCCAGTGTCCTGTATCTTAATTACTGTCAAGTGCTATAACAAGTAATATTCTGTTACTGAGTACAGACTGATAAACTGTACTAAATCAAATACCAGTGGAATAAAAAGCACTCTTACCCTGTCTGCCAGCTGGCTTCCTGGTATAGCCCCATTGCCACACTGCCCCACCAGGGAATGATCTTCCTACTTTGCCTGTATCGCTGCATGTGGAAGGGAGAAGCTACCCTAAGAGTTAACCAATAAAGAATGACCCAGGGAATCCCTATAATGGAGACACAGGACAAAGCTTTGCCAGGAAGCACTGTTGAGTGAGGAAACTGATATTCTCCCCACATTAAAACTCTGAAATGGTGATGCAAAGTAAAATATCAAAGATAGGATTGCAGGGAATTGCTAGCAGCCTTTAATTAGTATTTTTGGTGAAAACTTTCACTTCTTGTGCACTGTCTTCCTACATACTGATTCCATTTCCTCAATGAGTATTCCACCTGAACAAGCAGAGAGCTATTTTGGGCTATAAAATTTTGTGTTCTCATGAATCTGAGGGTTAAGAATTCAGTGAAAGCTTGTATTTGACTCTTCTGACAACATGTGATGCTTCCACAAAATAGAATGTCTTTTACGCTTATCTCTGTGGAAAGCTTCCAAGGAAATACATATAAGAAGCAATCCCACCTTTTTGACACTGATGGCAACAGCTTCTTTTTGACAGTAATCATCTGCAGAAAGGTCACTTCCGAATTTGTACTCTGGATGTGCTTCTTCTTCCTGGTCAGCTGCACAGAAAAAAAAGAAGGATCAGTGCAAAAAAACACAGTAGCTGCTGTTTTTGTGTGTGAGATGAAACAAATGACAGCCAAATGCACAGGTTTGGTTTGGGAGATTTTTTAAACAGAAGAAAAATCCATGGCATTAGGTTTCCAAGCATTAGTAGTAAATTACAGCAAAGGCCTGAGATTCTTAGGGCTTTGGCGTGGTTAGGAAGGGAGACTTTATTTAGTATATATCTGAAGGAATCATTAATATGCTTAGGAAAACTGTAAAAAAGCACAGGATTGGGGAAATAAACAAGAAATGAAGATGGGTTCTTTAAATAAAGATGTAAAAAGTTGCTGGTGTCCAGACTTCTAATGTGTGTTTTTAGTTTCCTCACACACCCCTATTATAGAGGATCCTTTAAATTTATTTTTAAGGTGATTTTCCATATGAAATTAGAGCTCTCAAAGAAGACAATAAGGCCTCTTACAAAAACAAAATCAAGTATATGATTTATTTGGATTTAAATAATAATTTCAGAAAATACTTATTTGAGCCTCTTGGTAGTCTAGCATGTAATTAATAACACAACACTATAACAACACTATTGGAAGTATTCATTTCAAGTGGGACTCAGCCTGCCAAATAGCATGTCCTCTGTGCTCCTGGATCATCTGAAGAGGCCCTTCCAAAAAATCCTTGTGCTTCAGGCTTTTTCATCATTGCAAGGACAGACAACAGATTTGGATCATAAAGCATACCTATCCCGAGGACTTCTACTGACTGCAATGGCAGCAGCTTTGTGATATGAAGGAATCAAGGACCAAGGGGTAGGCTATAGCTCGGACATTCAGTATGAAATGGGTCATAGTCCAGTACCTTGGGACAGGCACTGCATGATTTACCTCATCTGAAGGTGGCCATCTATAACAGGCCATGTGAATCACATCCTAGAAATGCCTGCTTTTCTCTGTTGGCCATAAACACATTCCACATCACTGGCTCAGATCTAGATGTTTACACTAATGATATCTGAAGTTCAGCATGAAAAATCCTATCCCTGATGTTATCCATATAGAGAATAACGCAATAGTTCAATCTGATGTTGACACAAGCATTAAAAATAATGACAAAATCTGTTTCCAAAGCAAATATCACAGCCTCCCAGTCACGTACACACATACATACACAGTGAAAATCTGACTGGGTTGCTGCTACAACATAATTTCTGAAAAGTAAGTTAAAAATTACCACTCGGACCACCTGAGCTGTGTTCAAAGCTCAACATGCCAACCACAGCCCGCCACAGAGTCAGAAGCAGCTGTGGCATCTATCTGAGATGAGATGGTGGGGCTGGAGGTCTGTATAAATGGTCCTGCACCGAGCCCAGACTTACTGCTGCTGCCACAGACCACACATGTGGTTTGCGTGGGTAACGCATGCTAGTTGCTGATGCTGGCCCACTGTTTTACAACATGCAATGTTCTAAGAGGCATTCTCTATGAAATCCTCACCACTTTCTATTTCTTCTTCATTATCATCCTCTAGGATATTTACAGGGGCAGCTGTTTCGCCAGCCTCCATCATCTTTTTCAGAGCATCTAGCTGTTCTGTTTATAAGAAAAATAAAAGAAATTAGTCACTTCATAAACAGTTTGTAGCAAAATGAAATACATGAAAACAAGCAAAACTCTCTGATTCTGAGATCTACTTTTACTTAATGGGAACTCCAAGATCAAGTTTTCAGTTAGCACCAAAATTTTGCAGAATAAGAGTGTCATTAGACATGGACTGTTGCTAGTTCTGAAAAGCTGTCAAGAGCTGTATCCAAAGCTCACTGAAGTTAAGGAAAGTACCTCCACAGACTTCAAAGGCCTTTGGAGTTAATATATTATTTCTTCAAAGAATAAGCAGACAACTCTCTCTTCTGTGATTGATTTATGCACCATATTCAAATGGAGGCAGAGAGCTTGGATTTTCAATTGTGTTCCTGTGTGCATTTCGGTTAGACAGTATGAACACCATCAGCGTAACGTTGAAGTCAGTAGAAGGTTGCATGCTTATCTTTGGCAGGAGAAGGACCACGGTTTATCACTATGGCCATACTGGAAACTAAGATAACAACGTTATTATTACTGAAAGAAGATAAATATCAGAACTGGCAATAACAGCAAGAAGAGCAATTTGAAATTCCATTTCACTTTTTGCTTATCCTGGAACAACACAGCAATGTAAACATATCACTGTGGGCAGAATTTACTAGAGATTATATCTCTGTTATATTTTAGCTTGAAAAGCAATCTGATAAAGTCCCAGGATTACATTTCTAGGTCTATCTATGCTACACGCTGATATCAAGGCCCAGACTCTAGCATTCATATGAAACGCAAGGGCAAACAAAGTGTCATTTACATACAATTCGTAACACATATTCTTCAACATTGAAATGCAAGCAATTTGAAAAGTTTAGAAACATAAAGTGCATTCATCTCAAGTCTGGACTTTTGTTTAATTTAACACTTGACAAGCTTTACTTACTTTTTTCTACTTCAGGTTTCAGCCTTTTATTCTTTATGAGAATCTTTCTTCTGAGGTCATTAGGAGAAGGTAAGGCTTTACCTGGATCAAGCTGTAAAATAATCAATAAAAAAGGCTTAGTAACAGCTACTGACCTCTTTGTATCCCTATTTTGGACTTTGACTTTAGGACAGCAATGGTACTAGGCAGTGAGCAAGCAGTGCCACCTCAGGCACAACCCTGGAAGGCAGTCTGACTGGAGTAATATCATCTCCTCTGTTCTTCCCTATCCCATGGGAAAGCTCTGCACAGGTAACTGTTGCCAGCTGAAATCAGCACATTGCTCTCTGGCCTACGCCATCCTCAGCTGCCTTGATCAAAATGTCTTCTGTTGTCTTCTACCTAGCAGCGGGCATGGATGTGGCCTGCAACTCTTCATCAGAGGACTTCCTACTTTCCTTCTCTCCCTGTGCCTGACACATAGTCCAAGTCACAGTTTAGCCTTTTCCGATTTGATCTCTAAATAACTCACCTTTTATGGTCCCTTCAAGCTGTAATAATGCAAGCAAGCCAGCCCACACATACTTACAGCGTACTTTACAGAGTAAAAATGGGCTGGCACTGGTGAATGGAAAACACTACCCAGTTCTTAGTTAAGTGATGAGGACTGTTTTTTTCCAGTGGGGCTACAGGGTCATGTCTTCAGCATTTGTGAAAGGCACCAAATGGCAAATATCACATACACAGTAAGTATTAGTAAAAGGTTTGTTCGAATTTAGGGAAGGAGAAAAAACATTATTGAGAAAAGGGAAAAAGTACAAAACCCTCTGAGTTAAGCTTCATCACATCAGTCTGAGGCTGAGAAATAGATTTTGGGGTACTGTACCTCAGTACCCTCTCCACCTGAGGCCTGCTAAGGATATTATTTAGGGAGTTATTGTTATAACGGACTATGGTTCCCAGTGAAGCATGAGCGATATGGTACTAGAAAATATTGTCAGGACTAGTAAAAATTATTAGAAGAAATATTCAGATATTCTTATCCTTAAATCCAACTTTCTGAGCTAGGCAGAAGCACAATTCTGGAGGAAGAAACGGAAGAACCAACCACCACAACCTGAAACCCAGGTACAAGAAGCAGAGATGACAAACACCAACCAAGCCAAAAAAAAAGAACCAACCCCAAACCCTGCCACAATAATGGGTGCAAACCTCCTTGCAGAAGGGTATTAGTTATCTATTACCACCAGGCTAGCTCAGCCATGGGAGTTGCGGCTTGCTCACTGATGACAGAGTACACATTGAGCAACTGTTCCTGAGATCGCTTATATTGTAGTTCCACTAGATGTCAGTGCCGCAGAGATCATTTATCCCTAGGCCTCCAGGATGCTAGTCAGCATCCCCAAGCATAGGGTAGAGCTAGATGCCCATTTGGACAAATATTTGCTTTCAGTTAAAAAACAAATCCGCTTCAACCAGTGTCATGTCTCTCTTAAGGTCTGTCCTCCTCAGCCAGTCGAGGCACCAGCAAACAAGTGCTCCTGAAATACGTATTCCAGGTTTCCTGGGATGTCTTTGCAACATTTGTTTTGCTGGGGGCTGGGGACCGAATGAACCCCTGAGGAGGAATGGAGACAAAATGTAGAAGGGAGCGCAGGCAGCTGAAGCTAAATACTGGGGCCTGAGGTAGCAGCACTGTAGCCTTTGGTTGGCTCTATTTTAGGCTTGCCTAAAGCTGCTGGAAGCAAGTCTTTGTGAAGAGCATAGCAAGGTATTACAGACATCACAGGGGAATACTACAGGTTTTTTTTCTCCAAGTTGTACCTTTCAGGGTGACAACCTGATTTTCTCCCAGTCTTAAGTGGTGCTGTCCCTGCCACATGCAAGGGAAGCCAAGAAAAGTGCAGCCCTGAAGATGCCGATGACCAGAGGCCTCTTTGAAAGGGCTCAAAGGGTCAGGAGCTGAGAAGACAGGCAGAGTCCTCTTTGCCATGGGTTCCCACAGCACCGAGAGCAGCTTGTTCACTGTTTTGGTGGCTGCTGGCATAGGAAGTGAGCAAATTGTTCACGGGACTAAGGAAGGCCTGGAGGTGTAGCCGCAAGCGCTGGATAACAAGACACTAAGCCTCAAATACTGTGTTTGGGGAGCAGTGTCTGTTATTATCTCCTGCCATGCAGGAGAGTGAAGTGCATGCAGATTACAGTGCACTTGATAGCCTAAGTGAGACTGCAGGGAACTCTTTGTGCTTAATTTAATTCTTAATGGAGTAGTGGGGGCTACCTAGCCTGCAGAGCCTGATCTAGAGTGTGAAGCATGCAAAGTGCAGCTGAAATGAGGTACTGCATCCTTCTCAGATGAGACCATGCAATTTATAATTAATCATTTGTCAACAGTGACTGGCAATTTCAGAGTTACAAATGCCCAACAAATACAACCTATGTGGTGTATTTTATATAGGATCTGATATTACATCACACATCAAGGGGATGGAGTTCCCCAGGCTGCTCGCCCAAGCCCTGTACAGAAAAGATTAAACAAACCAGATAAGGACAAGTTTGTATCAAAAAGCAGAGACATCCCAAATGGCTACTCGGTTTTGAAAGAACAGGACTGGAACTGAACAGCATTCCCACAATAGGTAATATAATCCCAGTTTATCCTCTCTCTCAAATACAGCTAATATAAAAAATAGAAACACAGGCAGAAAATAACATACCGGATGGGTTTCTAGAGGCTGCTTCAACAGGAGATCTCCAAAAAGATCTTCACAGTATTTTGACATCTTGTACTGTTGATATTTGCTGGAAAATATGACATCGGTTAACTTTTAAATATAAAAAAAGAAATCACTATTACTCAGCAAAAGAGAGTAACACCAGAATAATTTAGGCATCCCAAATTATACACTGCCCACTTTCTCTCAACTGAAAACTATTATTTTACTGTAAACAAACTGTTAGTAAAAAACTATTATCTGATACACATGAATTTAAATTAAAGACCAAGAAAGTAGATGAACTGAATACCACACAGCTAATGGAACGTTCAAATATACTTCACAGCTTTACCACAGATTACAATATTGCCATTATTAAGACAGCTAAAGCTTGACCAGGATATTAAAGTACAGTCTCTTCCAAGTGAGAACCAATATATCTGCACACCCCTATACAGTTTTCAAATACACTCAAATTACAGTACTTTTGAGCATATCATCTTTCTCACCCATTGCACTATTAAAAATAAAAAAGGGATACGCTATATACCTGCAGTGATTTTCAAATGAAAGAATGACAGGATACTCTGATGTAACAAATGCTGTTTCCTTAATGGCTTGAATTACGTCCTTTAAAATGTAACAACAGGATTCAAATTAGAACAGATCAAATTACAATCACATTGAAAGAGATTTTTTTTTATCCTATACCCCACTCTGAGAAACAAAGAGCTAAATCTCAAATGTAGCTAATGAAACCAGAACAGGAACAGAATGTATGCTCATTCTTCTCTACGTCCCCCAACGACCTGGATTCAGTGCCTGACAGCGCTCACTGCACTTGCAGCAAAGACGGCTGCTCCACTCACAACCCGTCAGAGTTACCCCCAGATCTGCCATCTCATTTTGCCAGGAAGGATTTCAACTCCAAGAGTAACCCCAAATCTCCAGGCTGCTTCCACAGCTAAAAACTTCGTAGGCAGTGGAGGGGATTTTTACTCTGTTGTGCGAAGAGCTATAGGATGTGAAAAGACTGGAAGACTGGGCAACAGATGAGAACCTGCTTCCTGCAGGGAAGTGGAAAAGGGGTGTATGACACAAGGCAGAAAGGAGCCTTAAGGTTTGGGGACAAGAGGCCATATCGATGAGATCTGTCAGTCTGTCGCAAAGGAGTAGCAGCTGGGTGCGGAGAAGAGGAAGGTGCCCTGCACTGATTCTTGTCCTGGGGAGTTTATTTGGGCTTACTTTCAGGCGTAGTGGTCAGGCATTTACCTTGAAAAGAATATCTGTACACATTGCTTTTCCATGTGTTATTATTGGTTCTTGGTCTTCACCTTTTCCATCCCAACAGTCCAGCTCAACGCATCTAAAGACCCAAGAAAAACTGTATCAGCTTTCCTAGTGTTTCAGTACAGGCAAGCTACTCAGGACAAGTTCTGATCAGTGATGTTCAGGAACAGTAGCTACAAAGCAATTTTAGGCATAACACAATTCCTTTTAAGCTGCATCTGTGTAATTTCAGGCTGCTTTTACAACTTGGGATATACTACCTTAAATACAGTATGTATGGGAGAATATATTCACACCTGAGCACCTTAGCATTCATTATTTATTCTCTTCCATGGTTGTGACATGCTACAGTATGTCAAGAAATTAAGCAGGAAATCATAAACTGATTCTCATTTATACATAAACTTCTTAATTAAAAGGCAGAAAATCCTCTCAAATTCTTCAGTTTTCATTTTGAGATCAAACTTCTGTTGCCTTTATCACAACCCATCTCCCATCTCCTGAAACCAATTCATACATCATCTTGCAGTGTTTTTTGGTGAGAAAAATAGTACCTTAAATATGTATTTTTTCATTTACCACACTTAATTTATACATTCAATTATGCAACTTATCACTACTAAGGAATATTATGTAGACTTAACTATTAAATTCACAAATGTTAAAGTCTATTATCTACTGCTTCCAACCTGCATCCAGCCAGAAGCACTTGTCTGTACATCTCCACTGAAGACTTCCCACCAAACTGCCTGCCTGTTAAGTATGTATTGTGGGAGGAACTGATGAAATAGTGAGCCAAAGGATGGTCCATTTCTTGATACAACTCCAAACGGTCTAGGAAAACTGGGGCATTTTCATCTGACATCAAGTATCTGCAAAATCCATCACTTGATATGAGACCTGGAAGGAAGAAGAAAGCATGGGTAACGTACTGTTAGAAATTTATAATGGGCACAAACCCTATCAAAGCAGGAACCCTATCAAAAAGTTACATCTACACAAGCTTTTGCAGGCAAACAGAAGCTCCCTCTTCCAGTACTCCAAGCTAAACAGCAACTGTGACACTGGTGCAAAATCTGCTACTATGTTCCCCAAAAATAAGAACGGCTGTATCAGAAAAAATTAGGGTTCCATCTAGCTCAATATCCTGTCTCCAGCACTTATCAATAGTAGACCTAAGCCATCAAGAGCATGCGAGCAAGGCAAGCAAGTAGTGACACATCCTCAGAATTTCAGACTCTCGGACTTTGTCAGCAAGAAATTGCGAGTTTGCATTTAACAGTCTTACATGGGACTTCTCCCCCTCTTGCTCAATATTTAGTCCTGCGCTGACTGTGGCTACATTGCTGTTAATCAGCTTGCAGCACACGTAGAGATTGTTCTCTGCTGGCAAAAACCAAGTGAAGACATACCTGAAAACACTCATGTGTGTTCATTTGCAAAGCATGGAAAATCTAAGATACTTCCAAGTACATTGTTTGAAATACCTGCAGTAGTTTATTCCGTTACAATGAAAAGCAAGCCATTTTCTACGCAAACATGGGACAGTACATTAACTCAGGACAGAATTTGCAACATCTTTCTCTTACTTCCCTGTTATGTGCTTTATAAAGTATAAAAAAAATCAAGGGATAAATTCCAATGAAAAAAAGGGTAAAATAATCAGTGCAATATCAGAAAATCACTGCAATATCAGTTTTTAAAGTGCCAGGAGGCTATAAAAGGATGGGGGATAGGGAAGAAGGGATTACTCACAGAGAGTCATAGCAAAGAATAATTATCTGACACTAATTTGGAAACTGCATTCCCTAAAGTCAAATATGGATGCTCAGCTATTTCTAAGGCACAGGTCACAGCACTCCTAATTTTATTTTGTTTAAAACAACTTTTTCTCTTATACAGAGAACTCCAATAATCCTGCTTTTTATTTTGCTCATAGCCTTCTGAAAAATCCTGTAGTGGAGCTTAAGCTTTCTGTGGTTTGTGTTAGCCAAAGGTGAACTGCCCTGGAAAGTCTTACTCAAATCCTCTCAGCTGCTTCTGAGTTTTGGAAGAAGGTGAAAAAGGGGGGAAAATGGAATTTCCAGCTTTAAAAGTGTTTTTATTTCATTGATCACTGAGAACTTAAAAGTGGCAGCACAAAATGGCTCTCAGATGATATGCAGTGAGTCTAGTGGAAAAAGTCACAGCTGGGCAGGCATTCCAGGCAGCCAATGGTTGTGGTCTGTAATCTTCTTGCTCAGAGAGAGCATAACATTTTGCAAGGCACCCATGTAAAATATGCTGTTGTAAGCTAGGCTGCTGCCCTCAGGTAGTATACAGATCACAATATAAGAAGGCTAAATGAATATCCAGTGGAGCACAGGGTAACATTTTTTACAATACTTAAACAGCTTCGTAGTCAGCCACATGCACGGGACCCTGATGGCAGAAGGAGTCCCCACATTGCTCTCCATTTACTCAAGGCCAGACTTGGGCTAGCCTCTCCTATTTTGTACCAGGACAGCTGTATGTGTGGCCATGCCATAACCTGTATCAGGGAATTAAACCTTCTGAAAAATCACCGATTTTGAGGGGGAGATATTTCTCAGCAAATCAGGTTCCTGATCTAGTTCTCTGGGCGGCCACACAAGCACTTGCCCACTGACCACAAGGACTGTAAGCTCCTTTTTTAGACATCTGATGCTTCAGAAGATGTTGCCCAAATGCCTAAAGACCAGTGATGTTAAATTTCCTCCCATTTGTTTACCTTTACTCTTCAAGTCTTCATCCGGCTCATATGTCTCAATTATCTGCATTGCTCTTTTTGTATCATAGAATGGAAATAAAATTTCATTCAGCCGAGGATCTCGCTGGTGCTAAGGTTAGAAAACAACAGAATTCAGCAAAACAATGTAGTACACAGCTATCCTCCAAGAGCATTTCGTTACTGCAGATGAGAAAGAAAGAAGTGGACATTTAAAAAAAACAAAACTAAACTAAAACTTACAGAATATCCAATGGTAGCTTTAGCATTAGACAGAAAACAAACTTTACTTATCTTTCATAAGAAACCTAGGCAGTTTGATTCTAGAAATATTTCCAAAGAGTCCAGTGTAATCATATAACTGGTCTTACTGTTGCTTGTTCATGAAAATAATGATTGCACGTGGTATACGTGCCAATGAAATGTTGAAAATAAATAGCTAAACTCTCTTCTTCGTAAATTCTCTCTTCTTCCCAATCATTTTTGTAGATCATGTAAACTGATAGACTTGACTGATGGCACTGTAATCACCTCCGCAAAAATGCATGTCTTCCGCAACATCTATAGCTAAAGTAAAAATTAGAAGTAAAATAAAGCTATACTATAAATACAGAATTTGAAACCTGAATTTAGAAATGTGCAACTATTGATTATTTGTGAATTATATAAATATTGTTCATTAGCTACTCAAAAATCAGCTTAGGTTCTTAAGAAACTTCACAGTATCATCTCTTCCATTCACAATAATTTATGATATTGCGATATCATAATATATGTAATACTTAGGTGTTCGAGATACAATTTAGCAGTGATTTCTAATACACTGCTAAAATTCAGAGGTTTTAAGGTTTCATTTTAGAGTGTGCTATGTAATACTTGGGTTTTTTTCCATTCCAGATTAGAGCTGCACACTGTGTGCCTGATTCTCCATTAAAAAAAATTAAAAACAGAATTGAACTGAGAAGTGTCATGTAAGCAGATGCAATAAAACATAAAGAAATAAAAATGACTGTGAAAATACTCTTTTACCCCAGTAGGTGCAAAGTTTTCAAGCTGTAGTTTAAGCACAATTCAGAAAAGTAACAGGCCACCCCCATATTGGTGATCAATAATTTGGAGTGGACAGGAGGGTTTTCATATGGCTTGGCACAGCACTACCAGCATTTGCTGTAATTTCTTATGCATAAACCTTGTGACTTTTTTTTTCAAGAAAAAAGCAATATCCAACTGAAAATAAGCAACTTCATCTGTTTTCTTCCAATCAATATATTGGTGCCTGTGCTTGATTCATTTCAAGAAATTACAGCCAATGCCAATACAGTCATGCAAATTAGGAGGGATCTTTCAAGTAATGCTACTGACAGTCTGCAGCATCTGAAGTATAGCAATTACATTCACTACAGATCAGCTATCTGGATATGTAAGTAAAACTCAGATGAAATATGAAATGAAAGCAGCTGGATGCAGGACATAACTTGCTAAGCACCACACAACAGCAATACAACACTTGCATGCAACAATACAATCTACTGTGACAAATGACAAGCTATATACCATTAGTGAAAATATACCACTTCAAATAATTTTAAGAAAGAGGAAGGAAGGTTCTTACTAAAGAGAGCTCTTCTCCACTCTTTCTTCCACAGATAAACACAAGAAAATGGAAAAAAATAAATGGGATAAAGCAAAAAGTCTCCTCTTGGGAAAGAGTGTCTCAGAATTATTGTAGGGAGCTAAGAGCAAGATAGTCTTCTTAATGATCATTACTATCTTTTTTTTCATCTGAACAAAAGTATGTCTTTATGTTTAGTTTAAAAAATAAAGCAAATTTTACAACTGATGAGTTGTAACTTTAAAAAAAAAGAAGAACAGAAAAATATTTAGGACATCTCTTGAGGAAATGTTCTGCACTCCTGAATTTGTTGACTCAGGAAAGTTGTAACACAAAAGCTAACCAGTACTAAAAGCATGAAGTTTCATTGAGAAGACAATGTGCCCCAGGACTAATCATATATGTCCAATGCAGCTGCTTTTGCTTGTTCTAGTTACTATATTAGAAGGACACCCTTCCACTACACCTTCTTAACCATATGAGGGTGAACCATCTAAAAGCATGCACAGAAGGAATGCCTGGTTGATTCGCATTTGTCCTGTGCAGCAATAAGAATGGTTTCCTTTTGTGGAAATGCAGAGAAAAAGAGAGAGAGAAAGAGAAAGAGAGAGAGAGAAAAAAAAAACAAACAAAAAAGGATGTCCTCATACCTCCTTCCCAGGAGAAGGAAGGAGTTCTGGTCAAACTACTGAATTTCTACTTTGACAGTTACTTGGCTTAAAATTTACTGCTGCAAATGAATGACAGAAGCAAATCTCAATAGCAGTGGTCTCATTTGTTCTTCTATTACTTTTCTTTTTTCTTAAAATTTAACTTTAAAAGAGAAGACCTAGATAAAACACTCAATGCTTGACAATAACTAAATTTCTAAAAACTTCCCAGACACCTTAACACTGATATACAATTAAATCAGCTGTCAGCCAGCAGCATTTAAAAGTCAAAGAGAGACAGTAGTTTGCCTGCGAAAACTCCAGGAAAGCATTTCACTTTCCACTCATACCCAGAAACATACCCTCATACTCCCTTAAAAACCCATAAAACTAACAGCTTCTGCAGCATGCCTTGGAGGTTACTGAATTCAAAATAATTTAGGTTGAAGGCTCTCATGAAGAACTGTCCTGTCAATCAACTCCCTTCTCCAATTAGCGGTGATGTTTAATGCTGGAAATATAAAAAGATTTTTATTGTTACATAGGAGAAGTATTGGCCAGATGTCAAAGGGATAAAAACGATCACATCAGGAGAGAGATTCTGGGTCAATTAGTGCCTTTGAACTCATGACCAAAACCTTAAACTATTTCAAAACCAAAAGACTTCCAGAATAGAGCCAAAGGCATGGGTTTCAGGTCATCAGAGCGAGTGTCCCACTCCATAAGACCATTTGACTAATTTTTTCCAGCTTCAGTCACCAACTAAAGGGCCAACTATAAGATTTCCATTTGAAAAACTTGCCATGTCTATAGGATGTAAGGAACAACATCTTCAGTCTTGCCCATAAAATAAGACTTCTGATTCTGACAAACAACTGCTAAAATCATACAAAATTGAGAGCACAGCACTTCAACTTTAGGTTTTTATTGAAGAGACAGTGGAGATGGCCACGAAGTTCCTGCGATGGCTGGCACTTCAAAAGTGTGAGCTCCCAGAAAGTACACTTTAAACTATTTTAAAATTGATTTATATGATTATTTTAAAGTCAAAATAGTAGTTTACTGAAAAATGTCGAATTACTCAACTCATGATTAACACACAAAAAAAAAAGCCCAGAAGCAAATATAGGACAAGGTGAGGGCAGAGCTTTATGTTTCAAGCAGTGAAGTCTATCACTACAAGTCAGCTTGGGGCTGAAGTACTTTAAAAGGATCATTTACAATTTAAGCAACAATTTAACCCTTTCCTCTTCTCAATGCAAGAGCAAGAATGACATATCTTAACCACGACCCTGAGTCCTGCAAACATTTAGACACCGAACTTTGTAAAGAACTACAATAAAAGAACATCTCACAGTAGTGACATTAAGCATATGCTTACATTTGGCAGTAGAGGGAACTATGTGGATGGTAGCTGAGGCCTCAAGTATGTAATCATTAGTGATGAAATTGTTTATCTTCTCACTACCTTTTCTTTTTGAATACTGTTTCTACATGTAGTTCATGAGGGCTTTAAACTAGGAAAGATGGGGGAAGGGGAGAGTTATAGTGACAGGGTAGCTGGCAAAAGACAGCTCAAGTCAGGGCCGCCAGGAGGTGAATGCAGCCAGGGAAGTGCGCATGGGATGTGGCTATGGAGGATCCTCTTTTACCCCTCCTGGGAAACTGCATGCTCAATCACCTCTCTGAAATGCCTGTACACCAATGCACACAGCATGGGGAATAAACAGGAAGAATTAGAGATCTGTGTGCAGTCACAGGGCCATGATCTCATTGCCATTACAGAGACATGGTGGGATAGATCGCATGACTGGAGTGCTGTCATGGATGGCTACATGCTTTTTAGGAAAGACAGGCCAGGAAAGCGAGGTGGTGGAGTTGCTCTTTATGTGAGAGAGCAACTGGAATGTAACGAGCTAGGGGTGGATGAAGAGTGAGTCGAGAGCTTATGGGTAAGGATTAAAGGGCAGGCTAGCATGGGTGACACTGTTGTGCGTGTTTACTACAGGCCACCTGATCAGGAGGAGGAAGTCGATGAGGCCTTCCACAGACACCTGGAAGTAGCCTCACGATCCCAGGCCCTGGTTCTCATGGGGGACTTCAACCACCCTGATATCTGCTGGAGAGACAACGCAGCTAGGCACAAACAATCCAGAAGGTCCCTGCAGGGCACTGATGATCACTTCTTGACACAGGTGGTGGAAGAGCCAATGAGGAGAGGTGTGCTGCTGGACCTCGTACTAACAAACAAAGAAGGACTGGTKGRAGATGTGAAGGTCRGGRGCAGCCTTGGCTGCAGYGACCATGAGATGGTGGAGTTGAGGATCCTGTGAGGAGGAAGCAGGGCAATAAGTAGCATCGCAACCCTGGACTTCAGGAGAGCAAACTTTGGCCTCTTCAGGGACTTACTTGGAGGAATCCCATGGGTTAGGGCTCTAGAAGGAAGGGGGGTCCAAGAGAGCTGGTTCATATTCAAGCATCCAAGCTCAAGAGCAGTGCACCCCTATGAGTAAGAAGTCAAGCAAAGGGGGCAGGAGACCTGCCTGGACAAGCCAGGAGCTCCTGGCAAAACTCAACCAGAAGAAGGAAGTATACAGAAGGTGGAAAGGGGGACAGGCCACTTGGGAGGAATATAGGAATGTTGTCAGAGTATGTAGGGATGTGACAAGGAAGGCTAAGGCCTGTTTGGAATTAAATATGGCAAGAGATGTCTAGGACAACAGGAAGGGCTTCTTCAAATACATCAGTAGCAAAAGGAAGACTAGAGAGAATGTGGGCCCGCTGCTGAATGGGGTGGGTGCCCTGGTGATGAAGGATGCAGAGAAAGAAGACTTACTGAATGCCTTCTTTGCTTCAGTCTTTACTGTTCAGGCCTGCCCTCAGGAATCCCAGACCATGGAGGYAAGAGAGAAAGTCTGGAGAAAGGAAAACTTTCCCTTGGTTGAGGAGGATTGGGTTAAAGATCATTTAAGCAAACTTGACACCCACAAATCCATGGGTCCCGATGGGATGCACCCAYGAGTGCTGAGGGAGCTGGTGGACGTTATTGCTAAGCCACTCTCCATCATCTTGGAAAGGTCAAGGAGAACAAGAGAGGTGCCTGAGACCTGGAAGAAAGCAAATGTCACCGCAGTCTTCCAAAAGGGCAAGAAGGAGGACCCAGGGAACTACAGGCCAGTCAGCTTCACCTGCATCCCTGGAAAGGTGATGGAGCAGCTCATCCTGGAAGCCATCTGCACGCATGTGGAGGACAAGAAGGTGATCAGGAGTAGTCAGCATGGCTTCACCAAGGGGAAATCATGCCTAACCAATCTGACAGCCTTCTATGATGGAATGACTGGCTGGGTAGAT